>NC_064832.1:27296533-27617248 GCF_024166365.1 Elephas maximus indicus | reverse complement strand
TGGGTTTCACCACATCTTTAATTACAGAGGAAACCCTGGCAGTGTAGTGGTTAAGAATTATGCAGCTAACCAAAAGATTGGCAGCTCGAATCCACCAGGCACTCCTTGGAAACTCTATGGGGCAATTCTACTCTGTCCTATAGGGTCGCTATGAGTTAGAATTGACTTGATGGCAATGGGTTTGGGTTGTTTTTTTTTTTAATTAGAGATTAGTAAGTAAGCACAAGGAAGCCCACACTTACCTGTGCTTACTGGATGATCTGCCCCTGTGTGGCAGTTTGCTTCTGTAAGGATTACAACCTTGGAAACCCTATGCGGCAGTTCTACTCTGTCCTATAGGGTTGCTATAAGTCGGAGTCCACTGGACCACAACAGGTTTTTTGTTTGTTTGCTTAGAAAGCAGCTGCTTTGAATTGGAAAGGGAAGGGCATGATTTGTTCGATTTGCTTTTACTGTGCCAAGGCTCAGACATATAATCAGATGATTCCTAATTAAATACCTATTGACAAGGACACATAGAAGTAAAAGCACTGGCTTCTTTGGCAGGTAGATTGGTGCCAGCAGCCTAGCAAAGCAGGATCTGTGAGTGCCTGGATCTTACCAGCCAGATGACTGACATAGAGGCTCGTGGGACCTAGCTCCTACTCGTGACTGATGGGTGTGTATCATGACCAAGAGGCCTCCCCAGCATTCTAGAATCAGCAGGACACTTTTGGAAATGTGTCAAGCATAGCTTTCCACAGCCTTCTCTTCCTCCTTCTCTCTAGGGACTTTGTTTTCCCTTTTGGAAGTAAATGATGATCGGCCCATCATAAATCATGGGTTTTTAGCTCATTTGCTGAGAAGTAATTATCTAAAGTTGCTAGTCATTATTTTTCCTTAAGAGTTCACACTCTGAGAGCTTTCATTCGTGTTAAAATCTGTACATTAAAGTAATTTTTTTTCAATAGAATATTGCACGACCATTCATAAACATACGTTAGATCTGTTTTGGCATGGAAAGATGTACATAATAGTATATTAACCTTCATGTTATACTTGTGCCTATCTTTATATATACACGTGTTTGTATGTGTACGGTAATGCCAGTGGGTACATGGAAGCACTTAACAGTGGTTATTTCCAGTGGGTGGGATTAAGGAAGTACTTGTATTTTCTACTTTTTACTTACTGTGTTATTTGAATTTTTATAATAAGCAAGGGTACTTTTATGGTGAACAAAACAATAAAGGTAGACCTGATGTCTTAGAGAGACTTTTTTTTTTTTAATGCAACTCATGTCATTGTTGTTAATGATATAGATATAAATTTAATTTGTATTCAGAACTTAGCTTTTATAAAATTGGGACTAAAATATATGCTTCCAGCATTTTCAACATCTCCTTTCAATAATATGCATTGATTAAAAACATAGACTATATTATACATGGTGCCACTTTCCCCCAAGGCTCTTCATAAAAGTACATCACTTAAGATGTCTGATGCATTCATTCACTTGTTCACTTACCCATTCATTTCTTCAACAGACATTTATTGAATACTGTCTATGTGCCCTGCACTGGGCCATCTATATAGGAGACAGAATTGTAAGCCAGACGGACAAGGCCCTGTGCATAACAACTGATGCATTCTAAGTGCAAAATTTATTTCTTCACAAGATAGTGGATACTGGACTAAGTAGCATTTCACTGGCATCACTAGTTTAGAAAGATGATTAACTTTGGAAATGTGGAAGTAGTGTTGAAAAGAGATCAGAGAGAATCCAGGACTGAAGAATTTATTACACACGTCATATCAAGTTCAAGATTTTCAGAGTCTTTCACAATAGACTGTTAATTACAACCTCTGCTATTGCACACTCATTTTCTAACTTCCCCAGCCTTGAAGCAGGTATTCTTCCCTCCCTGTTGTTGAGAAGATTCTGAATAGTGTCTGTAGGAGTGGAGTGTGGTTTGATGTTTGCTTTTCTCTCTTTCTTTTCATTACTTGTTCATTATTGTAAAAGGGGAACACTACCCCCATGTGTGGGTCTTTAAGGGACTTTCACTGCTACAACCGGGAAAGTCCCAGTCCCTGCAGGCAGAAGGGAGGTTGTGAGGAGCGGGGAAGAGTGGTATACCATGAGGGATTCTGGATCTCCCCATAATTACTATAATTTCAGGAGAAGGATGTCATTTCTAAGTCCTTCATGATAGCAACCTAGGATGTTGTTTGTTCTCTTTTATAGTTACAAAAGATGTACCCAGCTTTCCGTATTTTCCCTTCTTACGTCCATGTCCAGCCTAAAGAAGTGTTAGATATGTACAATAATGAGAGAGAATTCCAGGCCAGAAAGCCAGCAAGCTGTTGTCTAATGGAAGCCATGTGTCACTGGTGGAAAGGTACTTCCAGGAGCTCCATTAGGTGGCCACTGCCTGCCCACAGCAACCAGTGCCTTGGTGACAATGCAGCCTCGAGAGTTTTCTAAACAGGGGCTTTCCAAAAGCAACACCACAAAATGCATCCCTCTTTTTCTCTTTCTGTCAGCCCGTGGGATGGCCAAGGGTAGACTTGGGTAGAAAGAGTATAATCACTTTCTATTTTTGAAAGGCAGAAGCACGTCTGCTTATTGGCAGCTGAAGTGCTAGTCTGGGCCAGAGTGAAAAGTTAAGATTACAAGGTTTCCTAGTGCCCTTGTTTATCTAAACCAACCCCAGGGTAATGCATTTGCTCAATCACTCAGTAGTAGCCTTTGAGGAAATCTACCAGAAGTCCTACTCTGTTGTTTTGAAATGTAGATGCCAGTTGTAAAAAATGAAACAGAACACGATGAAACAAAACAATCCTTTCAGTGACCCCAAGCTTTCTCTCTGAACCCCTTCTTCCCTCTTGCCTCTGCAGCTCTGGGAGCCTCCTCAATGCCCTGGAGCTCTATACCAGCCAGGCCCGACCCAGGGAGACCCACAGCTGGTTCTGAGCTCTTTTCATCTGCATTTGGGTTTTGGTATATACTCCTAATTGCTCTTCACCTAATGAGACAGCCCACTCCTTCCCTCCACTCTCTCTTTTTGTGTCCATTCCACCAGCTTCTAACCTGCTCCACCCTCTCATCTCCCCTCCAGATAGGAGATGCCAACATAGTCTCAAGCGTCTACTTGCTTCAAGAAGCTTATTCTTCACCAGTATCTTTTTCTACCCCATTGTCCGGTCCAATCCCTGTCTGAAGAGTTGGCTTGCAGAATGGTTCCTGTCCTGGACTAACAGAAGGTCTGGGGGCTGTGACCACTGGGGTCCTTCTGGTCTCAGTCAGACCATTAAGTCTGGTCTTTTTATGAGAATTTGGGGTCTGCATTCCATGGCCGTCCTGCTCCCTCAAGGGTTCTCTGTTGTGTTCCCTGTCAGAGCAGTCATTGGTTGTAGCCGGGCACCATCTAGTTCTTGAGGTCTCAGGCTGATGTAGTCTCTGGTTTATGTGGCTCTTTCTGTCTCTTGGGCTCATAAATTACCTTGTGTCCTTGGTGTTCTTCATTCTCCTTTGATCCAGGTGGGTTGAGACCAACTGATGCATCTTAGGTGGCTGCTTGCTAGCGTTCAAGACCCCAGACGCCACTCTCCAAAGTGGGATGTAGAATGCTTTCTTAACAGATTTTATTATGCCAATTGACTTAGATGTCCCCTGAGACCATAGATGTCCCCAAACCCCTGCCCCTGCTACGCTGGCCTTCAAAGCATTCAGTTTATTCCGGGAACTTTTTTTGCTTTTGGTTTAGTCCAGTTGTGCTGCCCTCGCCTGTATTGTGTGTTGTCTTTCCCATCACCTAAAGTAGTTCTTATTTACTATCTAATTAGTGAGTGCCCGTTTCCCACCCTCCCTCCCTCCCCACTCTCATAACCATCAAAGAATATTTTCTCCTCTGTTTAAACTATTTCTTGAGTTCTTATAATAGTGGTCTTATACAATATGTGACCTTTTGCAACTAATTTCACTCAGCATAATGCCTTCCAGATTCCTCCATGTTATGAAATGTTTCACAGATTCATCACTGTTCTTTATCGATGCGTAGTATTCCATTGTGTGAATATACCATAATTTATTTATCCATTCATCCATTGATGGGCACCGTGGTTGCTTCCATCTTTTTTGCTATTGTAAACAGAGCTGCAATAAACATGGGTGTGCATGTATCTGTTCCTGTAAAAGCTCTTATTTCTCTAGGATATATTCCAAGAAGTGGGATTGCTGGAACCTATGGTAGTTCTATTTCTAGCTTTTCAAGGAAGTGCCAAATCGATTGCCAAAGTGGTTGTACCATTTTACATTCCCACCATCACTGTGTAAGTGTTCCAATTTCTCCACAGCCTCTCCAACATTTATTATTTTGTGTTTTTTGGATTAATGCCAGCCTTGTTGGAGTGAGATGAAATCTCATTGTAGTTTTGATTTGCATTTCTCTAATGGCTAATGATCATGAGCATTTCCTCATGTATCTGTTAGCTACCTGAATGTCTTCTTTAGTGAAGTGTCTCTTCATATCTTTTGCTCACTTTTTAATTGGGTTACTTGTCTATATGTAGTTGAGTTTTTGCAGTATCATGTAGATTTTAGAGATCAGATGCTGATCAGAAATGTCATAGCTAGAAACTTTTTCCCAGTCTGTAGGTAATCTTTTTACTCTTTTGGTGAAGTCTTTGGATGAGCGTAGGTGCTTGATTTTTAGGAGCTCCCAGTTACCTAGTTTTTCTTGTACATTCTTTGTAATGTTTTATATACTGTTTATGCCATGTATTAGGGCTCCTAACGTTGTCCCTGTTTTTTGTCCCATGATCTTTATCGTTTTAGTTTTTATATTTAGGTCTTTGATACATTTTGAGCTTGTTTTTGTGCATGGAGTGAGGTATGGGTCTCGTTTCATTTTTTTGCAGATGGATATCCAGTTATGCCAGCACCAATTGTTAAAAAGACTGTCTTTTCCCCATTTAACTGATTTGGGGGCTTTGTCAAATATCAACTGCTCATATGTGTATGGATTTATGTCTGGATTCTCAATTCTGTTCTATTGGTCTATGTGTCTGTTGTTGTACCAGTACCAAGGTGTTTTGACTACTGTGGCAGTATAACAGGTTCTAAAATCAGGTAGAGTGAGGCCTCCCACTTTGTTCTTCTTTTTCAGTTATGCTGTACTTATCCGGGGTCTCTTTTCCTTCCATGTGAAGTTGGTGATTTGTTTCTCCATCTCATTAAAAAATGTCATTGGAATTTGGATCAGAATTGCATTAAATATATAGATTGCTTTTGGAAGAATAGGCATTTTTACAATGTTAAGTCTTCCTATCCATGAGCAAGGTATGTTTTTCCACTTACGTAGGTCTCTTTTGGTTTCTTGCAGAAGTGTACTGTAGTTTTCTTTGTATAAGTCTTTTACATCTCTGGTAAGATTTCTTCCTAAGTATTTTATCTTCTTGGGGGCTACTGTAAATGGCATTGATTTGGTGATTTCCTCTTTGATGTTCTTTTTGTTGGTATAGAGGAATCCAACTGATTTTTGTATGTTTATCTTGTATCCTGATACTCTGCTGAACCCTTCTATTAGTTCCAGTAGTTTTCTGGAGGATTCCTTAGGGTTTTCTGTGTATAAGATCATGTCATCTGCAAACAGAGATACTTCTACTTCTTCCTTGCCAATCTGGATGCTGTTTATTTCTTTACCTAGCCTAATTGCTCTGGCTAGGACCTCCAGCACAATGCTGAATAAGAGTGGTGATAAAGGGCGTCCTTGTCTGGTTCCCAGTCTCAAGGGGAATGTTTTCAGGCTCTCCATTTAGGATGGTGTTGGCTGTTGGCTTTGAATAAATGCCCTTTATTATGTTGAGGAATTTTCCTTCTCTTCCTATTTTGCTGAGAGTTTTTTTTATCATGAATGAGTGTTGAACTTTGTCAATTGCCTTTTCTGCATCAATTGATAAAATCATGTGATTCTTGTCTTTTATTTATATGAAGGATTACATTAATTGTTTTTCCAATGTTGAACCATTCCTGCATACCTGGTATGAATCCCACTTGGTCAAGGTGAATTATTTTTTTGATATGTTGTTGAATTCTATTGGCTAGAATTTTATTGAGGATTTTTGCGTCTAAGTTCATAAGGGATATAGATCTGTAATTTTCTTTTTTGGTGGTGTCTTTACCTGGTTGTGGTATCAGGGATATGCTGGCTTCATAGAATGAGTTTGGGAGTATTCCATCCTTTTCTATGCTCTGAAATACCTTTAATAGTAGTGGTGTTAACTCTTTTCTGAAAGCTTTTAGAGCTCTGCAGTGAAGCTGTCTGGGCCAGGGCTTTGATTACCGTTTCAGTCTCTTCTTTTGTTATGGGTCCATGTAGTTGTTCTACCTCTGTGTTAGTTTAGGTAGGTAGTGTGTTTCTAGGAATTAACCCATTTCTTCTAGGTTTCCAAATTTGTTAGAGTACAATTTTTCATAGTAATCTGATATGATTCTTTTAATTTCAGTTGGGTCTGTTGTAATATCGCCCATCTCATTTCTTATTTGGGTTGTTTGCTTCCTCTCCTGTTTTTCTTTTGTCAGTTTGGCCAATGGTTTCTTAATTTTGTTGATTTTTTTCAAAGAACCAGCTTTTGGTCTTGTTAATTCTTTCAATTGTTTTTCTGTTTTCTATTTCATTTAGTTCAGCTCTAATTTTTATAATTTGTTTTCTTCTGGTGCCTGAGGGTTTCTTTTTTTGCTCTCTTTGTATTTGTTCAAGTTGTAGGGATAATTCTTTGATTTTGGCCCTTTCTTCTTTTTGTATGTGTGCGTTTATTGACATAAATTGACCTCTGAGCACTGCTTTCACTGTGTCCCAAAGGTTCTGGTAAGAAGTGTTTTCATTCTCATTGGATTCTCTGAATTTCTTTATTCCATCCTTAATGTCTTCTATAATCCAGTCATTTTTGAGCAGGGTATTGTTCAGTTTCCAAGTGTTTGATTTCTTTTCCCTGCTTTTTTTGTTATTTTCTACTTTAATGACCTTATGGTCAGAGAAGATGCTTTATAATATTTCAATGTTTTGGATTCTGCTAAGGCTTGCTTTCTGACCTAATATGCGGTCTATTCTAGAGAATACTCATAAATATACTCATTTCACTTGTTTTTTCGTGTCTTTGTTGTAAGAGTTCTTGCTGGAAGTGTCTGTGTATTCCATGATCTTGGCCCTGCCTGCGCAAGCGTGTTTTTCTTTTATACTGCCATACTCTTAACGTGAAAACTGTTTAGCGTACAAAACAAATTCATCTACTTACAGTATTGTCCTTCCCATATACTGCTAAATCTTACCGTTATTTCTAGTGTCACGTCCTCCATGTGTTTCTATTTTCTTTTATGCTGCCTTAGACTTTTTGTGTGTCTCCTGTGGTATTTTTCACATTCTGCCTTTCATTATTAATTATTCCTACTTCTTTCTAATCTATTCTTTCTTCAAGCCCATTACACCTGAAGACAGGTACTTATTGTTTTCTGTCTCTTATGGCATTGAGCACAGCAACTGAGACAACTGGTGTGTGATACCTACATGTTCAATTGCATCGACTGGTGGGATCTCATTAATGGCTTTTATTGTATGTCTTTTTTTTTTTTTTTGTATGTCTAGTTGCTGCCTGTCGGTGGTGTGCTCTCAGTGTACTAGTGATAAATGCCCAGTCTCCTTTGAGGATGGGCTTTCAGTTGGAAGATGGAGAGAAATCCTTCAGAGGAATCGAGGATTGTTTTCTGCCTGAAGACAGGGAAACTCAGATTTTTTTAATCTAATTTTATTGTGCCTTAGATGAAAGTTTATAGTACAAATTAGTTTCTCATTCAAAAATTTATGTGGAAATTGTTTTGTGACTTTGGTTGCAATCCTTACATTGTGTCAGCACTCTCCCCCTTTCTCTTTCTACCCCAGGTTCCCCATGTCCATTCCTCCCAGTTTTCCTGTCCCTTCCTGCCTTCTCGTCTTTGCTTTTGGGCAGGTGTTGTCCATTTGGTCTCATAGACTTGATTGAACTAAGAAGCATGTTCCTCATGTGTGTTATTGTTTGTTTTATAAGCCTGTCTAATCTTCGGCTGAAAGGTGGACTTTGGACATGGCTTCAGTTCTGAGTTAGCACAGTGTTCTGGGGCCATAGTCTCGGGGGTTCCTCCAGTCTCTGTCAGGCCAGTAAGTCTGGTCTTTTGTGTGTGTGTGCGTGTGTGTATGTGTGTGAATTTGAATTTTGTTCTATGTTTTTCTCCCACTCTGTCCAGGACTGTCTATTGTGATCCCTGTCAGAGTAGTATGTGGTGGTAGCCAGACACCGTCTAATTCTTCTAGGCTCAGCTTGGTGGAGGCTGTGGTTCATGTGGTCCATTAGTCCTTTGGGCTAACATTTTCCTTGTGTCTTTGGTAGTCTTCATTCTCCTTTATTCCGGACAGGATGGGACCCATGGACGTATCTTGGATGGCTGCTAGTAAGCTTTTAACACCTCAGATGCTACTCACTAGAGTAGGATGTAGAACATTTTGTTTATAAACTGTGTTATGCCACTGACCTGGATGTCTCCCGAGACGATGGTCCCCAGCTCTCAGCCGCAGTAACTTGGTCCCTCAAGGTGTTTGGCTGTGTCTAGGAAGCTTCTATGACTTTGCCTTGGTCAAGTTATGCTGACCTCCCCAGTATTGTGTACTGTCTTATCCTTCACCAAAGTTACCACTTATCTACTGTCTACTGTCCCCTCCCCCCCACCCCCCGGAACCCTGTAGCCATCAGAATGTTTCTTTCTGTGTGTAACCCTTTTCTTGAGTTTTTATGATAGTGGTCTTGTACAGTGTTTGTCTTTTTGTAATTGACTTATTTCACTTAGCATAATGCCCGCCAGATTCATCCATGTTGTGAGAAGTTTTGCGGATTCATCATTGTTCTTTATTGTTGGGTAATATTCCATTGTGTATACATACCATAAATTTGTTTATCCATTCTTCTGTTGATGGGCACTTAGGTTGTTTCCATCTTTTTGCTATTGTGAATAACGCTGCAGTGAACATGGGTGTGCATTTGATCATTTGTGGGACAGCTCTTATTTCTCTAGGATGTACTATTAGGATTTGGATTGCTGGATAGTATGGTATTTCTATTTCTAGCTTTGTATGGAGGTGCCATATCATTTTCCAGAGTGGTTTTGCCATTTTACACTCCCACCAGCAGTGCATAAGAATTTCAGTCTCCCAGCAGCCTCTCCGAAATTTGTTATTTTATTTTATTAGTGCCACTAATGTCAGGGTGAGATGGTATATCATTGTAGTTTTGATTTGCATTTCTCTATTTGCTAATGATCTCGCTCATTTCCTCATGTGTCTGTTAGCTCACTGAATGGCTTCTTTGGTGAAGTATCTGTTCATATCCTTGGCCCATTTTTTAATTGGATTATTTGTCTTTTTTGTTGTTGAGGTGTTAAAGTATTGTATAGATTTTAAAGCCAAATTTTTTTTCTAAGTCTTTTTACTCCTTTGGTGAAGTCTTTTGATGAGTAGAAGTGGTTAGTTTTTAGGAGCTCCCGTTTATCTAGTTTCTTTTCTGATGTTTGTACATTGTTAGGTATGGTTTATATTATATTTATGCCATATATTATGGCTCCTAGCATTGTTCCATTGGAGCCCTGGTAGTATAGCAGTAAAGAGCTGGGCTGCTAACCAGAAGGTCAGCAGTTTAAATCCACCAGCCACTCCTTGGAAACTCTATGGGGCAGTTCTTCTGTGTCATATAGAGTCACTATGATTTGGAACCAACTCCATGGCATGTACAACAACAAAGACAACTTTGTTCCTATTTTTTCTTCCGTGATCTTTATCATTTTAGGTTTTATATTTAGGCCTCTGACCCATTTTTTAGTTTGTTTTTGTGTCAGGTGTGAGGTATGGGTCCTGTTTCATTTTTTTACAGACGGACATCCAGTTTTGCCAGCACCATTTGTTAAAGGCTGTCTTTTCCCCATTTAATGGACTCTGGTCCTTTGTTAACCATCAACTGACCATTGGTGGATGAATTTATGTCTGGGTTCTTGATTCTGTTCCATTGATCTATGTATCTGTCATTGTACCAGTACCAGGCTGTTTTGACTACCGTGGCTGGATAGTAGGTTCTGAGATCAGGTAGTGCGACCCCTCCTACTTTGCTCTTTTTTTTTTTCAGTGATGTTTTGTGTATCCAGGGCCTCTTTTCTTTCCATATAAAGTTGGTGATTAGTTTTTCCATCTTGTTAATGCTGTTAGTATTTGGACTGGGATTGCATTATATCTGTAGAATGCTTTGGGTACATGCATGAGCATGGTATGTTTTTCTTCTGTGTAGGTCTCTTTTTGTTTCTTGAAATAGTATTTTGTAGTTTTCTTTGTATAGGTCTTTTATGTCCCTGGTTAGATTTATTTTCAAGTATTTTATCTTTTTAGGTGCTATTAAAATGGTATTGTTTTCTTGATTTCCTTTTCAATGTTCTCTTTGTTGGTATATAGGAATACAGCTGACTTTTGATGTTAATCTTGTGTCCTGCTACTCTGCTGAATCTTTCTATTAGTTCCAGTAGTTTTCTTGTGGAGTCTTCGGGGTTCTGTATGCATAGGATCATATTATCTGTGAATAGGGATAATTTTACTTCTTCCTTTCCAATTTTGATGACGTTTATTTCTTTTTCTTGCCTTATTGCTCTAGTTAGGACTTTCAGAACAATGTTAAATAGAAAGTGGTGATAAAGGGCATCTTTGTCTTGTTCCTGTTTTTAGGAGGAATGCTCTCAGACTCTTTCCGTTGGGAATGATGTTGGCTATTGGTTTTGTATGTTGTTGTTGTTTTTAGGTGCCATTGAGCCAGACCCTATATACAACAGAACAAAAAACTGCCTGGTCTGGTGCCATCCACACTATATTTGCTATGATTGAGCCCATTGGCAGCCACCATGTTGTTCCATCCCTTTGAGGGTCTTCTTTTTTTGCTGACCCTCCACTTTACCAAGCATGACATCATTCTCCAGGGACTGATACCTCCTGATAACATGTCCAAAGTATGTGAAATGAAGTCTCACCTTCCTTGTTTATAAGGTGCATCGTGGCTGTACTTCTTCCAAGACAGATTTATTTGTATTTCTGGCAGTCCATGGTATATTCAATATTCTTCAACAACATCATAATTCAAAGCTGTCAATTCTTCAGTCTTCCGTATTCATTGACAAGCTTTTGCATGCGTATGAGGTGATTGAAGATACTATGGCTTGGGTCAGGCACACCCTAGTCCTCAGAGTAACATCCTTGCTTTTCGACACCTTAAAGAAGTCTTTTCTGGGACACTTATACACTGCTGGTGGGAACATAAAATGGTACAGCCACTATGGAAATCGATTTGGCGCTTCCTTAAAAAGCTAGAAATAGAACTACCATACAACCCAGAAATTCCACTCCTTGGAATATACCCTAAAGAAATAAGAGCCTTCACATGAACAGATATATGCACACCCATGTTCACTGCAGCACTGTTTACAATAGCAAAAAGTTGGAAGCAACAAAGGTGCCCATTGACGGAAGAATGGATAAATAAATTATGGTATATTCATACAAGGGAATACTATGCAATGATTAAGAACAATGATGAATCTGTGAAATATTTCATAACATAGAGAAACCTGGAAGGCATTATGCTGAGTGAAATTAGTCAATTGCAAAAGGACAAATATTGTATGAGACCACTGTTATAAGAACTCCAGATAAAGTTTAAACACAGAAGAAAATATTCTTTGATGGTTACGAGGGTGGGGTGGGATGGGAGGGAGAGGGATATTCACTAACTAGATAGTAGATAAAAGTTTTTTTAGGTGAAGGGCAGGGTAACACATAATACAGGGATAGTCAGTATAACTGGACTAAACCAGAAGCAAAGAAATTTCCTTTGGAGGCCATAGTAGCAGGGACCATGGTTTCTGGGGACATCTAGGTCAATTGGCATAACAAAATGTATTAAGAAAATGGTCTGCATTCCACTTTGGTGAGAGGTGTCTGGGATCTTAAACGCTAGGAAGTGGCCATCTAAGATGCATCAATTGGTCTCAACCCACCTGGAGCAAAAGGAGAATGAAGAACACCAAAGACACAAGGTAAATATGAGCCCAAGAGACAGAAAGGGCCACATAAACCAGAGACTCCATCAGCCTGAGACCAGAAGAACTAGATGGTGCCTGGCTACCACCCATGACTGCCCTGACAGGGAACACAACAGTGAATCCCTGATGGAGCAGGAGAATAGTGGGATGCAGATCTTAAATTCTCATAAAAAGACCAGGCTTAATGGTCTGACTGAGACTGGAGGGACCCTGACGGTCATGGTCCCTGGACCCTTTGACAGCCCAAGATTGGAACCATTCTCGAAACCAACTCTTCAGACAGGGATTGGCCTGCACTATAAGATAGACAACGATGCTGGTGAGGAGTGAACTTCACGGCTCAAGTAGACACATGACCCCTGTCTGGTGACGAGAGGAGAAGGAAGAGGGGTACAGGAGCTGGTTGAATGGACACTGGGAATACAGGGTAGAGAGGAGGAATGTGCTGTCTCGTTAATGGGAGAGCAGCTGGGCATGCACGGCAGGGTGTGTATGGCTTTTTGTATGAGAGACTGACTTGATTTGTAAACTCTCACCTAAAGCACAATAAATAAATTAAAAAAAAAAGTCTTTTGCATCAGATTTGCCCAATGCAATATGTTGTCTAATTTCTTTTTTTTCCCTTTTTATTGTACTTTAGGTGAAGGTTTACAGAGCAAATTATTTTCTCATTAAACAGTTAATACTCCTGTTTTTGGTGACATTTGTTGTCAACCCCATGATGTGTCAACACTCTCCCCTTCTCAACCTTGATTTCCCCAATTCTATTCATTCAGCTTTCTTGTCCACTGCTGTCTTCTCGTCCTTGCCCCTGGGCTAGTGTGCCCATTTAGTCTTGTGTACGTGGTTGAGGTATGTGTATTATAGTTTGTTTTAAGGGTCTGTCTAATCTTTGGCTTCAGGAGTGAGCTCAGTACTGAGTTAAAAGGATGTCTGGGGCCATACTCTGGGGGTTTCTCAAGTCTCTGTCAGAACGGTAAGTCTGGTCTTTTTTTGTTTGAATTTTGTTCTACGTTTTTTTCCAGCTCTGTCTGGGACCCTCTATTGTGATCCCTGTCAGAGCAGTTGGTGGGGGTAGCTGGGCACCATCTAGTTGTGCTGAACTCAGTCTGGTAGAGGCTTTGGTAGTTGTGGTCCATTAGTCCTTTGGACGAACCTTTCCCTTGTGTCTTTGGTTTTCTTTATTCTCCCTTTCTCCAGACAGGGTGGGACTAGTGGAGTATCTTAGATGGCTGATCACAAGCTTTTAAGACCCCAGATGCTACTCACCAAAGTAGGATATAGAACATTTCCTTTATTAACTATGCTATGCCAATTGAGCTAGAAGTCCCCAGAGACCATGTTCCCCAGCGCTTAGCCCAGTAATTCAGTCCCTCAGGGAGTTTGGATATGACTGTGAAGCTTCCATGACCTTGCTTTGATCAAGCTGTGCTGACTTCCCCAGTATTGTGTACTGTCTTATCCTTCACCAAAGTTACCACTATTATCTAGTTAATGTTCCCCCTCACCTCGTAACCATTAAAGATTGTTTCTTTTTGCGTGTAAACCCTTTCTTGAGTTTTTATAACAGTGGTCTCATGTAGTATTTTTCCTTTTGTGGTTTACTTATTTCACTCAGCATCATGCCCTCCAGATTCATCCATGTTGTGAGAAGTTTTGCAGATTCATTGTTGTTCTTTATTGTTGAGTAATATTCCATTGTGTGTATAAACCATAATTTGTTCATCCATTCATCTGTTGATGGGCACTTAGGTTGTTTTCATCTTTTTGTTATTGTGAACAATGCTACAATGATGTTGTTATCATTTACTGATTCATGTCTCTGTTTCCCTATTTTAAGACTTTTAGCTTTGTTTTATTATTGAAAGTTCTTTACTGAGGTTGGTATCTGGCTGATGCTGCCCAGTGTCCTAGACTCAGGTTGTTGCCTGATGTGGCTGCTTCTCTAACTGAAGGACTCTCTTTAATATTTCATGTAAGTTTGGTTTAGTTTTCATGAATTCCATTAATATCTGTTTATCTGGAAATGTCCTAATTTTGCTGTCATTTTTGAAAGCCCTAAATAATTAGTCTTTTGAATTTCATATTAGGTTGTTCCAATGCTTGTCATTGTACTGGAAGGCTATCTGATTCTTTGTTTCAGTCACTTGCTGGAGACCTCTTGTCCTGCTTTTTTATATGTTTTGATATTATCTGCTGTCTCCGAGAAATTAAGGTATTATCTTCTTTATTTAAAGATTGCACGTTCATTTTTGGAGTCCTGGTGGCACAGCGGTTAAGAGATTGTCTGCTAACCAAAGGTCGGCATTTTGAATCCACCAAACCCTCCTTGGATACCTTATGGGGCAGTTCTACTCTGTCCTATAGGGTCGCTATGAGTCATAATTGACTTGACAGCAACGGGTTTGGTTTTGGTTTATGTTCATTTTTTTCATCCCACTTTTTTGTTTTGTTTTGATGTGTTAGTGCAGACAGGCTGGGTGTGCTTTGCTGCTTATTTGTCTGTGGGCATAATAGCTCTTACCACCTTGTCTAGGTGGGCAAGGCAGCTTCAGGAAGGGCAGCCCACTTTGCTGTTCACTGGTTTAGCAAGGTGGCTGAGGGTGGACTGGGTGGGCGCTATCTGCCCCCTGATGTTGGTCCAGTGGTGTGGGAGTGTTCATAGCCCCTTGCCAGATGGGCAGGGTGTTGGACTGGGAGTGGTACAGAATTGCTTTCCATCGTTCGGCAGTTGGTCCAGTGGCATGAGGGGAGGGCCAGTTTGGACCTGGTGAGGCAGCAGGCCTGAGCACTGGAGATGCTCTAGCTGTGGTGGCATAGGCAGAGCCAGTGGGAAGGGGAGGGAGGTGGTTTCTGGGGCTAGGTGAGAGAGAAAAAGAAAATAAAAATAAATAAATATGTGGCTGTGCGGTGTGGACCAGTGCATAGGGGCTAGGTGGCCTTGGGGCACTCGTGGTCCAGTGCACCAGTGGCACTCTACCTGAGGCAGTGTGGTGGCTGCTAGTGGGAAGTGTGTGGAAGTGGCATACAGGGGTAGGAGGGAGAAAGAAAAGTAGGAAAAGAAAAACAGGAAAAAAGAAAAAATGGTGGTGCTACAGAAGCTGTTAAGTGAGGATGGGGTGAACCTGAGCTGGCATTGGGCCAGTGGCTCTCTAGCTGCTGCATGTGGCAGGGATTTGGCAGGAGGTGTGGAATAGTGGTGTATGGGGCTAGGTGGGAGGGAAAACGAAAAGGGAGAAAGGGGAAAAAAAACAGACAAAAATGGCAGCATGGCAGGAACTGACAGGTGGGGGGTAGGGTGGACTTGGGCAGCAGTGTGCTGGTGGCTCTCTGGCACACTAGTGCACGGGAACCTGTGGCAAGAGGGGTAGGTGATATACAGGGCTAGGTGCGAGTGAGGAAGAAAATGAACAAAGTGGGGAAAAATAAAAAGCCACATGATGCGAGGGAGTGGAGTAATCTGGACGGGGCTTGTATTGTGGACCCCAGTGGTGGGGCCTGCCAGTAACCCCTTGCTGTTACTCACCAGAAGGATAAGTGGTGGCAAAGCATGTTTCTGTGGTTACTGGGCACTCTGTCTCCTGTTGGAAGCTCCAAGAAGTTTCCTTCCATTACTCCCTGCCCGGGGTTGTTGTTTTTTTTCTAAGATGGCGCTGCTGTGCCACGTTAGTTGACAGGGGACCTGCACGTTGTATCTCTCCTTGTTCCCTGTTTTCCGTCAGTTTCTTACTCCATTCGGTGTTTGATCTAGTTCTTTATGCCTTCATTTGATGCGTAGGATTTCAGGATTGATGTTTCTATCTGTTTTACTTCATTTTTCTGGTCTTTGCTGCAAAGGGATGGCACAGTGTGGCTGTCTAGCACAGGTTTTTAAGGAAGAGCTTCTTTTGTTAATACAAAGTAGTTTGGGTTGTGGCATAGGTGTTGTGATGCCCCTTCCAGAGGGTCACCAGGAATATTCTTTGCCAGCAGCTGGAGGTTTAGACTGCCCTTTAACCACCTGTAAATCTGGCTGGAGGAGAAATTTGCAAAGGGCCATGGGGTGCCTTCTGAATTCCATCCCAAGCGATCAAGGGGAGGCGTTCTTAATACCTGCTAGGGCAGCTCAGGAAACAGATATTGACTGATTATATTACACTTAGATGTAATAACTTAATTCAGACTATTTTTAATGGGTTCGCTTTAAGAAGTGGCAACTACTATACTCTGTTGAGTGTTCGTGTGTTGTACGAAAGGGCTTATAAAACCTACCTGTCATTTATGGAGTCATTCCAGTGTGTTGGAGTCCCTGGGTGGTGCAAAGGGTTAACGTGCTCGGCTACTAACAGAAAGGTTGGAGGTCCAAGTCTACCGAGGGATGCCTCAGAAGAAAGGCCTGGAAATCTACTTCTAAAAAATCAACCACTGAAAAGCTTTTGGAGCGCAGCTCTACTCTGATGCACATGGGGCCACCACGAGTCAGAACTGACTCAGTGGCAACTGGTAACTGGTCCAAAGTACCGGTCCCTCGTCACGTGTGTTAGGCCATCGAATCCTCACAACCATAGGATTGGATTGGAAGGCAGAGTGCAGGGGAGGAGGCCATCGGTGCCTCACTCGTTAGCAGGGCATGTTTGAAATAGAACTAGTTGGCACAATAGATGGTGATTTCAATTGGCTCCAAAGTTGTCACCCTGATGACTCAGAGTATCGTTATATTAATTTTCAGAAGAATTTTGAGAGAAGTAACTCCCTCCCCACTGCCAAAAATAAAAATAAATCCTGTTAGAGAACTTGTGGATTTCAGGGAAGATGCATGTGAACTTCCATGGCTTAATAGATCCCAGCTTGAAAAAGGGTCTTAGTGATGCTTGCCTTTAACAATAAAAACCATCGGGCTCAGAAGCCCTCAGTCGTGCCTGTGTGAAGGCTGCCGGGTTTTTGCTTCTCTCCTCTCAGCACCCAGAGTTGGGAATATACCTGGGCTCAGAAGGTATGTTTCAGCAAAGCCATTAATGATGAAGAAGACAAAGGAGACACCTCAGCACGATTTACCCGTCTCCAAATGGGTGAAGTTTTGCGATGAAATCAGTCTTTGAACCCCAGTGAGCCACTGGACTTTGCTTATGCCTGGCAAAGCAGGGCTTCCTGTTTTTCAGAAAACAAACCTAAAGAGGCTTAGACAAGAGGCTCAAAAGCTTTCTTGCACACCGATCAATCCTTGCAAAATAGCATTTTAATTATTTAAGTGCAAGTGAATCAGAAACATCTGAATTAAATTTTCTTAAAAAAAAAAAAAATACAGTTGACTTTTGAAACCAAAGGGAGAAAGTGCTTGGTTGGCAAAAAACAATTTAGGTTTTGTGGTAACACCAAAGTGTTTGGAAAACAATTTGGATGAGCTCGAAATGTTTCTGTATTATGCCTCGTTCCCAGGATAAACTGCACAATAACTATGGAGATTTTTAACAGGGGTCCTTTGGGTTCCATTTCATATGGTCTCGGATTTGGTAACAAAATGTCGAAAGGGCCTGTCCTTATTCTTTACATGGTACATTTTCAAACCCAATAACACTTAAAAAAAAAATTCAAATAGTGAGAAAGTCTTATGAGCTAGAGTTTTCATGGTGGCAAAGCAGAATAACTAGTCAAATAGTTGCTTTTAATTGAGCCTATTTTGTACAGAGGGGAAAGTGTTTCCAGGAGAGTCCAGGAGTATGTAGGTTCTCAGAGAGCATCCTGGGGCTACAGCGCAGCTTCATAATGCGTGCGTCATTGAGGGACTTCGAGGACTTAGATTCGGGTATAGTCACGGGAGGTTCATTCCAAGCTGAATTGACTGGTGCTTGTTAATCAATTTGTGCTGCCTTTGCCTTTTCTTGGAAGGCTACTATTTAATCAGAACAGGTGTTTTCTGGTTGATGTGCGTGAATCCAATTGCCAGAGTGACCTGAGTTTCTGGCTGACCAGTGGTGACCAAAGCCACGAAAGGCCTACTGAAAGCCGTTCGCTGGTCAGTAAGAACCTATTGATTGAAACTTGCTGTTAACTGGCAATGTGGTGGGTAATTTAATGGTATCTAATTGACTCGATGGCACTGGGTTTGGTTTTTTTTTTTTTGGGTTTTGAGTAATTTAATGGACTTAAAACAAGAAGAAGATTTTGGTTTTCTCTCTAAAATATGTCAGTGGCAAATCATTAGCTTTTCCGCTTTGGTCTGTGGATGTGTCTGACTCTGGCAAACAGGGAAAGAAGGGGCAACTGACACTGGGTTCTCAGAATCAAGGGAGGTGAGGGATGCTGAGGAGGTAAAGTTCTTCCTGGGGTTTACATGATGGTTTGGAGTCTCTAACCATGTCTTGATGTGATGAAGTTTCTGCTAGCTCTATCAAATATATATATACTGTGTTGTAGAAACTTTGCTCAAAACATGATCGTATTTATTTCCAGAGTTTTCAAAATAGATATTATTTGTTACGCACTTGTTTAATTGACTTGATTTTTATCTAAGTAGGTCATGCTTTTGGGTTGAAATAATGCCGCTCAATCCTTCCTGTATCAGTGCAGTGCTTGTTGAGTAATAGCTATCCTTTGTGAGCACTGGGCGCACCATGGCAAACAAAACAGACACATTCCAGAGATGATAAAATGCAATCCTGGAACTCAAAAAGCTCATGGTCCAGCAGGGAGATAGATGAAACGGACATGGACTGTGTCAGAGCTCCTAGTTGCTCATCCCAAATCTGCTCTCACATTTCTCCTGAGAAATGGAACTCTAGTTTTTATCTGGACATATGAACTCCCTGAATAACATAGTCTATTTCCCAGCTTGGTTTGCTGCTAGGTGTGGCTAGGTATCCAAGTTCTGACTATTGTTGTTCGTTGCTGTTGAGTAGGCTTCAATTCATGCTAACCCATTATTCAACAGAATGAAACATTGCCCAGTCCTATACCATCTCCATGATTCTAGAGCCAATTGTTGTAGCCGCTGTGTATTTTGAGTACCTTCCAACCTAAGGAGCTCATCTTCCAGCACTATATTGGACAGTATTCTGTTGTTACCTGGAAGGTTTTCATTGGCTGATTTTTGGAGGTAGATTGCCAGGGCTTTCTTCCTAGTCTGTCCTATTTTGAAAGCATCACTGATCCTTGTCCCCCATATGAAACCTTGCTGGTATTTGAAATACCAGTGGCATAGCTTCCGGGATCATAGCAACATGCAAATCGCCACACTATGACAAACTGACAGATGGTGGAAATTCTGACTAGAGAGGTGTAAATGGAGGTGTGTTCTGTGGGATTTCCAAGAGTAGTGCTTACAGGGAGCTCACTAACCTGGAAGAGCTTCTTTTTGCCCTGCTGGCTTTCCTCCTTCTGGCCTGAAACTCATTCAGGCATCTCGGAATGAAGTGGAAACCAAGTATTAGGGTGGTGGAGTGAGAGATAGAAGCCTAGCTCTCTGATGTTTACCATTGAGCAGTTTATTTCTGAACTGGTTTTTAACATAAGAAATGGATTTACATCTTGGTTAAGCCACTGTTATTTTGGAGTTTCCTATTACATGCCACCAAGCTAAAATCTAACAGACACGGGCTATATTAGGGATCTCCATAAGGTTAATATAAGGATCAGAGCACAGGGACTTCACTATCTCGGTAGGGAGACAGAAAAGTCTCTCCAGAAGAAAATCTTTGAATGAACTGTGAAGAATGAATGGCAATAGGACTAAGGTGAGGGAGGTCAGAAATAATATTCTATGTAAATGGAGAGTGCTGCATGCTAATGGCGTGGTCAACACGGGGCCCACTGCAGCCTTGGGAGGGAAAGGGCCATATTCCCAGGGAAGGTTAATTACAAAAGATTAAAATATAACTTAAAAAGAAGAATCCCAGACTTCCTAGATGCTGCATCCCTTTTACCCCTACATCCTCTAAGGGAACTGGCTTTAATATTAAAATACTGAAGAAATTTTAAGATAGCTCTGAAAACTCTCTCGTGGCTTGAAATATCTAGGTATTCTTTACAATAGAGAAGTAGATAGGTAGGTAGGCAAATGATAATAGATAGATTTGCAGAATGACAGCTATGAATAAAACCTCATGCTAGGTGCTGGTGAAAAGAGACTGTTGTTGTGTGTTGTCAAGTCAGTTCTGACTAATAGTGACCCTAGATGACAGAGTAGAACTGCCCCATATGGTTTCCTAGGCTCTGATTTTTACGGAAGCAGATCGCCAGGTCTTTTCCCCTGAGGAGCAGTTGGTAGGTTTGAACAACCGACCTTTTGGTTAGCAGCCAAGTGCTTAATCATTATGCCACCAAAGCTCCTTGAAAAGAGGCTAAACCAAAAACCAAACTCGTTGCTGTCGAGTTGATTCCAACTTATAGAGACCCTATAGAACGCAGTAGAACTGCCTCTACTCTGGTGAGATGATGTTATGTGCAACCAAAATGAGGAAAGAGACAGTAAGAGAGAGGTCAAGCTTTCCAAGGCTGTCATCTTTGTAGAAGCAGACAGCCACATCTTTCTCCCTCAGAGTGGCAGTTGGTTCAAACTGGTGACCTTTCTGTCAGCAGCCAAACAATTAACTGCTGCACCACCAGGGCTCCTTGAAAAGAGGTTAGGGGGATTAAAAATGAATTAAATGATTTTACTCTCATAGGCCTTCCAATCTAAGGGGAGGGAGCAACAACAGACATCTGCACATGCACACACACACCAACACGCACACACCCAAGCGTAAGCACAGGAGACCGGGAAGGGAAGTAGGAACGTTTTGAGTGTGATTGAATGGATGTGGCCTCATGAGCAGCCACCACCAGTCTGCCAGTGGAGGCTTGTGTGTGGCTCTGATGCTAAGCAGGCTTCAGCAGAGCTTCCAAACTAAGATGGACTAGGAAGAAAGGCCTGGCAAGCCACTTCCAAAAATCAGCCATTGAAGACTGTATGGATCACAGCGATCTGATCCACAACTGATCATGGGGGTGGCAGCAGTTTGTTCCATGGGTATGGGGTCCCCAGGAGTCGGGGGCTGACTTGCCAGCAGGTAACGGCAACAAGGTAGGATAGACTTGGTCATAGCTAGAGGAAGCTGCTGCTGGAAAGAAGGTGTTACGTGCAACAAAAGTGAGGAAAGAGACAGTAAGAGAGAGGTCAAGGTTACAAGTGGAACAAAAGCACTGGAAAACTAAAGCAGGCCATGTCTTTGTGACAGCTTGAGGCTGTCTGAGTGAGTAACCATGAAGTCATCTGGCCGTATCGCCCTAAAATACTACTGGTATTTTCTTTCTGTGGTCAGGGATGTTGCAGACTCAACAGGGAACAAGGTCAGAAGAAGAAAACAGTGACATTTGTAGCCTATTATGGGAAGAATTTAGGTAATTGGTATGTGGTATGAGAAGCCCAAGTATAGGAAAAACAGAGCATCTATATGGGGGGCTGGGATACTAATTTCAGGAGGTGACTTATCTGCAAGTTTGCAGGAAGTGAAACAAAAATTTGAATTTTCCTTCAGGCCTGGTGGAAGGGTGGAGAAAAAGTTGATAAAAGTGGACATCTGCTTTGTTTCACCCTCTAGGGCACAACACTGCCTGCTTGGAGGAAGAGGGGCTTTCCAGATCCGCATACGTGGGTGGAGGTGCAGGAACAGGAGCGAGATGAAGTTAAATACACCAACATGTCAGTTCTAGAACAGTTTCATCTCCCATGAAAAGTGTGACTTTTTGGGCCCTCCCCACCCCTGCAGAAGGAATCAACCAAAAAAGATGGAACAATCAACTGTGTCCAGTGAGTCATGAAAGATGAGAATTGGTTTTAGGGAGAAATTTAGCAAAAGAGGTTTAGCAGCAGTGACTTTGACCACAGTAGTTTAATTAGAGCGAGGTTGGTGAAAGCCTGGCTGGAACAGGTTTAAGAGAAATCAGGAGCCCTGGTGGCAGAGTGGTTAAGTGCCCCGCTATAAACAGAGAGGTCAGTGGTTTGAACCCACCAGCCACTCCACAGGAGAAAGATGTGGCAGTCAGCTTCCAGAAACATTCCACCACTGCCGTCGAGTCGATTCCTCCTCATAGCGACCCTATAGGACAGAGTGGAGCTGCTCCGTAGAGTTTCCAAGAAGCACCTGGTGGATTTGAACTGCCAGCCTTTTGGTTAGCAGCTATACCACTATGCCACCAGGGTGTCCCCAGAAACGTTAGAGCCTTGGAAATCCTATGGAGCAGTTCTACTCTGTCCTATAGGGTCGCTATGAGGAGGAATAGACTCTATGGCAACTTTTTTTTTTTAGTGTGAACAATTCTTCTGAAGTGTTTACTAAAGAAATGGAGCAATCACTGAAAGGGGAAATGGAGTCTACAGAGGATGTTTTAAAATCCTTTTTAAAAATCAGCTTTACTGAGATATAATTTATGTATAATAAAATGTACCCATTTTGAGTGTTCATTTTGTTGAGTTTTGACAAATTTATACACCCATGAAACCACCACCATAATCGAGATATAGAACATTTACATCATCCCAAAAGATCCCGTATGCCCCTTCCCAGGCAATCCCTTCATTGCTGATCCAGGCAACCACTAATCTGCTTCCTGTCAATGTAGATTCTATTTACCTTCTCTAGAATTTCACTTAAGTGGAATCATACAATATGTACTCTTTTGTGTCTGGATCTTTTCACTGAGAATAATTTTTTATTTTATTTTTTTCAGATTGATCTATGAGGTTGTGTGTATCGATAGTTCATTCCTTTTGTTGCTGAGTAGTATTCCACTGTCTGGATACACTACAATGCTTATCCATTCGCCTAAAGAGGGACATTTGTGTTGTTTCCAGTTTTGGACTATTATAAATTAAGGTGCTATGAAAAGTTGTCTGCAAGTCTTTGTGTGACATCTGTTTTCATTTCTTTTGGGTAAATACTTTAGAAACAAAATTGCTGGGTCAAATGATAAGTTCTGTATAACATTAAACTGCCAATTTGTTTGCCAAAGTAAACATACCGTTTTATGTACTAGAAGTGTTAGGAGTTCCAGTTGCTCCAAATCTGCTCTAACGCTTGGTATTGTCAGTCCTTATAATTTTAGCCAGTCTAGCGTGTGTGTAAGGAGCCCTGGAGGCATAATGGTTAAAGTGCTCAGCTGCTAACCAAAAGGTCGGTGGTTTGAACTCACCAGCTCCATGGGAGAGAGATGTGGTAGTCTGCTTCCATAAAGATTACAATCTTTAAGTCCCTATGGGGCAGTTATCTTCTGTCCCATAGGGTCACTATGAATCAGAATTGACTCAACAGCAACGGGTTTGGTGGGTGTGTAGTGGGTATTTCATTGTAATTTTAACTGCCATTTTACCTGTGACTCATGATATTGAACATTTGTCACATGCATGTAAGAGATTGTCTTATTGTTGAGTTGTGAGACTTATTTATATAAGAGCTACGGCCAGCTACAGCCGCTAACCAAAAGGTTGGCAGTTCTAATCCATCAGCTGCTCCTTGGGAACTCTGTGGGGCAGTTCTCCTCTGTCCTCTAGGGCCGCTATGAATTGGAATGGACTCCACGGCAACAGTTTTTTTTGGTGTTACATGTGTGTATGTATGTCTTAGTCATCTAGTACTGCTATAACAGGAATACCAGGAGTGGATGACTTTAACTGAGATATTTATTCTTTCACAGTCTAGGGGATAGAAGTCTGAATTCAGGGTGCCATCTTCAGGGGAAGGCTTTTTCTCTCTGTTAGCTCTGGCGGAAAGTCCTTGTCATCAATCTTCCCCAGTAGAGGAGCTTCTCAGTGCAGATACCCCAGACCCAAAGGATACACTGTTCTCCTGGCTCTTGTTTCTTTGTATGAGGTCCCCCTGTCTCTCTGCTTGGTTCTCTCTTTTATATCTCAATAGAGATTGTTTTAAGATACAACCTAATCTTGTAGATTGAGTCCTGCCTCATTAACATAACTGGCACTAACCCCACTTCGTTAACATCATAGCGGTACGATTTAGAACACATAGGAAAACCACATCAGATGACAAAACCATGGACAATCACACCATACTGGGAATCATGGACTAGCCAAGTTGACACACATTTTTTGAGGGAACACAATTCAATCCATAACTCTCTCTTTCTCTCTATATGTATATACCCATTGCCGTTGAGTTGATTTCTACTCATAGAGAATATATATATAGTATATATATGAACATTTGTCACACGCATGTAGAAGATTGTATGTGTATATATATATATATATATAGTAAATATTTACTATCGATATACATACATATATCGATAGTAAATATTTTCATCAAGTCTGTGGCTTACCTTTGCGTTTTCATTTAGAAAAGCAGAAATTTTAAATTTTGATGAAGTCCATTTATCAATATTTACTTTATGGTTTGATGTTTTTGTTGTTGTTCTGCCTTAGAGATGTTTGTCTTAAAAAGCGTGAAGATGTTCTCCTACGTTTGTTCTAGAGATTTTATAGTTTGAGCCTTTACATGTAGTTCTATGATCCATTTCAAATTAATTTTCACATATAATAGAGGCAAGGGTTGAGTTTACTTTTTTTTTTTACTTATGATTATCCACTTGTTCTAGCATCATTTGTTGAAAAGACCATACCTTACATATTGAATTGTCATGAATTATTTTTGTGAAAATCAATTTAGTATATATGTGTGAGCCTGTTTCTGGACTCCGTTCAGTTCTGTTGATGTATTTGTCTAGCCATTAGCCACTATCCCACTCTCATGATTACCACAGCCTTATAATAAGTTTTGAAATCAGATAGTACAACTTTTCCAAATTTATTCTTATTGATTAAAATTCATCTGGCTATTCTAGGTCTTTTTAATTTCCATATGAATTTTACAATCAGCTCACCATTTTCTTTAAAAAAAAAAAAGCATGCTGGAATTATAATGGGCATTTCTATATGTCACTTTACTGAGAAGTGACATTTTAACAATATTGAATATTTAATTTCATGACCATGGTGTAGCTCTCCATTCACTTAGAGCTTTAATTTCTCTGAGCAATGTTTTGTTTTGGGTATCTTGCATGTATTTTGTTAAATGTACCCCTAAATATTTCATGTTATTTGATACTGTTGTGAATTGCATTGTTTTCCAATTGTTCATTGCCTAAAAAGAGAAATACAATGGACTTTTATATACTGACCTTACATTCTGCAACCTTGTTAAACTCACAAATTCTTGCAGTTTTTTGTAAATTCCTTAGGATTTTCTATACATAGGTCACATCTTCTGCAAATCAAGACAGTTTTATTTTTACATTTCTAATCAGTATACCTTCAATTTCTTTTTCTTGCCCTATTGGAATGGCTAAGACCTCCAGTACAATGTTGAATAGAAATGGTGAGAGCAGTCATCTTTGCCTTCTTTTGATGTTCAAACCGAAAAAACCAAACCCACTGCCAAATTGAGTTGATTCTGACCCACAGTGATCTTACAGTCTACCACCATGAAGTATTATATTAGCTATAAAAAAAATTCGTGCCGTCCAGTCAATTCCGACTCATAGCGACCCTATAAGACAAGTAGATATTAGCTATAAAATAGGTTCTTCATAAATGCCCTTTCAATTCTCAATTACTATGACAATTACTATGGCAGTATTTCACCTTTTGAAACATTGCCGTACAATATATGATAACAAAATTTGCCATTTTTACCTTTTTAAGTTCACAGTACAGTAGTATTAATTGCACTGACAATGATATGCAATCATTACCACTATTTATTTCTGAAATTTTTCATCACTCCAAACAGAAGCTCAGTGCATTAAGCAATATCTTCCTAACTTCCCTTCTTTCCAGCCCCTGCTAATTTCTAATCTATACCCTGTCTCTATGAATTTGCCTATTTTAGATATTTCATATAAGTGAAATTACAAAATATTTTCCCCTTTGTATATGACTTATTTCACTTAGAATAATGTTTTCAAGGTCCATCCATGTTGTAGCATGGATTAGAATTTCATTCATTCCTTTTCATGGCTGAGTAGTATTCCATTAAGGAGGCTTGGTAGCTCAATGATTAAGCATTTGGCTGCTAACCAAAAGGTTGATGGTTTGAACCCATTCAGCGGCTCCATGGGAGAAAGACCTGGCAATCTGTTCCTGTAAAGATTATAGCTTAGACAACCCTATAGAGCAGTTCTACTCTGTCATATGGGGTTGCTATGAGTCAGCATTGACTCTTTGGCACCTAACAACAACAGTATGTATGTATCACATCTTATTCCATCTGTTGATGGGTACTTGGGTTATTTCTACCATTTAGCTATTGTTAATTATGCTGCTATGAACATTCATGTACTAGTACCTGGTATTCAGTGAATGTTTTGACAGAAATTTTCTTGAGTTCCAGGAGTTAAACAGAACAAAATAAAAACTTCCTCCAGTCTTTTCAGATTGGCTTTTTGCCTAGGCACTCCTTTATCATTTAGTCAGGCCATTTAGTCTACTATGCTGGGAATGACAACTTAAAGAGGAATGGTGTTGCATTCATTGTCAAAAAAGAACATTTCAAGATCTATCTTGAAGTACAATGCTGTCATAAGCCTGCAAGGAAGACCAGTTGATACGACTATTATTCGAATTTACATACCAACAACTAAGGCCAAAGATGAAGAAATAGAAGATTTTTATCAGCTGCTGCTGTCTGAAATTGATCGGACATGCAATCAGGATACATTGATAACCACTGGTGATTGGAATGTGAAAGTTGGAAACAAAGAAGAAGGATCTGTAGTTGGAAAATATGGCCTTGGTGGTAGAACCAATGCCAGAGATCAAATCATAGAATTTTGCAAGACCAATAACTTCTTCATTGCAAATACCTTTGTTCACCAACATAAACGGCAACTATACACATGGAGCTCACCAGATCGAACACACAGGAATCACATTGACTATATCTGCGGAAAAAGATGATGGAAAAGCTCAATATCATCAGTCAGAACGAGGCCAGGGACTGACTGTGGAACAGACCATCAATTGCTCATATGAAAGTTCAAGCTGAAATTGAAGAAAATCAGAGCAAGTCCACTAGAGCCAAAACATGACCTTGAGTATATCCCACCTGAATTTAGAGACCATCTAAAGAATAGATTTGACGCATTGAACACTAGTGACAGAAGACCAGACGAGTTGTGGAATGACATCAAGGACATTATACATGAAGAAAGCAAGGGTTCATTGAAAAGTGAGAAAAAAAAAAAAAAAGACCAAGATGGATTTCAGAGGAGACTGTGAAACTTGCTCATGAACTTCAAGCAGCTAAAGCAAAAGGAAGAAATGATGAAGTAAAGGAACTGAACAGAAGATTTCAAAGGGCGTCTCGAGAAGACAAAGTATTGTAATGACATTTGCAAAGAGCTGGAGATAGAAAACCAAAAGGGAAGAACACGCTCGGCATTTCTAAAGCTGAAAGAACTGAGGAAAAACTTCAAGCCTCAAGTTGCAATAGTGAAGGATTCTATGGGGAAAATATTAAACGACGCAGGAAGCATCAAAAGAAGGTGGAAGGAATACACAGAGTCATTATACAAAAAAGAATTAGCCGATGTTCAGCCATTTCAAGAGGCAGCACATGATCAGGAACTGATGGTACTGAAGGAAGAAGTCCAAGCTGCACTGAAGGCATTGGCGAAAAACAAGGCTCCAGGAATTGACAGAATATCAATTGAGATATTTCAGCAAACGGATGCACCGCTGGAGGTGCTCACTCACTTATGCCAAAAAATATGGAAGACAGCTTCCTGGCCAACTGAATGGAAGAGACCCATATGTGTGCCTATTCCCAAGAAAGGTGATACAATTGAATGCAGAAAGCATAGAACAATATCATTAATATCCCACTCAAGCAAAATTTTGCTGAAGATCATTCAAAATGGCTGCAGCAGTATATTGACAGGGAACTGCCAGAAACTCAGGCTGACTTCAGAAGAGGACGTGGAACCAGGGATGTCATTGCTGATGTCAGATGGATCCTGGCTGAAAGCAGAGAATACCAGAAGGATGTCTACCTGTGTTTTATTACTATACAAAGGTATTTGACTCTGTGGATCATAACAAATTACAGATAACATTGCCAAGAATGGGAATTCCAGAACACTTAATTGTGCTCATGAGGAAACTTTACACAGATCAAGAGACGGTTGTATGGACAGAACAAGGTAATACTGATTGGTTTAAATTCAGGAAAGGTGTGTGTCAGGGTTGTCTCCTTTCACCATACCTATTCAATTTGTATGCTGAGCAAATGATCCAAGAAGCTGGACAAGACTCATTAACAACCAGTGTTATGCAGATGACACAACCTTGCTTGCTGAAAGTGAAGAGGACTTAAAGCAATTACTAATGAACATCAGAGACCACAGCATTAATTATGGATTGCACCTCAACATAAAGAAAACAAAAATCCTCACAACTGGACCAATGAGCAAGATCATGATAAACAGAGAAAAGGCTGAAGTTGTCAAGGATTTCTTTTTACCTGGATCCACAATCAACAGCCATGGAAGCAGCAGTCAAGAAATCAAAAGACACATTGCATTGGGTAAATCCGCTGCAAAGGACCTCTTTAAAGTGTTGAAAAGCAAAGATATCACCTTGAAGACTAAGGTGCGCTTGACCCAAGACTTGGTATTTTCAATGGCATCATATACATGTGAAAGCTGGACAATGAATAAGGAAGACCAAAGAAGAGTTGATGCCTTTGAATTGTGGTGTTGGCCAAAAGAATGAACAGATCTGTCTTGGAAGAAGTGCAACCAGAATGCTCCTTATAAGCAAGAATGGCGAGACTGCGTCTTACATACTTTGGACATGTTGTCAGGAGGGATCAGTCCCTGGAGAAGGACATCATGCTTGGCACAGTACAGGGTCAACGGAAAAGAGGAAGACCCTCAGCGAGGTGGATTGACACAGTGGCTGCAACAATGAGCTCAAGCATAGCAACAATTGTAAGGATGGCGCAGGACCGGGCAGTGTTTTGTTCTGTCATGAATAGGGTTGCTATGAGTTGAAACCGACTCGACGGCACCTGACAGCAACAACAACAACAGTCCATTTATAACTCTACCTTAGCCTTCGCTTCCTGCATGCACTGAGCCCAGAGATCAGCCAGCGGTGAAATCATAGGCTCTTCCCAAGCCTTTTCGGAGAATGTGCCCCGTCCTGGGCGTACAGACGTCTTTCTAAACTCTCCGGTAGACACTGGCACTTTTGGATGTCCCAGTTTACCAAAGAAAGTCTCTCTGGCTTTTCTTCTCAGACTTTAGACGGTCTTTTTAATGTCTCCATCATAGTCTTTTGGCCCAAGTGGCTGCAGGTTTTTCACCTGCCTTACGAAGTTTTTGAGCAATGCCCACCAATTTTCTGCCCTTAATGAGTTCCAAATTAGATGAAACAGATATAATGCCGTGTGTCACTCCTTTGGGTAGCCTCAGACAGGTTGGAACAGACAAATACAATAGTTTGCAAATAGGGTCTTCCTTGCTTCCTCTGAAATCAGAATTTGGGGTCTCACACTGAGAATATGTCTTCAAGACTGACACCAAGCCATGGAGGAAGTAGGACAAAGGGTAAGCAAAAAGCCAGAAAACTTCCTTACCATTTCGCACCATGCCTTTTTCTTGATTCAGGATTCACTTGCTGGCTGTAAACCTTTGACTGAAAAAGTTAGTCTGACATTTTCTGCTTGTTCTAAGATTTTTCTGTGGTGAGATAAAGAGTTTCGAGCTGCAGACTCTGCCACTTTGCTGATATCACATTGATTTTTTTTTTTATATAATTTTTATTGTGCTTTAAGTGAAACTTTACAAATCAATTCAGTCTCTCACACAAAAACCCATATACACCTTGCTACACACTCCCAATTACTCTCCCCCTAATGAGACAGCCCGCTTTCTCCCTCCACTCTCTCTTTTCCTGTCCATTTTGCAAGCTTCTAACCCTCTCCACCCTCTCATCTCCCCTCCAGGCAGGAGATGCCAACATAGTCTGAAGGGTCCACCTGATCCAAGAAGCTCACTCCTCACCAGCATCCCTCTCCAACCTGTTGTCCAGTCCAATCCATATCTGAAGAGTGGCCTTTGGGAATGGTTCCTGTCCTGGGCCAACAGAAGGCCTGGGGGCCATGACTACCAGGGTCCTTCTAGTCTCAGTCAGACCTTTAAGTCTGGTCTTATGAGAATTTGGGATCTGCATGCCACTGCTCTCCTGCACCCTCAGGGGTTCTCTGTTGTGTTCCCTGTCAGGGCAGTCATTAGTTGTGGCCGGGCACCACCTAGTTCTTCTGGTCTCAGGATGATGTAGTCTCTGGTTCATGTGGCCCTTTCTGTCTCTTGGGCTCGTAATTGCCTTATGTCCTTGGTGTTCTTCATTCTCCTTTGATCCAGGTGGGTTGAGACCAATTGATGCATCTTAGATGGCTGCTTGCTAGCATTTAAGACCCCAGATGCCACTCTTCAAAGTGGAATGCAGAATGTTTTCTTAATAGATTTTATTATGCCAATTGACTTAGATGTCCCCTGAAACCATGGTTCCCCAACCCCTGCCCCTCCTATGATGGCCTTCAAAGCATTCAGTTCATTCAGGAAACTTCTTTGCTTTTGGTTTAGTCCAATTGTGCTGACATCCCCTGTATTGTGTGTTGTCTTTCCCTTCACCTAAAGTAGTTCTTATCTACTATCTAGTTAGTGAATACCCCTCTTCCACCCTCCCTCCCTCCCCCTCTCATAACCACAAAAGAATGTTTTCTTCTCAGTTTAAACTATTTCCCAAGCTCTTTTAATAGTGGTCTTATACAATATTTGTCCTTTTGCAACTGACTAATTTCACTCAGCATAATGCCTTCCAGGTTCCTCCATGTTAGGAAATGTTTCACAGATTGCTCACTGTTCTTTATCGATGCGTAGTATTCCATTGTGTGAATATACCATAATTTGTTTACCCATTCATCCGTTGATGGGCACTTTGGTTGCTTCTATCTTTTTGCTATTGTAAACAGAGCTGCAATAAACATGGGTGTGCATATATCTGTTCGTGTAAAGGCTCTTGTTTCTCTAGGATATATTCCAAGGAGTGGGTTTGCTGGATCGTATGGTAGTTCTATTTCTAGCTTTTTAAGGAAGTGCCAAATGGATTTCCAAAGTGGTTGTACCATTTGACATTCCCACCAGCAGTGTATAAGTGTTCCAATCTCTCCACAGCCTCTCCAACATTTATTATTTTGTGTTTTTTGGATTAATGCCAACCTTGTTGGAGTGAGATGAAATCTCATTGTAGTTTTGATCTGCCTTTCTCTAATGGCTAATGATCGTGAACATTTCCTTACATATCTGTTAGCGACCTGAATGTCTTCTTTAGTGAAGTATCTATTCATACCTTTTGCCCATTTTTTAATTTGGTTATTTGTCTTTTTGCAGTATCCTATAGATTTTAGAGATCAGGTGCTGATCAGAAATGGCGTAGCTAGAAACTTTTTCCCAGTCTGTAGGTAGTCTTTACTCTTTTGGTGAAGTCTTTGGATGAGCATAGGTGCTTGATTTTTAGGAGCTCCCAGTTATCTAGTTTTTCTTCCACATTCTTTGTAATGTTTTGTATACTGTTTATGCCATGTATTAGGGCTCCTAATGTTGTCCCTATTTTTCCTCCCATGATCTTTATCGTTTTAGTTTTTATATTTAGGTCTTTGATCCATTATGAGCTTGTTTTTGTTCATGGAGTGAGGTATGGGTCTTGTTTCATTTTTTTGCAGATGGATATCCAGTTATGCCAGCACCATATGTTAAAAAGACTGTCTTTTCCCCCATTTAACTGATTTGGGGCCTTTGTCAAATATCAGCTGCTCATATGTGGATGGATTTATGTCTGGATTCTCAATTTTGTTCCATTGATCCATGTATCTGTTGTTGTACCAGTACCAGGCTGTTTTGACTACTGTGGTGGTATAATAGTTTCTCAAATCTGGTAAAGTAAGGCCTCCCACATTGTTCTTCTTTTTCAGGAATGCCTTATTTTTCCGGGGCCTCTTTCCCTTCCATATGAAATTGGTAATTTTTTCTCCATATCATTAAAGATTGCCATTTGGATTTGGATCGGAATTGCATTAAACGTATAGATCACTTTTGGTAGGATAGACATTTTTATAATGTTAAGTCTTCCTATCCACGAGCAAGGTATGTTCTTCCGCTTATGTAAGTCTCTTTTGGTTTCTTGCAGAAGTGTACTGTAGTTTTCTTCCTAAGTATTTTATCTTCTTGGGGGCTATTGTAAATGGCATTGATTTGGTGATTTCCTCTTTGATGTCCGTTTTGTTGGTGTAGAGGAAGTCAACTGATTTTTGTATATTTATCTTGTATCCCGATAATCTGCTGAACTCTTCTGTTAGTTTCAGTAGTTTTCTGGAGGATTCCTTAGGGTTTTCTGTGTATAAGATCATGTCATCTGCAAATAGAGATACTTTTACTTCTTCCTTGCCAATCTGGATGCCCTTTATTTCTTTATCTAGCCGAATTGCTCTGGCTAGGACTTCCAGCACAATGTTGAATAAGAGTGATGATAAAGGGCATCCTTGTATCGTTCCGGATCTCAAGGGGAATGCTTTCAGGCTCTCTCCATTTAGAATGATGTTGGCTGTTGGCTTTGTATAAATGCTCTTCACTATGTTGAGGAGTTTTCCTTCTCTTCCTATTTTGCTGAGAGTTTTTATCATGAATGTGTGTTGAACTTTGTCAAATGCCTTTTCTGCATCAATTGATAAGATCATGTGATTCTTGTCTTTTATTTATGTGGTGGATTACATTTATTGTTTTTCTAATGTTGAACCATCCCTGCATACCTGGTATGAATCCCACTTTTCATGGTGAATTAGTTTTTTGATATGTTGTTGAATTCTATTGGCTAGAATTTTGTTGAGGATTTTTGCATCTACAGTCACGAGGGATATAGGTCTATAATTTTCTTTTCTTGTGGTGTCTTTACTTGGCTTTGGTATCAGGGATATGGTGGCTTCATAGAATGAGTTTGGTAGTATTCCATACTTTTCTATGCTCTGAAATACCTTTAGTAGTAGTGGTGTTAACTCTTCTCTGAAGGTTTGATAGAACTCTGCAGTGAAGCCGTCCGGACCAGGGCTTTTTTTTCTTGGGAGTTTTTCGATTACCTTTTCAATCTCTTCTTTTGTTATGGGCCTATTTAGTTGTTCTACCTCTGTTTGTGTTAGTTTAGGTGGGTAGTGTGTTTCTAGGAATTCATCTATTTCTTCTAGGTTTTCAAATTTGTTTTAGTTTTTCATAGTAATCTGATATGATTCTTTTATTTTCAGTTGGGTCTGTTGTAATATTGCCCCTCTCATTTCTTATTCGGGTTATTTGCTTCCTCTCCTGTTTTTTTTTTTTTTGTCAGTTTGGCCAGTGGTTTATCAATTTTCTTGATTTTTTCAAAAAACTAGGTTTTGGTCTTGTTAATTCTTTCAATTGTTTTTCTGTTTTCCATTTCATTTAGTTCAGCTCTAATTTTTATTATTTGTTTTCTTCTGGTGCCTGAGGGTTTCTTTTGTTTCTCTCTTTCTATTTGTTCAAGTTGTAGGGATAATATTTTGATTTTGGCCCTTTCTTCTTTTTGGATGTGTGCATTTATTGATATAAATTGGCCTCTGAGCACCGCTTTTGCTGTGTCCCTAAGGTTCTGATAGGAAGTGTTTTCATTCTCACTGGATTCTCTGAATTTCTTTATTCCATCCTAATGTCTTCTATAACCCAGTCATTTTTGAGCAGGATATTGTTCAGTTTCCAGGTGTTTGATTTCTTTTCCTTGCTTTCTCTGTTATTGATTTCCACTTTTATGGCCTTATGGTCAGAAAAGATGCTTTATAATATTTCAACGTTTTGGATTCTGCTGAGGCTTGCTTTATGACCTAATATGTGGTCTATTCTAGAGAATGTCCCATGTGCACTAGAAAAGAAAGTATAGTTGGTTGCTGTTGGGTGGAGTGTTCTGTATATGTCTACGAGGTCAAGTTGGTTGCTTGTGGCATTTAGATCTTCCGTGTCTTTATTGAGCTTCTTTCTGGATGTCCTGTCCTGCACCGAAAGTGGTGTGTTGAAGTCTCCTACTATTATTGTGGAGCTGTCTATGTCACTTTTCAGTGCTGATAGAGTTTGTTTTATGTATCTTGCAGCCGTGTCATTGGGTGCATAAATACTTAATATGGTTTTATCTTCTTGATGTATTGTCCCTTAATTATTGTATAGTGTCCCTCCTTATCCTTTGTGATGGATTTATCTTTAAAGTCTATTTTGTCAGAAATGAATATTGCCACTCCTGCTCTTTTTTGATTGTTGTTTGCTTGATATATTTTTTTCCATCCTTTGAGTTTTAGTTTGTTTGTGTCTCTACGTCTAAGGTGTGTCTCTTGTAGGTGGCATATAGATGGATCTTAATTTTTAATCCATTCTGCCACTCTCTGTCTCTTTATTGGTGCATTTAGTCCATTTACATTCGGGGTAATTATGGATAGGTATGAATTTGGTGCTATCATTTTGATGTCTTTTTTGTGTGTTGTTTACAGTTTCTTTTTCCCACTTGATTTTATGTGCTGAGTAGATTTTCTTTATATATTTTGCTTTCCTCATATTTGCTGTTGTTAATTTTGTTTCTGCTGAGTCTGTATTTTTCCCTTGTATTTTATTTTGATGCGTAGAATAGTTTGTCTCCTTTGTGGTTACCTTATTATTTACCCCTATTTTTCTAAATTTAAGACTAACTTTTATTTCTTTTATTGCTGTATCTTCTCTCCATATGGAAGGTGTATGATTGCATTTCTTGGTCCCTCTTTATTATTTTCATGTTGTTATCTTTTATATAGTAAATCGCTGTTACCCTGTTTGGGATTATATATCTATCTCTATCTATAAAAAAATATGTGTGTGTATATATATATATATATAAATATAAAATCTTGCTTTGTTTTTTTGGATTTGTCTGTCTGGGTTGACTTCTGATTGCTCTGTGCACTGTTCTAGTCTTGGGTTGATACCTGATGTAATTGATTTTCTAACCAAAGAAGTCTCTTAAGTATTTCTTGTAGTTTTGGTTTGGTTTTTATGAATTCCCTAAACTTGTGTTTATCTGGAAATGTCTTAATTTCACCTTCATATTTAAGAGACAGTTTTGCTGGATATATAATTCTTGGCAGGCAATTTTTTCCTCAGTTTTTGAAATATGTCATCCCATTGCTTTCTTGCCTGCATGGTTTCTGCCGAGTAGTCCGAGCTTATTCTTATTGGCTCTTCTTTGTAGGTGACTTTTCATTTGCCCCTCGCTGCTCTTATAATTCTATCTTAATCTTTGGCTTTGGCAAGTTTGTTTATAATATGTCTTGGTGACTTTGTTTTAACATCTACCTTATGTGGAGTTCGATGAGCATCTTGGATAGGTATCTTCTAATCTTTCACAATATCAGGGACGTAGTCTGCCAACATATCTTCCACAATTTTCTCTGTATTTTCTGTTATCCCTCCCTGTTCTGGTATGCCAATCACTTGTAGGTTATTTCTCTTGATAGAATCGCACATGATTCTTAAGGTTTCTTCATTTTTTAAAATTCTTTAATCTGATTTTTCTTCAAATATATTAGTGCCAGGTGATTTATCTTCGAGTTCCAAAATTCTAGCTTCTGCTTGCTCAATCCTGGTCCTCTGACTGTGTATCGAGTTGTCTAATTCTGTTATTTTATTGTTAATCTTCTGAATTTCTGATTGCTGTCTGTCTATGGATTTTTCCAGCTTATTAAACTTTTCATTATGTTCCTGAATAATCTTTCTAATTTCTTCAGTTGCTTTATCTGTGTGTTCCTTGGCTTGTTCTGCGTATTGCTTCAATTCCTTCCTGATGTCTTGAAGGGTTCTGTATATTATACTTTTGTATTCTGCGTTTGGTAATTCCAGGAATGCACTTTCTTCCAGAAGATCCCTGGATTCTTTGTTTTGAGAGCCTGTTGAGGTGATCATGGCCTGTTTCTTTCTGTGACTTGATATTGACTGTTGTCTCCGATCCATCTATAAGTTATTGTATTAGTTTATGCTTGTTTACTGTGTCGTAGTTGCTTGCTTTGTTTTGTTTTTGGGTTGCTTGAGTGAGCTAGCTTGATTATTTTCACCTTTGGATCTCTGGTGTCCTGTCCCCAGCTGGCTAGAGCTTTTATCAGGTTATCAGTCTAGGAGTCCGTTCAGTTTTCTTGTATGAATTCAGCTCAGGTTCCAGGTAGCTGATATCAAGTGTGTGGTACAGGCTCTGTGCTACAGTGTTAGAGGGTCAGGGGTGATTGGCGCATATACCGGTATCTGATTGCAGCAACGGGTCATGCTCTGAACAAGGCAGGGGCTGAGAACTGACCCCCAAGTGTCTCTGAAGAAAACACGTCTCTGTTGCCTAGAGCGTGCTGGTGGGTGGGTTCTGTAGAGGGACCATGAGCACCCAAAATTTTTGGTTTTAAGGACTAGGAGGTACCAGTTATCTTTGGACCCACATAGCAGGTGGCTGGGTGATCTGAGTGGAGCTTCCAGTCCTTCGGTGCCTGATGTGTGTAGGCGAGGACCTTGTTTAAAAAGCAAAGCAGGGAGCGGGGCCAAGATGGCGGACTAGGTGGACACCACCGCGGATCCCTCTTGCAACAAATACTTGGAAAAACAAGGGAATCGATCACATACATAACAATCTACGAACTCTGAACAACAAGCACAGACTTAGAGACGGAAAACGAACAAAAATGGGCAGACAGAGACTGTTTTCAGAACCAGGAGCCAGCGTACCAGCTGACTACCTGGAAAATCTAGTTTCCCAGTGATGGCTTGGAGACAGCAGTCCATATCAAACCACATAAAGAAACAGACCATGACAGCTTCTCCAACCCCCCAAACAAAAGAATCGAAATCTTTCCCAAATGAAGATACAATCCTGGAATTATCAGATACAGAATATAAAAAACTAATTTACAGAATGCTTAAAGATATCACAAATGAAATTAGGATAAATGCAGAAAAAGCCAAGGAACACACTGATAAAACTGTTGAAGAACTCAAAAAGATTATTCAAGAACATAGTGGAAAAATTAACAAGTTGCAAGAATCCATAGAGAGACAGCATGTAGAAATCCAAAAGATTAACAATAAAATTAGAGAATTTGACAACGCAATAGAAAGTCAGAGGAGCAGACTCAAGCAATTAGAATGTAGACTGGGACTCCTGGAGGACCAGGGAAACAACAGCAACATAGCTGAAAAAAAATCAGATAAAAGAATTAAAAAAAATGAAGAAACCCTAAGAATCATGTGGGACTCTATCAAGAAGGATAACTTGCAAGTGATTGGAGTCCCAGAACAGGGAGGGGGGACAGAAAACACAGAGAAAATAGTTGAAGAAATCCTGACACAAAACTTCCCTGACATCATGAAAGACGAAAGGATATCTATCCAAGATGCTCATCGAACCCCATTTAAGATTGATCCAAAAAGAAAAACACCAAGACATATTATCATCAGACTTGCCAAAACCAAAGACAAACAGAAAATTTTAAAAGCAGCCAGGGAGAAAAGAAAGGTTTCCTTCAAGGGAGAATCAATAAGAATAAGTTCAGACTACTCAGCAGAAACCATGCAGGCAAGAAGGGAATGGGACGACGTATACAGAGCACTGAAGGAGAAAAACTGCCAACCAAGGATCATATATCCAGCAAAACTCTCTCTGAAATATGAAGGAGAAATTAAGATATTTACAGATAAACACAAGTTTAGAGAATTTGCAAAAACTAAACCAAGACTGCAAGAAATGCTAAAGGAGATTGTTTGGCCGGATGACCAATAATATCAGGTACCAGCACAATACAAGGTCACAAAACAGAACGTCCTGATATCAACGCAACTCAAATAGGGAAAGCACAAAAACAAACAAATTAAGACTAATTCTAAAAAATAAATAAATAAACAAAATAATACACATAACAGGAAATCATGGAAATCAATCGATAAACGATCACAATAATCAAAAAGAGGGACTAAATATAGGAGGCATTGAACTGCCAGATGGAGAGTGATACAAGGCGAAATAGAAGGATACAAGTTAGGTTTTTACTTAGAAAAAGAAGGGTAAATAAAAAGGTAACCACAAAAAGGAATATCAATTCCATAACTCAAGAAAAAAGCCAAGAAAAACGTAACGACTCAATAAACACAAAGTTAAACATTATGAAAATGAGGATCTCACAAGCTACTAAGAAAAACGTCTCAGCACAAAAAAGCATGTGGAAAAATGAAATGGACAACAACACACATGAAAAGGCATCAAAATGACAGCACTAAAAACTTATTTATCTATAATTACGCTGAATGTAAATGGACTAAATGCACCAATAAAGAGACAGAGAGTCACGGACTGGATAAAGAAACACGATCCATCTATATGCTGCCTACAAGAGACACACCTTAGACTTAGAGACACAAACAAACTAAAACTCAAAGGATGGAAAAAAATATATCAAGCAAATAATAAGCAAAAAAGAAGAGGAGTAGCAATATTAATTTCTGACAAAATAGACTTTAGACTTAAATCCACCACAAAGGATAAAGAAGGACACTATATAGTGATAAAAGGGACAATTGATCAGGAAGACATAACCATATTAAATATTTACGCACCCAATGACAGGGCTGCAAGATACATAAATCAAATTTTAACAGAATTGAAAAGTGAGATAGACACCTCCATATTTATAGTAGGAGACTTCAACACACCACTTTCGGAGAAGGACAGGACATCCAGTAAGAAGCTCAATAGAGACACGGAAGACCTACTTACAACAATCAACCAACTTGACCTCATTGACTTATACAGAACTCTCCACCCAACTGCTGCAAAATATACTTTTTTTTCTAGTGCACATGGAACATTCTCTAGAATAGACCACATATTAGGTCATAAAACAAATCTTTCCAGAATCCAAAACATCGAAATATTACAAAGCATCTTCTCAGACCACAAGGCAATGAAGCTAGAAATCAATAACAGAAAAACTAGGGAAAAGAAATCAAATACTTGGAAAATGAACAATACCCTCCTGAAAAAAGACTGGGTTATAGAAGACATCAAGGAGGGAATAAGGAAATTCTTAGAAAGCAACGAGAATGAAAATACTTCCTATCAAAACCTCTGGGACACAGCAAAAGCAGTGCTCAGAGGCCAATTTATATCAATAAATGCAACATACAAAAAGAAGAAAGAGCCAGAATCAGAGAACTGTCCCGACAACTTGAACAAATAGAAAGTGAGCAACAAAAGAACCCATCAGGCACCAGAAGAAAACAAATAATAAAAATTAGAGCTGAACTAAATGAATTAGAGAACAGAAAAACAATTGAAAGAATTAACAAAGCCAAAAGCTGGTTCTTTGAAAAAATTAACAAAATTGATAAACCATTGGCTAGACTGACTAAAGAAAAACAGGAAAGGAAACAAATAACCCGAATAAGAAACGAGAAGGACCACATCACAACAGAACCAAATGAAATCAAAAGAATCATATCAGATTACTACATAAAATTGTACTCTAACAAATTTGAAAACCTAGAAGAAATGGATAAATTCTTGGAACAATACTACCTACCTAAACTAACACATTCAGAAGTAGAACAACTAAATAGACCCATAACAAAAAAAGAGATTGAAACGATAATCAAAAAACTTCCAACAAAAAAAAGTCCTGGCCCAGACGGCTTCACTGCAGAGTTCTACCAAACCTTCAGAGAAGACAACACCATTACTATTGAAGGTATTTCAAAGCATAGAAAAAGACTGAATACTACCCAACTCATTTTAGGAAGCTACCATCTCCCTGATACCAAAACCAGGTAAAGACATTACAAAAAAAGAAAATTTTAGACCTATATCCCTCATGAACATAGATGCAAAAATCCTCAACAAAATTCTAGCCAATAGAATCCAACAACACATCAAAAAAATAATACACCCTGATTAAGTGGGATTTATACCAGGTATGCAAGGCTGGTTTAATATCAGAAAAACCATTAATGTAATCCATCACATAAATAAAACAAAAGATAAAAACCACATGATCTTATCAATAGATGCAGAAAAGGCATTTGACAAAGTTCAACACCCATTTATGATAAAAACTCTTACCAAAATAGGAATTGAAGGAAAATTCCTCAACATAATAAAGGGCATCTATGCAAAGCCAACAGCCAATTTCACTCTAAATGGAGAGAACCTGAAAGCATTTCCCTTGAGAACGGGAACCAGACAAGGATGCCCTTTATCACCGCTCTTATTCAACATCGTACTTGAAGTCCTAGCCGGGGCAATTAGGCTAGACAAAGAAATAAAGGCTATCCAGATTGGTAAGGAGGAAGTAAAGCTATCACTATTTGCAGATGACATGATCGTATACATGGAAAACCCTAAGGAATCCTCCAGAAAACTACTGAAACTAATAGAAGAGTTTGGAAGAGTCTCAGGATATAAAATAAACATACAAAAATCACTTGGATTCCTCTACATCAACAAAAAGAACACCGAAGAGGAATTAACCAAATCAATACCATTCACAGTAGCCCCCAAGAAGATAAAATACTTAGGAATAAATCTTACCAAGGATGTAAAAGACCTATACAAAGAAAACTATAAAACTCTGCTACAAGAAATTCAAAAGGACATACTTAAGTGGAAAAACATACCCTGCTCATGGATAGGAAGACTTAACATAGTAAAAATGTCTATTCTACCAAAAGCCATTTATACATATAACGCACTTCCAATCCAAATACCAATGTCATACTTTAAGGGGATAGAGAAACAAATCACTAATTTCATATGGAAAGGAAAGAACCCCCGGATAAGCAAAACATTACTGAAAAAGAAGAAGAAAGTGGGAGGCCTCACCCTACCTGATTTCAGAACCTATTATATAGCTACGGTAGTCAAAACAGCCTGGTACTGGTACAACAACAGGCACATAGACCAATGGAACAGAATTGAGAACCCAGATATAAATCCATCCACGTATGAGCAGCTGATATTTGACAAAGGACCAGTGTCAGTCAATTGGGGAAATAATAGTCTTTTTAACAAATGGTGCTGGCATACCTGGATATCCATTTGCAAAAGAATGAAACAGGACCCATACCTCACACCATGCACAAAAACTAACTCCAAGTGGATCAATGACCTAAACATAAAGACTAAAACGATAAAGATCATGGAAGAAAAAATAGGATCTACCCTAGGAGCCGTAATACAGGGCATAAACAGAATACAAAACATTACCAAAAATGATGAAGAGAAACCCGATAACTGGGAGCTCCTAAAAATCAAACACCTATGCTCATCTAAAGACTTCACCGAAAGAGTAAAAAGACCACCTACAGACTGGGAAAGAATATTCAGCTATGACATCTCAGACCAGCGCCTGATCTCTAAAATCTACATGATTCTGTCAAAACTCAACCACAAAAAGACAAACAACCCAATCAGAAGTGGGCAAAGGATATGAACACACATTTCACTAAGGAAGATACTCAGGCAGCCAACAGATACATGAGAAAATGCTCTCGGTCATTAGCCATTAGAGAAATGCAAATTAAAACTACGATGAGATTCCATCTCACACCAACTAGACTGGCATTAATCCAAAAAACACAAAATAATAAATGTTGGAGAGGCTGCGGAGAGATTGGAACTCTCATACACTGCTGGTGGGATTGTAAAATGGTACAACCACTTTGGAAATCCATCTGGCATTATCTTAAACAGTTAGAAATAGAACTACCATACAACCCAGAAATCCCACTCCTTGGAATATACCCTAAAGATACAACAGCCTTCACACAAACAGATATATGCACACCCATGTTTATTGCAGCTCTGTTTACAATAGCAAAAAGCTGGAAGCAACCAAGATGTCCGTCAACGGACAAATGGGTAAATAAATTGTGGTATATTCACACAATGGAATACTACGCATCAATAAAGAACAGTGACGAATCTCTGAAACATTTCATAACATGGAGGAATCTGGAAGGCATTATGCTGAGCGAAATGAGTCAGTTGCAAAAGGACAAATATTGTATAAGACCACTACTATAAGATCTTGAGAAATAGAAAAAACGGAGAACACATACTTATGTGGTTACAAAGGGGGGAGGGAGGGAGGGAGGGAGGGAGAGGGCTTTTTATTGATCGATCTGTAGATAAGAACTGCTTTGGGTGAAGGGAAAGACAACACTCAATACAAGGAAGGTCAGCCTAATTGGACTGGATTAAAAGCAAAGAGGTTTCCGGGATAAAATGAAAGCTTCAAAGGTCAGCGGAGCAGGGGCTGGGGTCTGGGGAACTTGGTTTGAGGGGACTTCTAAGTCAATGGGCAAAATAATTCTATTATGAAAACACTTTGCATCCCACTTTGAATTGTGGCGCCTGTGGTCCTAAATGCCAACAAGCGGCCATCTAAGATACATCAATTGGTCTCAACCCACCTGGAGCAAAGGCAAAGGAAGAACACCAAGGTCACACGACAACTAAGAACCCAAGAGACAGAAAGGACCACATGAACCAGAGACCTACATTATCCTGAGACCAGAAGAACTAGTTGGTGCCCGGCCACAATCGATGTCTGCCCTGTCAGGGAGCACAACAGACAACTCCTGAGGGAGCAGGAGACCAATGGGATACAGACCCCAAATTCTCATTAAAAGACCACACCTAATGGTATGATTGGGACGAGAGGAATCCCAGAGACAATGCTCCCCAGAACTTCTGATGGCACAGGACGGGAACCATTCCTGAAGACAAATCATCAGGCATGAAAAGGACTGGTCAGTGGCGGGGAGAGAGATGCTGATAAAGAGTGAGCTAACTAAATCAGCTGGACACGGGAAAGTGTGTTGGCAACTCTTAACTGGAGGGGGGATGGGAAGATAGAGAGAGAGGGAAGATGGCAAAATTGGCACAAAATGAGACACTGTGGGGGCTGACTCAATAGGGGGAGAGCAAGTGGGAGAAGGGAGTAAGATGTATGTAAACCTACATGTGACAGAATGATTGGAATGGTAAATGTTCACTTGAAGCTTAATAAAAAAAAAAAAAAAAAAGGCAAAGCAATGTCCAACGTCAAACACTCATCTCTCCACCGCACAGCTGAAATGGTTGGAGTCTGACAACAGGGGCCTAGTCTCCCAAAATAGGCCCACACAGGTCCATGCAGAAGGGAAAGGTGCTCAAGGTCCATGGACGGTTTATGCCTGGACAGGAGCTACTTCTCTCCTGAGCTCCCCCGGTAAATGGAGTTAGCAAATTATCTTTTCCCCCCAGTTGTAAATTTTTTCCTTCCCCAAGGTCAGGAGGATGGCTCTAGGTGCTCATCAGGGTCTATCTCAGTCCCAGGGATGCAGCTGCTGAAGCTGGCTTGGGGGAGGGGGGCCGTGGGAAAATATACGCAAGTATTTAGCTTTTGCCAAGAGTGCCGTTCTCCTCAGGTTCCAGAGGTGTGAGTAGATTGTGCAGCTGGCTGCTTCTCCCTGAAGAAACTGCGGCTGAACGCTAGGACCATCCCGCCACCGCCGTTGCCACTGCTCCAGGAATGGTGCCTGAGGGCTCCCCCCGATTCAGTTCCATTAACTCCTCTCTGCTTCTGAACGGTCTCTTCCTTCCCCTCCTCTCAGTTCATTGTCTAAGCTTGTCTTTGATGCTCAGGGCTCCCAGCTTGTCACAGATATACTCATTTCAATTGTTTTTTTTTCCAGTCTTTGTTGTAAGGAGGGCTCGCCAGAAGCGTCTGTCTATTCTGCCATCTTGGTTCCGCCTCCCTCTACATTGATTTTTGAATGTTAAACCAATCTTGTATTTCTGGGACAAAATTCACTTGGTCATGATTATCATTCTTTTTATATACCCATTGCCGTCCCGTTGATTCCAACTCATAGTAACCCTATAGGACACAGTAGAACTGCGCCATAGAGTTTCCAAGAAGCTCATGGTGGATTCGAACTGCTGACCTTTTGGTTAGCAGCCGTAGCTCTACACCACCAGGGTTTCCTCTTTTTATATACTGCTGGATTTTATTTGCTAATGTTTTGGTAAGGATTTTTGCATCTGTGTTCTTCAGGGATATTGGTTTGTCATTATCTTATAATGATTTTTTTTTTTTTATCAGTGCAATGGTGGCTTTATAGATTACATTGGGAAATATCCTTTTCTAGCTTCTAAAAGAGTTTATGTAGAATTGATATTTCCTCTCCAATTTTTTGATAGAATTCTCCAGTGGTGCCATCTAAGCCTTGAATTGTCTTTGTGGGAAGGTTTTAAATTTTGAGTTCAATTTTTTAGCAAATTTAGGGCTATTCAGATTTCCTGTTTCTTTCTGAGTCAGTTTTGGTGATTTGGAATTTTGTTTAAGCTGTCCATCCAATTTGCCCAATTTATTAGCCTAAAGTTATTTGTAGTATTCATTTACTTATCTTTTAATGCCTGCTCAATCTCATTCCTTGATCTCCTTCCTTGTGTTGGTAATCTGTGCCTTCAATCTTTCTGTTGTTGTTGTTAATCAGCCTAGCAGGGTCTTATCACTTTTTTTTGTTCTTTTCAAGGAACCGCGTTTTGACTGTACTCATTTGCTTTGTTGTTTGTACGCTTTGCATTTTAGTGATTTTTATCCTCACATTTATTATTTCATTCCTTCTACTTACTTTGCCTTTAATTTGCTCTTCTTTCTCTAGCTTCTTAAGATGGAAATGAGATAATTTAGTTCTAGATTTCCTTTCCTAGTGTAATCATTTAAACTTACTGATTTCACTCTAAGCGCTGTTTTAGCTACATGCCACATATTTTGATATGTTGTGTTTTAATTTCCATTCAAGAAATTTTTTAATTTCAATTTCTATTTTTTCTTTGACCCATGTATTATTTAAAAAAGTGTGGTAAAGACTTATTTAAAAAAGTATGTTGTTAAATTTTTAAAATATAGGGGTTTTACATGTATCTGTTATTGATTATTATCTAATTCCACTGTGTTCAGAGGAAATATTCTGTATTTTTTCAGTCTTTTACATTCACTGAACTTTTTTATGGCTCAGCATGTGGTATATCTTAGTGAATGTTCCATATGCACTTAAAAAAGACAAACATATTCTGCTGTGATTGGGAGAATAGTTTTGTTCAAGTCTCCTGTTCTTACTTATTTTCTATTTCTTCTAACAATTACTGAGAAAACAGTGTTGAAATCTAACTACAATCATGGAATTGTCCTTTCTCTTTTTAGTTCCATTAGTTTTTACTTCATATATATTGAAATTCTGTTATCGGGCACTTACACGTTTGAGATTCCTGTGTTTTCCTGATGAATTGATCCTTTTGTAATTTGTTATCATTTGGGTTTTGCCTGAAGAATTTCCTTTTACAGTTTTATTGATATAGGTCTACTGTTGATGATTTTTTTAAACTTTGTCTCAAAAGTTTTTATTTTACCTTGATTTTAAGGCAATATTTACTGCATGTAGAATTATAGGAATTCTGGTATTGTTTGTTTTGTTTATTTGTTTTTTCCTTCAGACCTTTGGCATTATAATTCTATTTCATCTGGCTTGCATCTAGGGGCCACGTAGCTGTCTTCTAAATTTCTTGGCATAGATGAGTGAGTGCTTCCATTGTTGCATGCATTTGTTGAAACATCTTAATTGGTCTTCTGTCAATTCCTGGAGCCTTGTTTTTCACCTGTGCCTTCAGGGTAGCTTGGATGTCTTCCTTCAATACCATTGTCTCTTGGTTATATGCTACCTCCTGAAATGGTTGAATGTCGACCGACTCTTTTTGGTATGGTGACTCTGTGTATTCCTTCCATCTTCTTTTGATGCATATATGCCCTTAATTTATGTTGAAATATTTCCCCTCTATTCCCATTTTGATATGAATTTTTATAAGGAAAAGGTGTTAGATTTTATCTGATACCTTCTCTGCATCCATGGAGATAATCATGTGATTCTTTACTTTCGTTTTATTTATGTGGTGAATTACATTGATTTTCTAATGTTGAGCCATTCTTACATTCCTGCTGTGAATCCCACCTAATGTTGATGTATGATTGTTTTGTATGCTATTGAATCCTGTTGGTTAGAATTTTGTTGAGAATTTTTTGCATCTTTATATTCATGCGAAGGAGCCCTGGTGACACATTGCTTAAGTGCTCGGCTGCTAACCAAAAGGTCAGAAGTTCAAACTCACCAACTGGTCTGCAGAAGAACAATGTGGCAGTCTGTTTCCATACAACATTTGCAGCCTTGAAAACCCTATGCGGGCGTTCTACTCTTGTCCTATATGTAACTATGAATCAGAGTCGACTTGATGGCAGTGGGTTTGGTTTTTGGTTTTATAGTCATGAAGCTAATTGTTCTGTAATTTTCTGTCTTTTTTGTGTGTGTGTGATGTCGTTACCTGGCTTTTGTATCAGGGCAATACTGGCTTCATAGAATGAGTTGGGGTATTCCTTCATTTTCTGTTTTTAAAGAGTTTGAGTAGGATTCATGTCAACTATTTTCTGAGTATTTGGCAGAATTTCCCAGTGAAGCCTCTGGGCTGGGGCTTTTTTTTTTTTTTTATTGGGACTTTTTTGATGACATCTTCAGTACCTTCTTTTGTTATGGGTGTTTAGATTTTCTTCCTGTAGGTGACTTAGTTTTGGTAGGTAGTGTGTTTTTAGAAATTTTTTGGTTTCTTCTAGTTTTTCAAATTTGTTGGAGTATACTTTTTTATAATGTTCTGTTATGATCCTCTTTATCTCAGTTGTATCTGTTACAATGTCTCTGATTTCATTTGTTTATTTACAGTTTCTTGTTTTTTTTCTTTGTCAGTTTGGCCCGTGATTTGTTCATTTTATTGATCCTTTCAAAGAACCAACTTTTAGTTTTGTTGATTCTTTCTATTGTTTTTCTGTTTTCTATTTCATTTATTTCTGCTCTGATTTTTGTTATTGTCTTTCTTCTGGTGACTTTGGTCCTTTGTTACTCTTCCCTTTCTATTTCTTCAAGCTGTTTGATTAAATTATTGACTTTGGATCTTTCTTCTTTTTGGATGTTTGCTTTTATTGCTATAAATTTTCCTCTGAGCACTGCTTTGCTGTGTCCCAAGGGTTTTGGTATGTTTTCATGCTCATTTGATTCTATTTTTTTTTATTTCATTTTTGATTTCTTCTGTGGCTCCATAGTTTTTAAGTAATGTATTATTTAGCTTCCATGTATTTAATTTTTTTTTTCTTGTTCTTTTTGCTATTGGTTTCTAGTTTTACGGTGTTATGGTCAGAGAAGATGCTTTGTATTGTTTAGATGTTTTTCAGTTCATTTAGGTTTGCTTTGTGGTCTATTCTGGAGAATGTTACATTTGTGTTGGAGAAGAACATGTACTGTGCTGCTGTTGGGTGATGTGTTCTTTATATGTCTATGAGATCAAGTTGGTTGATTGTGTTATTTAGATGTTCTGTATCTTTGTTGATTTTATTTCTAGTTGTTCTGTCCACTGTGAAAAGTGGAGTGTTAAAATCTCCAACTATTATTATAGAACTATTTCTGTTTTGAATTCTGTTAGTTTGTTTTATGTATTTTGGAAGTCTGTCATTGGGTACATAAATATTTATTATTGTTATATCTTCTTGGTGAATTGACCGTTTAATCATTGTATAATGCCCTTCTTTGTCTCTTGTAATGGGTTTTGACTTACAGCCTATTTTTTTGGACATTATTATTGCCATTCCTGTCTACTGTTTGCTTGATACATTTTTTTCCATCCTTTGATTTTTAACCTGTTTATGTCTTTGTGTCTAAGGTGTGTCTCTTGTAGACAACATGTTGATGTGGCATGTTTTTTTTATTCATTCTTTCACTCTCTGCCTGTTGACTGCTGCATTTAACCCATTTATAATTAGTGTGATTACCAATAGATATGGATTTAATGCTGCCATTTTGATACACTTTTTCATGGTGTTAACAGTTTCTTTTTTCTTCTTTACTTTCTGTGTTGAGTACCTTTCGTATATGGATTTTCTTTTCCTTTCATTTATTATTGCTGTTTTTGTGTTTATTGAGCCTTTTTGATTCTCTTTTTCTTTGTTTTTGGTGAGTAGATTTGTTACTTTTCTTTGTCATTACTCTGAAATTTACAATCATCATCCTATATATAAAACAGTCTGTCATATCTTGCGATCACCTTGATTTCCTCTCCATATGAAAGTTCTATAACTACACCATTCATTCCTCATTTTGTCTTGAAATTGACATTGTTAACATCTTTATATCTTCTGTTCCCTTTAATTAATTTTGTAGCTTTATTTTACTTTTGTGAAGTCTTTATCTGGCCTGGATTCTGTTGTGTGTGTTTATCTCAGGTTGTTGTCTTATGTTGTTGGTTTCTATCTGAAGGACTCCTTTTAATATTTCTCATAGGGCTGGTCTGCTGGTTACAAATTCCCTTAATTTCTGCTTATCTGGGAATATCCTAATTCAGTGTTCATTTTTGAAAGACAGCTTTGCTGGATATATGATCCTGGGTTGTCAGTTCTTTTTATTCAAGGCTTTGTATATATCATCCCATTGCCTTCTTGCCTGCATTGTTTCCGATGAGAAATTACTGCTTAGTCTTATTGATGTCCCTTTGTAAGTGATATTTTCCTTTTCTTGAGCTGGTCTCAAAATTGTTTGTCTATAGTTCTGGAGAGTTTGATTATGATATGTCTTGGTGAATTTCTTTTGGGTCTGTCCAGATGGGTTTGTTGAGCTTTTTAGATGGAAATCTCATTTTTCACGAAGTGTGGGAAGTTTTCTGCCATTATATACTCTTTTTTATATCTTCCCCTACTGAAATTCCTTATATGAGCATAATATTCCTCTTTATGGTATCCCACATAAACCTTAGGCTTTCTTCATTTTTCATCAGTCTTTATCAAGGGATTTGTCCTCTTCTTTTGGTGATTCTTTCTTCCATTGATTCAATTCTACTTCTGTGTCCTTCCATTGAGTTGTTTATTTCTGATATTATTGTTAAACTTCTGAATATGTAGTTTTTATTTTTATATGATTTCTCTTTATTGAGTTTGTCATTTTGTTCTTGTATTGTTTTCCTGAATTCTTATAGTTTTTTTTTTTTCTGTTTTTTGTTTTTTAACCTCTTTGAGAAGTCTAAGTATTAGTTGTTTGAATTCCTTATCAGGTAGTTCTATTATCAGTTTTTCCTCAGAAAGTTTTACACCCTTTTATTTTGCTCATTAGCTTGATGCATCGTATCCTGTTTCTTCATGTGATTGGTAATTGACTGCTATCTTCAAGGCATTAAGGTTCTATTTTATTTGCTTATATATTTCTTTATTGATTCTTGTTTGTATTGCCTTTTTTGTATTGCTTTGCTTTTGTTTTGATATATCTAGAGCTTAGGTTTTTCACTTTCTCTTTATATTGTCTACCTTTCTTTGTAGTGCTTTAATTGATGTTGTTTTGCAGTACTGATCTGTGTATGACTATGATGTTGCTTGTTGATTGGTCTATGTATGGGTTTGGTGCTGTCGGTTGGCTGGGTATGATTTCTTCTCACTGATGGGCATGGTAGGTTGCACACACATGGGGGTCCTATGTCATTAGGTGCATATGAGTTCTCTTAGAGGATTGCATGTTAGTGCATGAACATGTCCTTTCTTTGATGTGGAGTGTCAGGTCTTGGGTGGCTAGGAGCCTTTCATAGCTCTTGTAGGATAATACATTCCCTCTGTGTTGGCATGAGCAGTTAGTGTGACCCTTGAAGTGCAGGATGGGTCACAGGGAGGGTGGGCAGGATGGGGTGCAGAGCCCCAGTAGGCCAGGGGTGGGTTGGAAGAACAGGGCTTGGAGTCCTGCTCAGCCAGGAGGGGTGTGTGGGTGGGAAGAGGGAGGAGGAAGCCCAAGAGTCCTGGATGGGGGCGTGTGTGAAGCAGAGCCTGCACATGTTTGCACAAATGACCTGTGCCTCAGGGAGGGGATGGAGACGCAATAAGGATTGTGCGCATTGGCACAGACAGCCTGCACCTCAGGGAGGGGAGGAGGCAGCGTGGGGCTTGTAACCATTAGCACAGATAGCAGGCACCTCTGGGAGGAAAGAGGGTTGGCGTGAGGATTGTGCACATTAGCACAGACAACCTGTGCCTCAGGGAGTGGAGTGAGGCAGAGTGGGGCTTGTGCTATATTAGTGCAGACGGCAGGCGCCTCTGGGAGGAAAGGGGAGTGAAGTAATGCCTGCAGAGACAGGAGGGGATGACAGTTTGTAAGAGGCTGGTTGTGGGTCGGGGGGCTTCCAGTTGTTACTCTGCAGGTTGACTTTTCACTGGGCACCTCCTGTCTAAATGTCAGGCACAGCCACCTACTAGTGGTTTCTGCACTAATTCCTAACTCCCTCCGTTCTTGCACTCTCCAGGAGGACTGGAGCTCATGCTGACACTTCTGTACCTCCTCTTGGATCTTCCGAAAATATGCACTCCCTGTCAGTTCTGTTTCCTACACTTAGGCTCTGACAGTTCAGTCTACCTCACTGTACTCTAGTAGTACCTCCCTGTGGCTCTCTGGTTTCAAATCTACACCATTCCTGTGTTTTGCCAGTTTAGTCTACCTCAATTTACTCTAGTAGCACTTGCCTGTGGCTCTCTGGTTTCAAACCTAAGCCATTCCTGTGTTTCGCCAGTTCAGTCTACCTCACTTTACCGTAGTAGCACTTCCCTGTTGCTCTTTGGTTTCAAAACTACACCATTCCTGTATTTTGCCCTCTCGGGTGCCTCGGCTCAGGACCCGTCCTGCCCATCTCTTCGTTTCTTTCCAGGGTTGTTTATGCAGGATTGTTACCACTACCTATGTTCTCTCTGAGGTTGCTTTCCTGGTTTCCTAACTCTGGATTGTTGATTGATGGCATCCCAAAATGGCCATGCTGTGCTGCATTGGCTGGCAGGGTGCAGTTGATCCATGATTCTCTATTTTCCCACTGGTCTTGTTCTGTCTCTCCTACTAGTCAATGCTCAATCTGTCTTTTCAACTCTCCGTTTGATGTTCTGGGATCCAAGGTCATTATAATATGTGTCTGTTTATTTAGCTTCTCAAGTCTTTGTTGTGGGGGGAGGAGGTCATTATGGTATGTTCAACTAAGCAGCCATCTTAACCAGAGCCTATTGGTGGCTTCATTTAAGAATTTTGCTTTTTCACTGATTTTTTTAGGACTTTGATTATTATGTGTCTTGGTGTATACATATGTGTTTATTCTCCTTGGGATATGTTGAATTTCTTGAATCAGTGGGTTTACAGTTTTAATCAAGTTTGGAAAAATTTCAGCCATTATTTCCCTCATTCCCTTCTGAGACTCCACCTATATAGGTATTAGACTGCTTGATATTATCCCAGAGGTCACTGAGGCTTTTTTTGTTTTCACTGTTATGTCTCACTGTGTTTCATATCACCTAAATTCTCCTGCTATGTCTTCAAGTGACTGACCTTTTCTTTTGCAATGCTTAATCAGATGTTCATATATTTAGTAAAATTTTCATGTCTATTACTAAATTTTTCATCTCTAGACATTCCATTATGTTCATTTAAATATCTTCCATTTCTTTCCTCATTATGTTCATATTTTCCTGCAAATATTTGTGTTGTTATTGTTGTTAGGTGCCATTGAGTCAGGCCCAACTCATAGTGACCCTGTGTACAACAGAATGAAACACTACCTGGTCCTGTACCCTCACAATCGTTACTATGTTTGAGCCCATTGTTGCAGCCACGGCATCAATACATCTTGTTGGGAGTCTACCACTTTTTCACTGACTCTCTGCTCTACCAAGCATGATGCCTTTTTCCAGGGACTGGTCCCTCTTGGTAACATATCCAAAGCACATGAGTCAAAGTCTTGCCATCCTCCCTTTTAAGGAGCATTCTGGCTGTGTACTCCCAGGACAGACTTGTTTGTTCTTCTGGCAGTCAATGATGTATTCAATATTCTTCACCAACACCATAATTCAAAGGCATCAATTCTTCTCTGGTCTTCCTTACTCATTGTCCAGCTTTAGCATGTATATGAGGCAATTGAAAATATCATGGATCGGGTCAGTTGCACCTTAGTTCTCAAGGTAACATCTTTGGTTTTTAACACTTTAAAGAGGTCTTTTGCAGCAGATTTGCCCAATGCAATACACTGATTTCTTGACTGCTGCTTCTATGGGCATTTGTTGTGGATCCAAGTAAAATGACAACTTCAGTCTTTTCTCCATTTATCATGAAGTTGCTTATTGGTCTAGTCGTGAGGATTTTTGTTTTCTGTATGTTGAAGTGTAATCCATACTGAAGGCTGCAAACTTCATCAGTAAGTGCTTCAAGTCCTCTTCACTTTCAGCAAGCATAAATATTTGTACATAATCATAATAGTTGTTTTAGCATCCTTGCTTTTGTCTGCTAGTTCCATCATCTCTGTTATTTCTGGGTTGGTTTCAATTTAAAGATTTTCTCCGCCTCTGAGTATCAGTCATATTTACTGCCCCTTGGCATGTGTAGTAATTTCTTATTGGATGTTGGATGTTGAGGTTTATGTTATTGAATGTTTGGATTTTGTCGTCTTTATCTGAAGAATGTTGGGCTTTGGTTTGGCAAAAAGTTATGTTTCTTGAAGTTCACTCCCACTGAAGCAGCTTATAGTAGACTTCACTCCATGAATAATTCACTTCTACTACTGAAGTATATATAGTCCCTTTGGTGTTTTTACTGAACGTCCTTAGACTTCTTTTGTTTATATTAAAATGTGAGCTATTAGTGTTCGGTGGACCTTATAAGTGTAAAGATGTGTTTTGCTTTAACTCTGAGAAATAGTCTTCTATTATTTTTAAATGAATTTGATTGCCTCCTACCCCCATTTTCTCTATTCTCTCTTTCTTCAACTTTTGTTAGATGAATGTTGAAACTTTGGATCTTTCCTCCATGGTCTAAGTTTTTATTTCATACTTTCCATCACATTTTCTGCTTCCCTTGTGTTCTGGGAGAAGTATTTAGCTTAAGCTTTCGAGTTGCTAACTTGCTCTTTATCAATATTTATTCTACTATTTAATCTGTTGAGTTTGTTTAAAAGATTATGTTTATTTTTTAAGGTATCCAATTGGTTCTTTTACATAATAGCCAGTTCTTTTTTTCACAGGTGTAATATCCTGTCTTTCTCCCTTGAGAATATTAATTACCTTTTTTAAAAAAGTATTGTTTTTCTCTTCTATTAACTGTGCATCCTCAGATATTAGCTCTCTTATTTATTAAATTTGGTACTTTTATTAGGGTGTTTGGTGATTCTGGACTTATTCAGATTCCATCCTTATTTTTATATAGTTGCTGTTGTTGCTTAAGGAGCCCTGGTGGCACAGTGGTTAAGCACTCAGCTGCCAACTGAATAGTCAGCAGTTCAAACCCAGCACCTGCTCCATGGGAGAAAGACGTCACAGTCTGCGTCTATAAAGATTACAACCTTGGAAGCCCTATGGGCCAGTTCTACTCTGTACGGTATGGTCTCTATAAGTCAGAAATGACTTGATGTGGCAACAGCTTTTTTGGGGTTTTTTTTTTTTGGCTATTGTTGCTTGCTGTAGTTACTTTCAGTTATTATAGGAGAAATGTAGATTGTTCACCTGGGCAGTATGTGTTAGTAGCTTATCTTCTGGATGAGTGTTATTACCTCTTCCCCCATGATATAACCTGACTAGTATGAGACTTTGCTCAGACTGAGCTCAGAGGCTCAGAAGCAAAAGTCTGTTGCTTACGTCTTATTCTAAATTAGGGATATACAAAACCACTCTCATCGATGCTGTGAATGTAGTGATCAGGCAACTCACCCCAGACTCCTTTCCTTATGTACATTGCATCTGTGCTTGGAGTCTCCTAGACCTACTTCCGACTTAAGTATCAGTCTTCTCATGCATAATTACAGAATGGTGTTCACTTGCATTAATTCAGTCCTTTCTATGTTCTATTCTTAAAGGATTTCTGAATAAATTTGCTCTATTGATAAAGTTTTCTTGAGTGGTTGTTAAGATTTTCTTAACTTATCTGTCACTTCATGATCAAATTTTAAATATCTTCTGCATTTTTGTTATTTCTCCTTCACATATATTTGGTTCTCTATTTTCTTCGTAAAATTTTTTCAGAGTTTTATATTCAACATTGTTGATTTGAAATAACCAGTTTTTCTAGTTGTCCATTTATTGATTTTCTGTTTTCTGATTATCCTGATTTCCTGAAATTTGGTTTCTTAGTGTTTATTTATTTCAATTTTATTTTATTTAATAATAAAAATCTTAAGATTATTAATTTGCCTATGTTTCCATTTTGGCTGTATTTCACATTTTTTTATTTTTAAGGTTATTGCTTTAATTATTTTCTAAATTATTTGTAATGATATTAAATCAAAGGTAAATGAGAGAGCCTTGTAATTTCTAATTATTAGTTGCTTTTTTTTTTTTAAAGCTGTTTCTTTTCTTCCCGGAAGTCTCAGCAAATATCTCATCATAGTTCATTGATTATGATTGAGTTTGTGCTCCTCTTTGTACCAAGTTATGTGTTCATCTCTGTACCAATTATTCTGGTCAGGGTGACAAGATATAAGACAGTCTGATGCATTTCTTATTCATCGTCCACCACTGAATATACCATGGACTACCAGAAGAACGAACAAGTCTGTCTTGGAAGAAATACTGCCAGAGTGCTCCTTGAAAGCAAGGATGGTGAGACTTTGTCTCATATACTTTGGAGATCTTATTAGGAGGGAACAGTTTCTGGAGAAGGACATCATACTTGGTAAAGTAGAGGGTCAGCAAAAGAGAGGAAGACCCTCAACAAGATAGATTGACACAGGGTCTGCAACAGTGGACTCAAACATAACAATGATTATGAGGATGACACAGGACCGGGCAGTACGTTGTTCTGTTGTACATGCAGTCGCTATGAGTCTGAACTGACTCGACAACACCTAACAACAAAATAACAACAGCGGTCTGATGCAAAACATGATTGATAATGGGGGCGGGATGGTTTCCTGAAGATTCTTTACAGTGCTATTTGAATGAGAAAAGGAAGAAGTGGATCGTGGGATGACAACTAAAAATATCCACTGAGTAGCTATCTTTTGATTTAATTAATAATGTCATACTAAACAGCTAATGGCTGCTATGTTATCTTAGCAAACACTCTTAATGATACAGAAGTTAATGACATAAATAACCATCTTCTATTTCCCTGTTAATCCAGTTTCAGAAGTCATTATCTCATTTGATTCTCATACCATCCACATGAAATAACTAAGGCTTATATTATCGTTCCTGTCTTTTAGATAGGGAAACTGAGGCTCATAAAAATTAAATAACTTCTCTAAAGTTCTACATTTAGTATGTTTGGGAGATATTTCTAGGGCTGTCTAAGACACCACACTTTACAACTGCAAATTCAACGAAATACCATTTGTCTGCTTTATCTATACTACACCAGGTTCTTCTCATTTAAAAATTGCCATATAATTTTTATGCCAATTATTCTATTTTGAATTGCCACCAAAAATCTATCATTTTGACAATATGCTTCCTTTTTCTTAGGGGTGAATTATATATAGCCTTAACCTCATAATTCTGGATAGGCTGATGTGGGTAAATAATCTGATGTTCTTTTCAATACCATATTTGAAAATACTGTCACATTGTTTACAGCTTTTCTTCATATTATTCTATCTTCTAGATTTAATGGTTTGAAACTGTTTTTGCGTTATTAACCAGTATATACAAGTTGCATTCAGATTTGCTGTCGTAGTGCTTTCTAGATTCTTACGGTCTGGGCACAATATTGATTGCTGCAGATTATAATTCCCTTCCTTCTATGTGGTAGCGGCGAGAAATGTTGAAGTTGAAACTTTCGAGTAAGATACATGCTTGCTTTTTAATACTTTCAGTTATGGTGTTAGGCCACTTTTCACTGAGAAATAAATTTTATTTCCGGCGCTTGATTTCATTTCCTACATTAGGGCACGTTGTCATATCTAGTATTGGTGATTTTTCAAGGACTTGAGGGGCTGTGTTTTAGAGTTGGCATAAAACTTCAAATCATTTGTAAAAAACAATATTCATGATCTGATGCTCATGTTTTAATTTAACACCATGATCAGATTTTTTTTTAGTTTTCTATTTAATGGATCCTAGCCATATGTAAAGGTTCCTCAAGAGCACAATTAAGTGTTCTGGAATTCCCATTCTTCACAGTGTTATCCATAGTTTGTTATGATCCATACAGTTGAATGCCTTTGCATAGTCAATAAAACACAGGTAGACATCCTTCTGGTATTCTCTGCTTTCAGCCAGGATCCATCTGACATCAGCAATAATATCCCTGGTTCCACAGCCTCTTCTGAAGCCAGCCTGAATTTCTGGCAGTTCCCCGTTGATATACTGCTGCAGCCATTTTTGAATGATCTTCAGCAAAATTTTGCTTGCATCTGATATTAATGATGTTGTTCTATAATTTCCACATTCAGTTGGATCACCTTTCTTGGGAATAGGCATCAATATGGATCTCTTCCAGTCAGTTGGCCAGGAAGCTGTCTTCCATATTTCTTGGCATAGACAGACAGAACAAGGGAATACTGATTGGTTTAAAGTCAGGAAAGGTGTGCGTCAGGGTTGTATTCTTCCACCATGCCTATTTAATCTGTATGCTGAACAAATAATACGAGAAGCTGGACTCTATGAAGAAGAACGGGGCATCAGGATTGGAGGAAGACTCATTAACAACCTGCATTATGCAGATGACACAACCTTGCTTGCTGAAAGTGAAGAGGACTTGAAGCACTTACTAATGAAGATCAAAGACCACCGCCTTCAGTATGGATTACACCTCAACATAAAGAAAACAAAAATCCTCACAACTGGACCAATGACCAACATCATGATAAATGGAGAAAAGATTGAAGTTGTCAAGGATTTCATTTTACTTGGATCCACAATCAACAGCCATGGAAGCAGCAGTCAAGACATCAATAGACGCATTCCATTGGGTAAATCTGCTGCAAAGGACCTCTTCAAAGTGTTGAAGAGCAAAGATTTGACCCTGAAGACTAAGGTGTGCCTGACCCAAGCCATGGTATTTTCAATCACATCATATGCATGTGAAAGCTGGACAATGAATAAGGTAGACCGAAGAGTTGACACCTTTGAATTGTGGTGTTGGCAAAGAATATTGAATATACCATGGACTGCCAAAAGAATGAACAAATCTGTCTTAGAAGAAGTGCAGCCAGAATGCTCCTTAGAGGCAAGGATGGCGAGACTGCGTCTTATATACCTTGGACATGTTGTCAGGAGGGATCAGTCCCTGGAGAAGGACATCATGCTTGGCAGAGCACAGGGTCAGTGGAAAAGAGGAAGACCCTCAACGAGGTGGATTGACACAATGGCTGCAACAATGAGCTCAAGCATAACAACGATTGTAAGGATGGCGCAGGACCAGGTAGTGTTTCGTTCTGTTGTGCATAGGGTCGCTATGAGTTCGAACTGACTCGACGGCACCTAACAACAACAACCACAGCCATATATATTTGTCTTGGCTCATGTTGTTGTTGTTGGGTACTGTCGAGTCAGTTCCGACTCATAGTGACCCTATGCACAGCAGAACGAAACACTGCCCGGTCCTGAGCCATCCTTACAATCGTTGTTATGCTTGAGCTCATTGTTGCAGCCACTGTGTCAATCCACCTCATTGAGTCTCTTCCTCTTTTCCGCTGACCCTGTACTCTGCCAAGCGTGATGTCCTTCTCCAGGGACTGATCTCTCCTAACATGTCCAAAGTATGTAAGACGCAGTCTTGCCATCCTTGCCTTTAAGGAGCATTCTGGCTGTACTTCTTCTAAGACAGATTTGTTCGTTCTTTTGGCAGTCCATGGTATATTCAATATTCTTCACCAACACCACAATTCAAAAGAGTCAATTCTTCTTCAGTCTTCCTTATTCATTGTCCAGCTTTCACATGCGTATGATGTGATTGAAAATACCATGGCTTGGGTCAGGCCCAACTTAGTCTTCATGGTGACATCTTTGCTCTTCAACACTTTGAAGAGGTCCTTTGCAGCAGATTTACCCAATGGAATGCATCTATTGATGTCTTGACTGCTGCTTCCATGGCTGTTGATTGTGGATCCAAGTAAAATGAAATCGTTGACAACTTCAATCTTTTCTCCTTTTATCATGATGTTGCTCATTGATCCAGTTGTAAGGATTTTTGTTTTCTTTATGTTGAGGGGCAATCCATACTAAAGGCTGTGGTCTTTGATCTTCATCAGTAAGTGCTTCAAGTCCTCTTCACTTTCAGCAAGGAAGGTTGGCTCCTGGAATATTTAAAAATATTGAGCCAATATGAAAACATTAGGCGATTTCATACAAAAGCCTGTATTTCCCAGTTTCTCTTGAAAATTTTCTAAGGTTTGGCAACACTTGGTCTGCATTTGTATATGACGGTAATCGCCTGGAGATGAGTAGAACCTGCCTGCCTTAAATAGGCTGCCAGCTCTCAAGTTCATCACAGGCTGCACCACTTCCCAGGGAGAATGAAGGGCATACATGGCAGACCATCAACATAAAAGGAAGATGGAATGTGACCCACATCACTTGAAGCAAGGGGGTTATGAAGCCTCTCCTCTCTTAGGGATAGCCATTACTATAGCCTCTTAGATTCTGAAGTAGCAAGTCCATTTAATTACTGTATGAAAGGGAGCCATGGTAGGCTGAACTGTTTCTCCAACCCAGATCTTGAAGAACAGAATCAGCTCCCCAGACACTAACCTGCCCACAGACCCCCACCGACAACCTCTTTGCTACTTGTGGAAAAGCAGGACAAGGACACCAGGCCTTTGTCTTTGGCTTCAGTTCGTATAAAATTCAGTGCTAGGAGCCCCCCAACAAGAATGGGAACATGGCAATGGCGTCCCCCATCTTTTTTGAGTCCCTGGGTGGTGCAAATGGTTAATGCTCTGAGCTGCTAACTAAAAGGTTAGAGGTTCAAGTTCACCCATAGGCGTCTTGGAAGAAAGGCCTGGTGATCTGCTTCTAAAAATCAGCCATTGAAAACCTTATAGAGGACAGTTCTACTGTGATGCATATGGGGTCACCATGTTGGAGTCAACTCAGTGGTAACCGGTATTAGAAAAGCAGCAGGGGATGAAGAGGAACGGAAGGTGTACTACAGTTGTTCAGACAAAATCCCTGAGTTCATCACTGATGTATTCTCTCACATCCTGCATCCAAACCACCAGCATATCGTTTTGGCTCTGTCTTCAAAATGCATGCATTAATCTTCTCACCTCCTACCACCTCCGTTATTACTATTCTAGACTAAGATTCCTACCTGGCTTCCCTGTTTTAGCCCTTGGCACTCCGTGGTCTATGCTACATTGTCTTCCCAACAGCCAGAGGGATGTTTAAAACTTGAAAAAGATTGTATCATCTGTCCTAGAACTCTCCAGGAACTTCCCCACACTGCTTGGAATGAAATGTTCTGTGATCTCCAATCTCATCTCCGAATATACCCCCCTCCTTGCTTACGCGTCCTAACACACTGGCCTGCTTGCAATACCTGCAACACCCAGGCATGCTCCCACCTCAAGGCCTTTGCATTTGCTGATCTCTAGCCGGGAACCTTCTTCCCCCAGATAGCTGCATGGCTCAATCCCTCATGTCATTCAGGTCTCTGGTGAAAGGTGAGCTCATTAGAGACTTTCTCTGATCATCCCTATCTAAAATGCACACTCACCCCATCTCTATCCCTTTATTCTGTTTTACTGTTCTTCACGGACCTTTGTACCACATGACATATGATGCATGTTTTCCTGTGTGTACTTGTTTATTAAATATGCCTATCCAATGGAATATAAGCTCCTGAAGTGCAGGACCTTTGTCTGTTTTGTTTCCCACGGTATCCCTATCACCTATTACACTGCCTGGCACAGAGTAAGCACTCAATAAACATGTGCTGAATTAATGGTGCTCCTGCAGTTTTGCTCAATTTCTGAGTGTGTTACAGATAGGGATCAGGATAAATGAACCTAGAATTCCCTGGCTCCTAAAACCAAACTCAAGCTATAATATTAAAAAAAAAAAAAAAAACTAGTTGCCATCAAGTTGACTCCAACTCATGGCAATCCCATGTGTGTCAGAGTAGAACTGTGCTACACAGGGTTTTCAGTGGCTGATTTTTCAGAAGGTTGCCAGGTCTTTCTTCCAAGGCACCCCTGGGCAGCCTCGATTCTGAAGTAGCAAGTATATTTTATTATGTTAACAGCCAAGTACTTTAGGTTGGCAGCCAAGTGCTTAATCATTTGTAACAGGGATTCTACCTGTAGAATTTGAACCTTTAAAAATCTATCTATAACTGTGTATACATGACATGAATGTATTATACATTACACATACATGCATACACACACATATACATACATACCTGTATATATATATTTTTAAAATATTCATTAGGTATGGTAATGGCCATGAGAAGCTGTTCCTGGGGTCTGTGTTACTTGAATAGAGAATTAAAAACCCTGTTTGGCCATGAGTGCTATAAATTTCAAGAAATTATTGAGTCCACATAATTTGGGACATACAATTCAATTTAGACCAAGCTGAACTTCTGAGCATTTTATGATTTCTCCATAACACATTACAATATAACCCTCTTACCAGTACGTTGTGTGGTTTTATTTCAGGTCACCTTGAAGCCACAAAGTTATGGGTGGAGGGGGAGGAGAAGTAGAAAATAACACATCTCATAGCTTTTATTTCTGAATTCTCATACTTCCTGTAGAGCTCCACGTTGGAAGTAGAAACTGGTCAAAAATATTAAGAAAATGCATCTAAGAAACTTTTGACAAGATAGATGAGCAGGAAGTAGAGGAGGGAACGTTTTGAGTCCAGATAAGTTTTACCACAATGTAAAAATAAGCTCCCATAATCCCCTTGTCCTCACTGTGCCATCAGAAAATGGCGCAAACACACAGAGATATATATAATTCAGTGGGACCTCACACGGTTAGGGAGAAATACTGGATGAGGTGAGCGTTGCAGGAAAACCCTGACTATGAACTTGTAATTTCACCAACCTGGCAAGTGTGGTACGTGTATATGTGTGATTTCCCTAAACAATTGTGAGGTATTTTGTTCATTTTGTTGCTTGCCAGATCAGCCTCTTTCCCACTTATCCCTCTTTCTGTGTTCTGTTTGCCTTACAACCCCAAGGCAAAAACTGAACTCACAGGCTTTTCATCAACCCAAATCCATGCTTTGTTCCTGTGTGTCGGCTAACAGTTCCTCAGTTGTGCTTTCCTCTCGGTTTCATAGTAAGTAATTTTAAGGCTTTTACCTTTATTCAGCAAATGTTTATGGAATGCCCACTAGTTCTAGGCACTGGGGATACCGAGTAGAACAACAGATAAAGCTTTGTGAATGCTTTCTATGATCTGAGTAAGCTCCAGGAAAATTTTTACAGGCACTGGTTGGAAAAGCCATCCCAGAAATATGTAGAAAAAAAGTAAACGAATGATGTTCTTTTCCTGCAAAAGATAGGCACTTAATCCTGGTGCTCTGCGGAAAACTTTGCTGTAAGATATGTGCCGAGGTATGTATGCCAAAGGGTCTCTATCAAAATAACTAGATTCTAACACCCGAGAAGAATGTCTCAGAAGCCAGGACCAGATGTTTCATGACATGCACATAAACAGCACACAGGATCATGCTTGTGTATGTTATTAGCTTTTCTTCCTCTGGCTGACATGTCTCGGCCAGAGATATAGGAAATGTTATGCCAAAATTGCCTAGAAATTCCTCAGCCTCTCTTGATGCCTAGAGATGGAAATGTAAACACTATTTCAGAGATCAGCTGAGTGGGTGGCCTTCTGGGTATGTAGGGTGTCTTTTTATAGGGACGTTTTAATCAGCAAATTATTTAGATAACAGCAAGTATTGTTTTTAGCTGAATTCTCTACCAGAAAGTGGGTAGAAAGATGCCACAAAGCTGTAGGAAGTTAAGGCCTTTCAGTGTTCCCCATCATATTTTAAACAAAAATGGGGCAGCAGTTCCAGTAGCAGGAAGACTACTTTTTTGGATGGTATTTCTTTGTTCCTCCATTGGCTCCGTAAGTGAGTCCTGTTGGTATATTTCATGATGGCTGTAAACATGGTAGTTATAAAATACACTGTGAGGCCGTGCTGCCCAATTGGAGTTAGGGCATTTCTTGGGAGTGTAGGGGTTAGGTAGCTCTCACCATCTGTCCAACTGGAATGGTGGGAAAAAGGAGATTCTGATATATTTGATTTTCTGATTAACTCTATTAATAAGAAAATTCTTTTTTTTTTTTTTTCCATTCTTGGAATTAAGAATATTTCTAGGAATTTGGGTTACCTACGGCACTGGGGGTATTTTGTCACTAGTAAATACCGTTTAAGAAACTGTAGTGGAGTCTTTGCGGATGATTGCACCATTGGACATTGTAGAGTCTCTTACTTGTGAAGTGGAGATCATCAAAGTTTGATCTAAACTTTTATGACATTTCATGGGTGTGGGATTTTGGACTAAATCCCTGATGAAGACTTGTTTGCTGCCTTTTTGAGAACTAATAACTAAGGATTCTGGGTGACGTGTGCTGGGCTTTAGTGATCTTCATCCATGACCTCTTTGTGAAGAAAGAAACTTAGTCATTTCAAAAGTTACACAACAAGTAAGTGACAGTGGTGTGATTCAAATCCAGTGCTTTAAACATTAATAACTCAGAACAATCCCATTTTATAAATGAATGAAGTGAGACTTGTCCAATAAAGACATGACTTGTCCAAGGCCACAGAGCAGGACAGGACTGGCATCTTTCTTCCAGGCTGGCATCTTTCCATGGCATCCCATGCCTGGCTGGATACAGAGCCACTAGGGTCTCAAAAGCAGCCTTGACACAAAGGGAGACCTGCTGCCTCCATCAGCTCAGCACAAACTGAACCTGGCAACTCCTTTGGGGAAGGTTTTTTGTTCTTTATTGTCATTTATTTGACTCCCTACTATGGCCAGGAGTAGGGATGGAGTCCCTGGGTGATGTAAACGGTTAATGCACTTGGCTGCTAACCAAAAGGTGGAAGTTTGAGTTTATACAGAGGTGCCTCAAAAGGCCCAGAGATCTACTTCCAAAAAACCAGCCGTTGAAAACTCTGTGAAACATAGTTCTACTCCGACACACGTGGGGTCACCATGAGCTGGAGTTGACTTCATGCAACTGGTTTTTTACTAAGGCCAGGTTCTGTGCCAGGTTCTTTTCTTCTGTGATCTCAAATCCTCACAACAACCCTATGAAGCAGTATGATCATTATGTTCACTTTACAGATGAATAAACTAAGTCCTATAGATATTAAAGAACTTGCCCAAGGTCACACAGGTTGAAAGAGCTAGACCTAGGATCCAAACCTTGGCCAGTGTGGCTCAAACGTATCCTCTTTCCACATCACCACAGTGCCCTTCACTGATGCTTCTGGCTGGAGTGTCAGCGGCCTGGACAGATATCCCCCTTCACCCCACCCAGAGGTCACTGCCATGCTTGGCCAGTGGCCTGGCACCTGTGAGCTTGGAGGCAGCTCAGCTAGACTTCACGGGCTGGGTGGGCACGTCACTCCCAACTGTGTGAATGAATGTTTGCTTTGCCTGAGCTCACCATTGGGTGGAGTCCACTTTGGGCAGAACACTTATTGGCTGAATAAACACTCAGCATCTTGGAAAGGCTGCCTGGGCTGGTGGTTTGACACTGATTTTGACTATCTGGAGAGATGCCACTGAAAGCCAGCCTCGACCACTGATGTGCTATTGAGAGACTGACTTCTTAGCCTCTCAGTGTCCTAGTTTCCTTGGAGGTCAACTGAGGACAAACAGACCCTGTTATTCCTGCTGAGTTTTTCGTCTCCAGGCTGAGGACGAATGCAGGAGGTGCCTCTGAAACACTGTACAAAATAAACTAAACGCAGCCGAAATGGGAGAGGCTGCTTCAGACCCTCACACCTGGGAGAGGGATCGGGCCGCACAGCCCTGGGCACAGATAGAGGAAACTCTTTTTCCTTTATACGGTTGGAGGTCCTTGAAGCTGGCCCGTTAGTGGAACTGTTTCCCTTCTCATGTCAAGGGTAGTGGCGAAGGCTTTTGGGGTGCTAAGACTGGTAACTATGCTGTGGGTCCCTTCCCTGGCTAGGACCTGTCTTGGGATCACATGGTCATGCTATGACCATGAGGTTAAGAAAAGTGCAGAAGAGTGGGACTTAGTGTGCGATGCTGAATGCTGCCGTGTTGATGCAGGAGACTCATGGACAGGAAGAGTGTTCCCAGTGGGCAAAAACAGCCCATCACATGGAGGAAGTGGAGGAAGATCTGCTGTGAATTACTCAAACTTAGAACTAGAGTGTGAACCAAAAAAAACCCAAAAACCCAAAAAAACAGTTGCCCCTGAGCCAACTTACAGTGACCCACGTGTGTCAGAGTAGAACTGTGCACTATAGGGTTTTCAGTGGCTATTTTTTTGCAAGTAGATCACTAGGTTTTTCTTCTGAGGCAACTCTGGGTGGACTCAAACCTCCAACCTTTTGTGTAGCAGCTGAATATGTTAACCACTTGCATCGCCCAGGGACTCCAGAGTGTGAACGTTGGGACTAATTCGTAGTACACCTTCTCACTTATCCACTGTCTTGTTATCTGACAATTTGCATTTGACAACAGTAGAAAATCTACCGTCCAACTATTTTGCACATTAATGACGTACGTCTGGCAGTAACAAATGCTGAAGTGCAAGGTACTGGCTTTAATGGTTAAGGTTATGTGTCATCTTGGCTGAGCCATGATTCCTAGTGGTTTGGCAGTTATGTAATGATGTAATTTGGCAGCTATATAATGATGTGGAGCTCTGGTGGTACAGTGATTAAGAGCTCATGTTGCTAACCAAAAGGTTGACAGTTCGAATCCACCAGCCACTCCTTGGAAATCCTATGGGACAGTTCTATTTACTGTGTCCTATAGGGTCACTATGACTGGAATCGACTCGACAGCAATGGGTTTGGTTTTTCTAATGGTGTAAGTTGGCAATTATGTAATGATGTAATCTGGCAGTTAAGTAACGATGTAATTTGGCAGTTATGTGACGATATAGTTATCCTCCATTGTCTGGTCTCCATTTTTGCATAACACTGATTTCACATAATGACCTGGTCTTTGGAACCTAACTACGTTGATAAGTGAGGACAGCGTGTATTTTTATTAAGTCCATATAATGGTCTAATCTGTGCATATTTGCAAACTTGCAGGAGATCCCAAAACTAACCAAGCAGAATGTTTTTGATATAGTAATTTTTTTTTTTTTTTACAGTATATAAAATAGGTTTTTCTTTGATTGAACTAGTCATTTGGAGATCCAAGATGATTGGTGGGATAATAAAGTACCATTGCACTCTCAAAAGAGTAATGAGCAAGAGAAAAAGAGGATAAGACCATCTACAATGGGCATATGAGAATCCATTTCTCCTAAAAATATCCCAAAGAAGAAGCATCTCTGGAGCTCAAGACCTACATCATTGATTTTTAAAAATAGTCTCCTTTTTTATTCCCTGTTGATCTCTACCCAAATAAAATAATCATATTCGAGTAAATTATTGTTCACACTGTGTCTCATGGAGAACACTGCAATTACTGTGGAGTTGAAAAATTACTGAGAGACATAAGGGACATGCTACTGTGAATAGTCTGAAAAGGTGTCTAAACAGTTCAGCAAGTCAGTGTGATTAATGAACAGCATAGGAGTCAACAGCAGGGGCAGAGGCTCTGAGTTCAATTTCTTTTCCTTAATGCTAATAACCAAGGAATGGGGACTAGTTCAGATTTAAGAGGTAGAGTTAGGGTCCGGGTAATTTAGACTCAGGATAATGTAGCTCTAAATAAGGGTTGTGCCCCCTTTCCCAACCATGTGCTCTCGTGCCAATGCAAGCCATTCTTATTAAGTGATAACTGGGGATAAGGGAACACAGCACTAAAATAAACACTGAAGACTTCTAGGAGAATGCCTAGTCTTCTTAAATATTTAGGTATTTGAGGAGATGATGGCTACCTCCTTCTCATACTTCAAGGGCTCCCCAGTTGGAAGTTTTCCTTGACCGTAAAATATTAACCCCTACTCTTATAATTTCATGGGAAACCCTGGTGGCTTAGTGGTTAAGTGCTACGGCTGCTAACCAAGGGGTCAGCAGTTCAAATCCGTCAGGTGCTCCTTGGAAACTCTATGGGGCAGTTCTACTCTGTCCTATAGGGTCGCTATGTGTCGAAATCGACTCGACGGCACTAGGTTTGGGGTTCTTATAATTTCATAGCTTCTTGGATTTTTCTATGCAATATAAACCTGAATTTTAATTCCACAGTCATTCATAATTATAATTGTCTCCCAGAAAGGTAAGATCATGCTTGTTTTACTTCTGTATTTCCAGCTCCTAAAAAAAAAATGGTTAAGCACCCACCTGCTATGTGAAAGGTTGGCAGTTAGAACTCACCCAGGGGTTCTGTGGGAAATTCCTAGCAATCTGCTTCTGTAAAGACTACAGCCCTAGAAAATCCTTTGTCACATTGGGTCACCATGGGTCATAATAAACTCAGTGCACCTAACAACAGTTCGTCTGGCATGAGATGTTGTTCTTGTTGTTAGTAGCTGTTGAGTTGGCTCCAACTCATGGTGACCCCATGTACAACAGAACAAAGCTTTGCCCAGTCCTGCACCATCTTCATGACCATTAGTATGTATGTTTGGGTCCGTTGTTGAAGCTGTTGTGTCAACCTATCTCATTGAGAGTTTCCTTCACTTTTGCTGGCCTTCCACTTACCAAACATGATATTCTTCTCCAAAGTCAGTGAGTCGAAATCTCAGACAATATTCTGTGATTCATACAAAGGGTTTTCACTGGCTAATTTTCAGAAGTAGATCACCAGGCCTTTCTTTCTAACCTGTCTTAGTCTGAAAGCTCCACTGAAACCTGTCCACCGTGGTTGACCCTGCTGGTATTTGAGATACCAATGGCATAGCTTCCACATCACGGCAATAAGCTACCACAGTAGGACAAACTGACAGGCAGGTGGCAGCACATGGTAGGTGTTCAATAATGTATGTAGAATGAATGAATGAGTAACACCTTCACAACTGCTGCTAAATTTTGTTGTGATAACCCCATTGTTTACATATTTGTATAATTGTCTGATCACTTCAATATCTTTCAGAGGCTAAGCATCTCACTAGTAGGTAAGGACACCTTTTTTCTGGAATGAATTCTGAGTTTCCGGGTGATAGTGCCGAGGTAGAGTTGTCGCTTTACAGCATCTGAACAATTCTGTTATACAGAGTTCATATGGGGGGGGTGCCACATTAATACTAGATTCCTCTTCTCTTACCTGTCAACAAACCTCCATATTTCCTCATAATGAAGATTTGTGAAAATACCATGGGAGGATTTTCAGAGTCACGGAAACCAAAGACTGTTATATGGGCCATAACTAAAGATTCTTCACTCCAAACCAAGATTTAGGCTATTTTCATGACCCTGTCTTCCTGGAAGCAAGGGTGTTGGTTTTTAATGCGAGTACCGGATCTACATGGTGAAATGTTTTATTGGGATCTTTCAAAACTCTTTTCTGCTGATTTAAGGGGAAATTTCCAGAATAAATGCCTATGGACCGTAAGTCAACAAAGAAGAAAGTCATAAAATTGACAAACTGAAGAAAAACGTGATTTCCCTGCCTGCTCTCCTCCTGGACATTAAAAACAAGGTTTTGAAGGCAAGTTGTTAAAAACAGGTGAGGGTGCACACTTTGACCTTCCCTACCTGGTCGGAGTCTGACTCCATGCTTTCCCAAAGAGCGTTTCTAACTCCACAGAGGCAGTAGGGGCGAGAAGGAAATCCTCGGTGCTGAGGAAAGTGCCCTTTTTAGGAGCACTTGCCTTGCGTTGCCCCACACCATTCCACTGTGGTGGGCAGTTTTCATTCCATGTGGACCTGAGAGAAGTGTTTTTCCACCCCTGAGATGACAAAAGAATGTTGCCATGAAAACAAACAGATCTTTTTCACTTCTGTTTCTCTCTGGTTGAGTCCGAAATGCCAGTTTTCCAGACCAGCGCTTCATTGTTGAAGCTAAGATGATACTGTATACTGGGACAGGGACTAGAAGTCCCAGTTCTTCTGGTTTTGACACTATGTCACCTTGGACACCTCGTGTATAGCCACCACCCCTCTGTCAGTGGAGTTTTGGGTGTTGCTATGATTCTGAACAGGTTTCAGCAGAGCTTCTAGACCAAGATTGACCAAAAAGAAAGGCCTGGTGATCTACTTCCTAAAAATCAGCCAATGGAAACCATATGGATCACAGTGGTCGTATCTACAACCCATGATGGGGATGGTACAGGACTGGGCAGCATTTCATCATGCCTGGGGTCGCCATGAGTCAGGGGCCAACTCAAAGGCTGCTAACAGCTAACAGTGTCATCTTAGGCTTCTAATTGCTGGGTTTTGAGGTGTAACCTCCTTAAATCTTAGTTTGCTTGTCCAGGAAAATGAGTGACTAGAATAAGCCAGTGCATCTAATTTGATCTTCAGAAGTTTTGTGACATGAACCCCTGACCTTTTGCTTAGTGGGTGATCAGGTTCTTACTGATTGTAGCTAAAAGCTCTAGATCACCCACACCGACTGGAGATGTCAGCTGTGCCACCAGGGCCTTTCACGCATGCCCTCTCACTTCCCTTGTTCCCACATGGCACCCACAAGAAATACAAAGAAGGGAAACAGCCGGGGTGGAAGAGCATATGCAGTTTGCTCACACCTGCCTTTTATAGTCAGAACTAGTGTGTCTCAAATAATTCTGCTTTTGACCACTTAGACAACTTAAACGCTTTTGATCATGTTGATAATTTCAGACATTTCACCGTTTAAGCACATTTTTCACTATTCAGGCTGTTTTTTTTTTTCTTTGCTCTTTTCTTTTTGAAGTATTACTATTATTGTGGTAAAATATATATGACAAAACATTTGCTATTTCAACCATTTTTATGTGTAACATTCAGTGACATGAACTATATTCACCATGTCATGCAACCATCAGCACTGTCTAGTCTGTTTCCAAATTTTTTCATCACCCTGAACAGAAACTTCGTACCACGTAAGTAATAACTCCCCTTTTGCCTCTCCCGCCTGCCTCTGGCAACCTCTAATAAACTTTGATCTCTGTGTATTTGCATATTCTAGATACTTCATGAAAACACTGGTGGCATAGTGGTTAAGAGCAACAGGTTTTAATGGGTATGGTCATTCCACCTTTAACTTTTTGATGAACCACCAAGCTGTTTTCCACAGCCACTGGACCATTTTATATTCCCACCAGCAACGGATGAGTGTTTCAATTTCTCCACAACTTTAAAAAAATCACTCATTTGCACACAAAACATCACAAAACCCAAATTTGTTGTTATTGAGTTGCTTCTGACTCATGGCGATCCCAGGTGGTATAGAGTAGACCTGCTCTATAGATTTTCTTGGCTGTAATCTCTAGGAATGCAGATTGACAGGCCTATCTTCTGTGGCACAGCTGGGTGGGTTCAAACTACTCACCTTTACCTTAGTAGTCCAATGCAAACCGTTTGAGCCACCCTAGGACCTTTATTTGCACATAACAGCTTCTAAATTACAATATCAACGCTACTACTAAAAATATGATAATATAAAACAGTTTTGAGACCCCAGCCTCTGCGCACCATTACCAACCCCAACTTGGAAGTAGAGCAGCATGAGCCACCTCCCCTTCTAACTGGTTTCTCCAGGTGTTTTTTAGGCAATCAGCCAACTTCCTGCCCAAGAGAAGAAAAACAAGAGGCTTCGGTCTGCAGACCATAGAACCAGTTAAGACCAAATCTGACCCACCTGACATCCACAGAACCATCACGCCCGTTCTCGGGGTGACTCCAGAACCTTTCTTTTGCTAGAGTGAACCAAACTTTAGTGGCCCAGGATTGGGGGAAGACTTTCAGAAGCGAGGGGTCTGAGCCTAAGATCTGGTTTGAGAGACCACTCCTCCCCCCACCTTTTTTTGGACTGAGCAACGGCAGATGGTGGAACACCCCTGGGATGTCTTTTTGGGGCCAGACCAATCAACGACCTTCCTCCTTTCCACCAAGACCCTTCCCCTAATAAATATTGTTCTGGCCATTGTTCAGGGAGCCATCTTGATGATGCAAGTCCTGGTGTGCTCCTTTGCTCGGTCAACCCAGTAAGGCTTCTTTTGCTTTCACCAGTTTCATGTCTCTATGGCCATGCCAAGCTGACCTGGGACAGCCTGGTTACAGTTTTATAATTTTTTTCAGTATGTTTGTCCTTAGGACACCCTACTAGCGGTGTCCAGCAAATTACTATTTCTTTTTTAAGTTTGAAAGACATGTTTGTTGTATTGATCAAGGGCTGCAAATCTTTGTTGCTGTTGGGTGTGATCCAGTTGATTTTGACTCACAGTGACCCCATGTGACAGAGTAGAACTGCTCCATAGGGTTTTCTAGGCTGTAATTTTTAAGAGAGCAGATTGCCGGGTCTTTTCTCCCACGCGGTAGGCGCGTTCTAACTGCCGACCTTTCAGTGAGCAGCCGAACGCTTAACCCTTACGCCATCAGGGCTCCTAGGGCTCCTTTAGCCATTAGTATCTCTCACCTTGTAAATAGCCACTTTGCTATTTGCAACAATTTGCAATCATTTGAAAACCAAAACCCAAACTTGGTTGAGCATCAAGGTTGTGTTTCTGAAGGCTCAGAATTTGATCTTGCTTGGTAGATTTATAATTTAAAGAGAGGGAAAGAAAACTGTTAACTTTACAGAGGTGGATGTGTACAGAGCCCTCCTTCCCTACAGCAAGCACAGAAGGCTGCTTTACAGAGAGCAAAAAAAGCAAAACAAAACAAAAACAAATCCCCAAACAGCCAAAACCAGTTACTGTCAAGTCCACCCCGATAGTGACCCCATGTGTGTCAGAGTAGAACTGTGCTCTGTGGGGTTTTCCGTGGCTGATTTTTGAGAAGTTGATTGCCCCCTCTGGGGGGACTCGAATCTCTAACCTTTGGGTTAGCAGCCAAGTTCATTAACCACTTGTACCACCCCGGGATTCAGAGTATTCTGGTTAGACTTGCATTTGTGGCCATCATCCTTGAATCAAACACAGTAACAACACAAGAGAGAGCCATTGGAAACCAGTATTCCTGTGGAAGATGGAGCGTCATGGTTATGATATAATCACACAAAATAAATTTAGGGATAAGAAAATCTATGATGTTTCAACGCAAACGGCTCTGAAGAGCCATGGTCTTTTTTTTTTTTTTTTATGAGTAAGAGTTTTTATTTTCTGGATGATAGCCTCCCAACAGTGGTATTATTTTAATAGATATTGCCAAATGCTTATACAAATTTTGATTTCTATGATTTAGCTTGAACCCTTGGAAGGCATAAATCCAACCTTCTTTCTCCTTTCCCACCCAACATCAAGTGAAAAGTATTTACTGTGTTCAAAGCCCTGAGTCAGGCACTTGAGGAGGAAGATTCATGAAATCAAAGTCACAACCCATGGTCTTTTGAGAAATAATAGTGTGGCTGCTTTTTTCTCATGGCGGGAGATGTGAAATTTGCCAACAAGGATATATTTGACAATAACTAACAGAGAGATTGTTCCTGGACTTGAACAATAAGAGGTGGTGCCCGGATACCACATGTGCTGATTGCACAATAAACAAATACGTAAGTACCCCTTCTCTACCCACTATTTTAAATCTTTATGGATAAACCATTATACCTCAATGGGCCCATGAATTTTGTAATACATTTTTAATCAAATTATTTATTTAGACAGGGGCCCCTTTGTACAAGGCCCCACATAGATAGATAGATAGGTAGGTAGGTAGGTGGGTGGGTGGGTAGGTAGGTAGCTAGATAGGTACCATCGCGCAGCTCCAACTTATGGCGACCTTATATTTGACAGAAGGACATGGTGCCTGGTCCTGTGTCATTCTCACCATTGCTGCCATGTTTGAACCCATCTTTGTGGCTATTGTACCCATCCATCTAAATGAAGACCTCCTTCACCCTCACTGGCCTTCTACTTCACCAAACACGATGACATCCTCTAGCATCTGATCTCTCCTGATGACGTGTCCAAAGCAAGAGAATCAGTCAGTGTTCTGTTGTGATCCATAAGGTTTTCATTGGCTAATTCTCAGCAGTAGATCACCAGGCCCTTTTTTTCAGTCTGAGTTTGAAAGCTCCACTGAAACCTGACCACAAGTGACCCTGTTGGTATATGAAATTCAGTGGCATAGCTTCCAGCATCACGGCAACACATAAGCCACCACAGGATGACAAAGTGATGGACAAGTGGTGGCTATGCGTCCTAGGGGCACGTTAAAACATCTCCCCTGAGAACCAGTTAAGGATTGGCCCCTTCTTCATGCCTTGAAACTCTTAGCTTCAGAGTAATTCCCCCATTAGGTTACGCAGATAGGAGTATTAGACCCATGTGGTGGTATTTTGAAAGCATATTTTAGGAGGGTGGGAGCTTGCTGGAGCCTGGGTGGTGCAGTGGTTAAGAGCTATGGCTGCTAACCAAAAGTTCAGCAGTTCAAATCTACCAGCTGCTCCTTGGAAACCCTATGGGGTAGTTCTACTCTGTCCTATGGGGTTGCTAGAATTCAGAATCCGGAGCTTGTTAGAAATGCAAATCTCACTTCACACTCCAGACCTGCTGAATCAAAATTTGCATTTGAACAAGATCCCCAGGTGATTCGTATGCACATTTAAAGTTTGAGAAGTACTGAATGCTTACTGTCTTACTGAGGAACTGGAGAGTAAGTCCATGCCAGAAAACCCTTTACAGGTGCAACAGATAGAGATTACGCTTACGCTTAATAAGCTACAGGTGTGGTGCTCAGCACTCACGCAGTGGTTCTCAAACTTGGCTGCACACTGAGAAATCTCTAGGAGGGTTTTAAAATGTTTGAATGCCTGGGCTGCACCTCCCAGAGATTCTGATTTAATTGATCCTGGATGGACTCTATGTATTCGAACTTTTTAAAACTCCCCAGGTGACTGTAACGCACAGTCAGTTTTGAGAACTGTCTGTGTGAATAGTGTTAGTTGAGTGAACCTAGGAAGAATTCATAGAGATGGTGACTCTTGAGCAGTGATCTAAAAGTAGGAAGGAGCAAGATTCTGCAGTGAGGTCAGAGAGCAGGTCAGAAGTGGCCTGAGTTGCTATAATAGGGCTGAAAGTAGAAACTGGGAATGGTGGTGGGAATAATTCATTGGTAGAAGGCCTGGAAGCCTGCAGTTACCACCACTAGTTGCCTCTAAGTTGACTTCAACTCATCTCAACCCCATGTGTGTTAGAATAGAACTGTGCTTGCTAGGGTTCTCACTGGCTAATTTCTCAGAAGTAGATTGCCAGGCCTTTCTTCCTAGGCACCTGTAGGTGGACTGAAACCTCCAACCTTTGGGTTATCAGCTGCATGTATTAACCGTTTATACCACCCAGGGACTCTGAAGCCTGCAACCACAGCTTTAATATGTGCAAAAGGCAATTGGGGATGTTTGCTGGATCGTTAGATGAGGGATAGATAATTTTCATTGCTTTTTGGAGATGGGGATGCTGAAGACAGGGAAGTTATTATAATGCAGGGCATGGCCTGGGGCTTTGCTAATAAGTTTGAAAAGAAAGAAGCAGAAGATAGGTGCAGTATAAATGAAGGTCCCTCGAGGTTTTTTTATGTGGTTATAACTCATTGGTAGTTCTCTACCTAACTTAAAGTTTTTGCTAGTTCAAAAAGAGACACTTAATGAGTACTGTCAGAATCCATAAAAAAAGCATTCTGAGGACATGATTGCCTCAGTAAACTTTCTATGTCTATGAAAGGTATCCAGTTACTGATGGTTAATTACTCCTCAAAGTCTGTCATGGATTGAATTATGTTCCCCCCAAAATGTGTGTATCAATTTGGCTGGGCTATAATTTTCAGTATTGTGTGATTGTCCTCCATTTTGCAACTGTAATTTTATGTTAAAGAGGATTAGGGTGGGATTGTAATGCCCTTACTAAGGTCACATCCCTGATCCAGTGTAAAGGGAGTTTCCCTGGGGGTGTGGCCCGCACCACCTTTTATCCCTCAAGAGATAAAAAGGAAAGGGAAGCAAGCAGAGAGTTGGGGACCTCACACCACCAAGAAAGCAGTGCCGGGAGCAGAGCATGTCCTTTGGACCTGGGGTCCCTGCACAGAGAAGCTCTTAGTCTGGGGGAAGATTTATGAGAAGGTGGATAGAGAGAGAAAGACTTCCTCTAGAGCTGACACCCTGAATTTGGACTTTTAGCCTAGTTTACTGTGAGAAAATAAACTTCTCTTTGTTAAAGCCACCCATTTGTGATATTTCTGTTATAGCAGCACTAGATAACTAAGAATCTGGTACCGAGAGAGATGAGTGCCTGTGCACAAGAGGCTTCCTGGCAGAGAGGGTTGCCTCCAGGCATTTATCGGTAGAGCTACAGAGCTTTGGAAGCTTGTCCCAGGAGGACAGATGTGGTAGGCATGAGGCCTGAAGGCTGAGAGGCCACAGGACATGGAAGCTGAAGAGACAAGGAGCACAAGAAGCCCAACTGTCTCAGTCTCAAAAGGTATGGCCAGGACCTCTGGAGTTTCAAAGGGTGGAGTTGCCACTCACATGGACTAGGAGAATGGTGCACCTAAAGCCAAGGGAGCAGAGTTGCCGTCCCAGTGGGCCTGGAACGCAGAGCTGAAGCCCAGGGCCGAGGTGCCTCCACTCAGAATCTGAAGAGTGTGATCAATACCTACAGTCTGGAGGGCAGGGCTACTGTGTAAATGGTTTCAGAGAACAGAGGCATATTTTCAAAGTTTGAGGGCTAATGTAATGTGTTCTGCTGACTTGCTTGGTGCCTGTTATGTCTTCTTTCTCTTCAGTTTCTCCCATTTGTAATGGAAATGTCTAGCTTGTGCCTGTTCTGCCACTGTATTTTAGAAGCAGATAACTTGTATTCTAGATTTCACAGATGAAGAAGAACTTCTGGATTTTGGACTTGGAGTTAAGACTTTTGGTACGATATGATGGGGTGAATATGTTTTGCATGCTGTAAGGATGTGATTTTTGGGGGGCCAAATAGCATGGAATATCATGGATTGAATTATGTCCCTCCAAAAAATGTATCAACTTGGCTGGGCTATGATTTTCAGTATTGTGTTGTCCTCCATTTTGTGAATGTAATTTTATGTTAAAGAGCATTAGGGTGGGATTGTAACACCCTTACCAGGTCGCATCCCTGATCCAATGTAAAGGGAGTTTCCCTGCGGTGTGGCCTGCACCACCTCTTATCTCTCAAGAGATAAAAAGGAAAGGGAAGCAAGCAGAGAGTTGGGGACCTCATACCACCAAGAAAGCAGTGCCAGGAGCAGAGCGCGTCCTTTGAGCCTGGGATCCCTGCGCCTGAGAAGCTCCTCAACCAGGGGAAGATTAATGAGAAGGCAGACAGAGAGAGAAAGCCTACTTCTGGAGCTGACAACCTGAATTTGGACTTTCAACCTAGTTTACTGTGAGAAAACAAACTTCTGTTTGTTAAAGCCATCCACTTGCGGTATTTTTGTTACAGTGGCACTAGATGACTAAGGCAGAGTCTTTAATATTTAACAATTCATGTCCATAATTTTCCTTCATTTATATATTCATCCATTCAGCAAGTATTTATTGAGCACTTGCTTAGGATGTTCTAGAGGAAAATGAAGCACCAGAAGTGTGTGTGGACATCATCAGTGGTTCTCAACAGGAGCAGCACCCTCTACAGTGGGCTTTGGAAATTTTAGGGTGTTTTTGGTTGTTTTGGGGTGTACTACTGACTCATGGTGGAGGCCAGGGATGTTAGGTAACCTGCTATGCCCAGGGCAGTCCTGCCCAATGAAGAGCAGTCTCATATACCATATAACTTCTAATGTCTCAGATGTTCATTTAGGTAGAAAACCTGTTTATAATTACCTGATCTTAGAACCTAGTTCAAATGCATGTATGTACACACACACACACGCTCACATATTTATTCATAGTTTTAATAAGATTTTTCCAAGAATGGTTCTACTGTAGCATTAAGGGAAGAGAGTACTTTGTGTTATTGACCACTTAACCAAGTAGTGCTCACTTTTGTAGAAAAATGGCATCACTGATGGTAATGCTGAGCCTGGTGTTTGAGTAATCATTAGTCTGATTTTGTCAAATGAATGAATATATAAATGAAGGAAAATGTGGACATGAATTAACTGTTGTATTAGCAGTGATTCTACTTATAGGGGTATTAAAGGATAATTTTTGAAAGTGCTTGTAATCATGACTTTCATTCAGTTATAAAATGAACCTGTGTCAAAGATTGTCTTATTTAACTCATTAATTAATGGTGAAATCCTTAATTAAAGTGATTATATAGCACACACACATCTATCCTCTATCTTTCTACCTCCTACCAACCTACCTATCTTTCATCTATCTATCTACCTATCTACCTGCCTGCCTGCCTATCTACCTATCTACCTATCATCTATCTATCTGTCTGTCTGTCTATCTATCTACCTACCTACCTATCTATCTATCATCTACACACAACGGTAGGTCCTTGGCTGCTACCCATGTTCCTACCCTTGACCTGCCTACAGCCTATCTTTACTGGAAAGACAAGCGATGCTTCTAAAATGTAGGTCAGATTGTGACCCTTTTGTTTAAAACTCTTCCGAGACTTCCCATCACACTCAAGAGTAAAAGCCAAGGAAAACAGCATGATTTCTTTTTTTAAGCCTGGCCTTTTTTCAGATCCTGTATGGTGCATTCCCAGACCCATCCCAGTCTGACCTCATTTCCTCCCGTCATCCTTGCCACACTTTTCTCTCCAGCTACCCTAGTCTCTAGGCTCTGTCTTGCAAAGTCAAGCACTCCTACTCCAGGGCCTCTGCACTCACTGACCTTCTACCTAGAACCCTTTTTCCTGGTGTATTTCATCCCCCTCTTCTTCCAGGTTTGTGGTCAAATGTCATCTAATCATCATGACCTTTCCTGATCATGCTACATAGAACACACACCGCTCCCCCATTACTCTCAGCTTTCAAATTCTTAGCAGACGTGTTTCTTCTTCATGGCATTATTCATCACCTGACACATTATATGTTTATTTATTTGTCTCTTCCCACCAGAATGTAAACTCTATCAGAGTAGGTATTTTGCTTTTTCGCTGCTTTGATGCCAGCAACTAGAAGACCTGGAATATACTAGAGGCACAATATATATTTGTTGATTAGTGAATGAATGATTGAATTGATCAGCAGGATCGGTAGCTCTGCACTACCGTTCAGGAAGGGTCTTCCAGAAGTGTCCACCTCTTTCCTGACCCCCTAAAAATTTGTTTCTAACTATCTAGGAAGCAGAAACATTAATTTCAAGATTGATGGACACATTATTCTTAGAGAATGAACTTTTGTTTGGACGATTTCATTGTGAAAAAAGCAACAAGAGTATAATCAGGAAGGTCCTGGGGTAGAATTAATAACACTAACTAATACTTACTGAAAAAGTGTTATGTACCAGGCACTATTCTTGTGTGTTACACATATTAATTCATTTAATACCCACAACAGCCTTCTTCTGTAGGTACTATTCTTAGCCCCCACTTCCAGATGAGAAAACTGAGACATGGAGAGGTTAAATGACTTGCCCAAGGTTAGACAGCAAGTAAGTGACAGAACCGGAATATAAACGTAGGTGATCTGGCTCTATTGCCTAAAACACTGTCTTATTATACATACTATTAGAATATTTTAAAATTTCCTTGGTTAGACCAAGAGGGAGAAGATGAGAACTCTGGGAATGGGGAGGAATAGAGAAGATGAGAGTAAGTGGGAAACAGAGGGACCAAGGACGTGTGGGAATAGCTGATGATCATTCCAGCAGTGGGGACATTAGGCACATTGTTGTTGTTGTTAGGTACTGTAGGGTTGGTTCCAACACATAGTGACCCTCTGTACAACAGAATGAAACACTGCCTGGTCCTGTGCCATTCTCACAATCATTGTTATGCTTGAGCCCATTGTTAAAACCACTGTGTCAATCCATCTCGTTGAGGGTCTTCCTTTTTTTTCACTGGCCCTCTACTCTAACAGGCATGACGTCCTTCTCCCGGGACTGGACCCTCCTAATAATATGTCCAAAGTACATGCGATGAAGTCTCGTCATAATCCCGTCTAAGGAGCATTCTGGCTGCACGTCTTCCAAGAATGATTTGTTTGTTTTTCTAGCAGTCCATGGTATATTCAATATGCATCTCCAACACTGTAATTCAAAGGCATCAATTCTTCTTTGGTCTTCCTTATTTATTGTTCAGCTTTCACATGTATATGAGGCCATGGCTTGGGTCAGGTGCACCTTGGTCTTCAAGGTGACATCTTTGCTTTTCAACACTTTAAAGAGATCTTTTGCAGCAGACTTGCCCAATGCAATGCATAGTTTGATTTCTTGGCTACTGTTTCCATGGGCATTGATTGTGGATCCAAGTAAAATGAAATCCTTGACAATTTCATTCTCCCCACCATTTATCATGATGTTGCTTATTGGTCCGGTTATGAGGATTTTTGTTTTCTGTGTGTTGAGGTGTAATCCCTACTGAAGGCTGTCGTCTTTGATCTTCATCAGTAAGTGCTTTTCAAACCTTCTTCACTTTCAGCAAGCAAGGCTTGTCATCTGCATATCACAGGTTGTTAATGAGTCTTCCTCCAATCCTGATGCCTTGTTCTTCTTCATATAGTCTAGCTTCTTGGATTATTTGCTCAGCATACAGATTGAAGAAGTATGGTGAAAGGATACAACCCTGACACACACTTTTCCTGACTTTGAGCCACGCAGTATCCCCTTGTTCTGTTGGAATGACTACCTCTTGGTCTATGTACCAGTTCCTCATGAGTACAATTAAGTGTTCTGTAGTTTTCATTCTTTGCAATGTTATCCATAATTTGTTATAATCCACACAGTCAAATGCTTTTGCATAGTCAATAAGACACAGGCATAGGATGTCTAATTTTGAGTTGTTTTAGGTGCTGTTTTCGTATTGCTATTGCCCTCCTGACTTCATAAACCCCAATTGAACTAAAAGTCTGCTTCTTTGAGGCTAGATGGACTGGGGGAGGGTGCCCAGTATGTGGACATGTGGTAGAGAAAAGTGATGACACTGTGGAGAAAGAAGCAATTTTTTACTCCAGACGTAAGAAATAGAGAAGAGGGAGGGGATTTACTGGGAACAGGAATCAGACCCAGGGGTGATGCTAAGAACCCAAACACCCCCTAGCATGGCCAGAGATACTGCAGAGCACTAGGTTTCGCATAAGCCCCTAAAAGATTGTGAGACTCAGGAACCCCAGGTGGATGGCATGCCTGTATACCCACTTGGAAGGGACAGAGCAAAGCTTGTGTTCTAATAGAGGAAACACATTATTTCCTGAGAGCTGGAAGAAACCTGGGTTTTGGGAGAAAACACCAGAGACAAGCAGAAGACAGGAACTCTAGTAGGAAGTGCTGAGTAAGGAGTGGAGGTGAGGCTGGGTGGGAGGGAAACAGCCCTTTATGCGCTTCAGAGAGCAAATGTGGTGTCAGCTTGTGGCTTTTTTTTTTTTTTTTTAATAATTTTTATAGTGCTTTAAGTGAAAGTTTACAAATCAAGTCAGTCTCTCACAAGTCAGTCTCTTGCACCAAAACCCATATACACCTTGCTACATACTCCCAATGACTCTCCTCCTAATAAGACAGCCCGCTCTCTCCCTCCACTTTCTCTTTTCGTGTCCATTTCGCCACCTTCTAACCCCCTCCACCCTCTCATCTCCCCTCCAGGCAGGAGATGCCAACATAGTCTCAAGTGTCCACCTGATCCAAGAAGCTCACTCGTCACCAGCATCCCTCTCCTACCAATTGTTCAGTCCAATCCATGTCTGAAGAGTTGGCTTTGGGAATGGTTCCTGTCCTGGGCCAACAGAAGGTCTGGGGGCTATGACCACTGGGGTCCTTCTAGTCTCAGTCAGACCATTAAGTCTGGTCTTTTTATGAGAATTTGGGGTCTGCATCCCATTACTCTTCTGCTCCCTCAGGAGTTCTCTGTTGTGTTCCCTAGCTTGTGGCTTTTTTATGTTAATATTTTTCTGATAAAAAGTCCAATGCATTCTTTGGGTTTTATATTTGTACTAGGTGCTTTCAAAATCTAGGAACACAAGCTAGGTTCTTCATGAGTAAACACGAGCAAAGCCTGATATGGTTTTATTTCCTCACAGTGTGACTCTTTCTTAGATACAAGCTTTGGTCCTGCTTTCCGCTGCACACAGTTCATCCCGGCAGATGTCTTGAGTATACATCAGCTATGTCAGCAGATATCCGTAAGACAGGATTGCTCCCCTGGGATGCCAGGCAGGGATTTTCTTCTTTAACCCCCCATTAAGCTCTGGCAACAGGGTTATAACAAGGAACATATTTCAAAACCATTTTCTCTGTCCCTATCTATTTCGGCAATCTTTGTTTCAGTAAATAAAACCCTGGGTCCAAGTTCTGATGTTCCCAAGGCAATTTTGCCTGTCACACAAGAGTGTGCTTCTGTAATACTAAATCAAGGGGCTCTTTGGGCACCCTCAGAGCAGGAAACAGCGTGGGTGCGAAGCAAACATTTTCCTTACAGGGCTTTTCATCTATGTCCTTCCACAGATCTACCAGATGAAAAGTCCAGGATGCTGCATTTTTCTTCATGCAGACCTCAAGCTTTCTGACATCTGGAAAAAGTGGCTTGCTATTTGGACCTTCCAGCAAAATTTTCTTTCAAATGGATTCACATAAGACTGTAGTGCTCATTTATAGTTTGGACGGTAGTGACACCTCTCCTTTTACTTGGCAATGATAGAAGATATTTGGATAAAAATAAAAGCCCTTGAAAAAGCAACAGGGAAACCATCACACTCATGCAGTATGGGTGTGAGGACCGCTTCTCAGTCTTCTTACCAGAGCTGAAAATGTCTCTTAGCTTGCCTGATCAACTCAGCCCTTTGAACTGGGCTCTAAACTCCTGACTTTAACAGTTGACATCCTAAAGCTTTCATTTTGGGGCAGCAAGCAGTGAAGAAACAGTGTCTTTTGAACACAGTAAGCCAGGTCTTTGAAGGAAGATAACCCAGACAAAGTCCCCTTTGATGGTCTTTAAAGGCTCGAGTGATGCAGACCAATTGTTGATCATATTCATAATCCCAGGCCATTGGTCAACAGCGCTCATGCCTTAGCCTGGGAAAAGCTTTCCATGGAAGGGGATTTTGTTGATCTGAGGGGGCTTGGCATGAGAATGAAAAAGAGAACCAGAGGAAACAGGAGAGAAAAATCAAGATGAAAAATGAACAAGATTTATGAAGTTCACTCATCCTTTGCCTGCTCTCCACGGTCCTGCTCCCTGAGATATATTTTCCAGCTCCTCATACAGACTGGTTTTAAATGAAGCAAACTAGCAGGCTGCCATCACTTTCTTGAGAAACTGTCAACAGATTCATAGATCTTCCCAATATAATAATTCCCCTCAAATTGAGCCTATATTTTCCATCACATCACTGAATTTATGTTTCCCTTGGTGTAGGCTAAGTCTTTGTTTATGCCCTTTGAATGCTTGTTTCACATCCACCAGCATCATATTTCCCTTTAGCAATGTAATTGCTTGTCCAGGTTACAGAGATTTAAGCCTTTGGAGTAAATTTCCTTCCAACCCGTAATTATTTTCATGCTGCTCATCAAATTTCCTCTGTGTATTGTCGTTGTCTTGTACTTTAGCGCTCTACCCTGGGTAAGCATCATGGTAACTGGGCCATGGTCAGAGCCTGGTACATAAAGAAGAGTTTGGTACTTGGAGGTCTGGAGTCTCTTTCAGGCTGCTGTTCTTGCTTTCTGACAAGTTATGAAGACTTGGAGTCTAAGATTTCTCACTGGTAGCAAAGAAATAATTTTTGCCTATTTCCTCAATCCTTTTTTAGTTTGGTTACCTCTACACCCAAGTTCTAGCTGCTTCAGGTATCTCATTGTCGCAGTAATCTGTCCTAGCATGTCCTACACTCCCATTGGACATCGTGAGGTGTGAAACCCCTTCATAGTAAACAATTTGTCCTTTGGCTCTGGTTTCTGAGAGCAGGGCCATTCCTGAGGTCAATCAGTGGGGATTGCTAGACCAAGAGGGACCATCTGGGGGCTCAGGGCTGACTAAGCTTCAGGAGGCTTATGAGTACTCATGATGTAGCCTATCAAGGCATCATCGTGAGGTCAATAAAGGCCTTGGAGGATGGATGCTCACTGGAGCTCCCAGGTTGAAGCGAGTGAACAGTCTACTCTCAGGGAGGGAAGCACATCCCCTGGAGACATGGGAGGTCTGTGCTGAGAGCCTGCTCAGACCTTTGTGTTTGTATCCTTTCTCCTTCTAGATTAAAATAAACCCTTTCCCTGTGACTTGTGAGTTGTTTCAACGGATCATCGGACCTAAGAAACAGAGAAGGGGCTGGTGCCTGCTGAGCTAGCCCTGGTGAATGGCAATGAAAGAGAGAAGGGACTAGTACCCCCTAACCTAGCCCAGGATGAATGGAGATGAGAGAGAGAAGGGACCGGTACCCCCTGACCTAGCCCAGGATGAATGGAGATGAGAGAGAGGAGGGACCAGTACCCCCTAGCCTAGCCCCAGGTGTGTGAGGATAAGGGAGAAATGGCTGCACTAACAGCCGGGGTTAGAAATGATCAAAGAAGGGAAGCTGAGATTTCCTGGGACTGATGGGATACCACATGTATGGAGACAGGCTCAGGGACACAGAGAAGAGAGGGGAGGGGAGGGGAGGGGAGGGGAGGGGAGGGGAGGGGAGGGGAGGGGAGGGGAGGGGAGGGGAGGGGAGGGGAGGGGAGGGGAGGGGAGGAAAATCTTCTGTGATTCTCCTGACGGGGAAAGGAGTATGGAGAAGTACAAGTTGCCTTGTAGAATACAGACAGAATTTAATGTGGGGGGCGGGGGGAGTGAGAATTTGAACTGCCTGGAGCACAGGTGCTCCGTAAGTACAGCATTTGTATCATAACGTACAGTTTCAAGAGGCTGCTCAGGAGACCACCTCTCTGGATGGTGTTCAGCCAGGGCCTCATTTGCTCTTATCAACACACAAAAGCTACTGCTGCTCTGTTCTTGATTTCTTTCTTTTACTGAAATTCAGAATTTTTGTACTATTTTCTCCCACATGTACTTAATTTTTTTAAATTCATCTGTGTCTTTTGGTTTTATAGAAAGGTCTTTCAAAAACCTGAAAGCCATTAGGACTTCGAAGGGCTTCTTGATTAAGTTGCCACCCACCCCCCTTTGTTCAAAGAGAAAAGCTCTTCAAAGTCGTGCATCTATGAAGAACATATTTTTAGGTTTCTTGTGGTTACTTTAATGTTCGCCCTTTCCTTGACATTGCACTTGAGAAAGGCAGAGGATATCTCCAGAGATAAAAAGTTAATCCACCATTTTCAGCCCATGCCAAGTTCCAAAGAGTTGACCCTGATTCATCTTTAAAAAAAACATTTTTTTCTTTGTTGTAAACATACATGTAACAAAACATTTGCCGTTTCAACATTCTTCGCATGTGCAGTTCAGCGACATTAATGATGTTTATCCTGTTGTGCAACCATTGCCATTGTCTGTTTCCAAAATTTCCCGTCACCTTTAGGGAAGCTCAGTGCCCCTAAGCAGTGAGTCCTCCTTTCCTCCTCCCTCCGATTCACCTTTTTAAAGTTAAATTCTTGTCTTCTTTCACTCATACCTCTTGAGCAGAGCATTGCTTAGACCTTTGGTTTCTGTTGTCCCTTCCCCTCCTCCCTGCCTCCCAGTTGTGGGAAATGAAAGCTGCCCCTCATGAAGGAGCTCAGCAGCCCTGATCCGGTATCTCCTCTCCCTCCTCTCTGCCAATTGTTCACCTTCTACTCTTCTTGCTAATGACCTGGGCGTGAGGCCCTGCCTGGGCGCCTTGATATGGGGTCCTCGTGCCCACTCACAGCCTGCCCTCCCCACTTCTAGGGCCTGTGCAATCTGGTGTTGATATTGAGGCTGGGCTTCGAGGGCAGTGTGGGGCGTCTCCACGTGTCCACCTGATGTCTGTGTAGTGTTGGACAGATCCAAATGAGGAGAGGGCAGTTGTATGGGCCACAGGCTGGGGACTAGGAGGCGGAGTCCAGCTTCCCCCAAACTTCCATGCTCCAGTGCAGAAATCTAAGGAGTCTGAAAATTCTAAATTTATACCAGACCTTCCAGGTTGTTAGGAAGGTATACTTGTAAAAGTAGAGGAGTAAACATATAACAGTTTGTTAAACTTGGTAGTGCAAATGGTTAACATGCTTGGTTGCTAACTGAAAGGTTGGAGGTTTGAGACCATCCAGAGGCACCTCAGAAGAAAGGCCTGGTGATCTACTTCTGAAAAACCAGCCATTGAAAACCCTGTGGAGCACAGTTCCACCCTGACCACATGGGGTTGCCCTGAGTTGAGTTTGACTCAATGGCAGCCGTTTTGGCTTTAGAGCAGGTCGGGCCATTTTATGCACTTGTACTAACTAGACTTGCTGAATACATGTTAGCAGCAGGTCTGCTTGTGACTGCAGCTTCGAAAATCCCATTGCCGTCGAGTCGATTCCGACTCATAGCAGCCCCACAGGACAGAACAGCACTGCCCACTGCACCACCAGGACTGCTGCTGCTGCCTGTTGCTGTTGAGTCGATTCCGACTCATAGCGATCCTATAGGACAGAGTCGAACTGCCCCATACCGTTTCTAAGGAGCACATGGTGGGTTCAAACTGTCGACCTTTTGGTTAGCAGCTGTAGCTTTTAACCACTAAGCCACCAGGGTTTCCCACCAGGGCTTAATTTTGTTGCTCTCTGTGAAAACGATCAGAGAGGGATGTTTTCTGCAGAATGCAAAGGGAAGCCAGGGCTCAGTCAAACAGCTCAGCCTCACAGGGATCCCTAGAGCTTTTCCATGTAAGAGTGTGCCATCTCCAGGGAGTGTGGATCTCTGGGGTGAGACCTGTGATGGCCCTGGAATCCGCCAGACTCCGGGAGCCGGCGTTGGCAGCTCCTAGTGGAATGCCAGTGGTCCTGCCGATCTGGCTGGTAGTGGGGCCTGGTCTATGTTATAGAGCTGTCACTCAAGCTGACCTGACCCCAGGAACTTTACACTGGTAGGGGCAAGCCTCTTTTCCCCATTTTGGCACAAACATTCTTGCTGTTTGATTCCCAAAGCACTGCTTATAAACTGATTTCACCTCAAGTCTTTAAGGAAAGGGTTAAATATCACTGTGCGCTTTTTCCTAAGCGAGTAAAAGAGAAACGGCTTTTTTTTTTATTTTAAACTCCCCAAATAAATGTTATTAAACATTTTCATGCTGACGAAATAAACTTTTCGAAGTAATATGGAAAAAATGATTTCATTTAAACACCTTTTAACCAAGAAAACATCCGCTGCTTGTTATGCAGTGGCCGGGTGGAGAGTCTGCACGGTTCGCTGCACACCCTCAGCTCTGTGGTTCGGCATGGCACCACCACTGACGGGGCACTTGGCCGGATGGAGCCCAGCAAGCAGGCAGGCAGCTAGGCCTGTGTTTCCTGGTGGCGCTGAGTCCCCAGAAAGCAGGCAGGGCTGCACGGAGGGCTGGGAAGTGGCTGAGTGTGTGCATTTGAACTACCATGTTCCTCTGCAGAACCTGCCAAGCCACACTGCAGGCTTCCCAGGCCTCAGGTGTCCGGAACGTGGGTGGATTTATGAATAATGTGCACATTTCTATGTTTAGGCTACCCAGATTCAGGGCCATAAATAATTGCCACAGAAGAGGACTCTGCCTTCTTCTCTGCAGTTGTTTCATTTTACAAAACCAGGAAATCTCATCACAGGTGAACAATAAACCCTTAATCCTAACATCGGCTACACTGCTTTGCAAATGAGTAAGAGAAAGCCAAAAATACAAGCTCCTTCCAGCAGCCCTGTGTGAGAAAAAATTATGTATTTATTTTACAAATATTTATTGTGAGCCTACTATGTGCCAATTAGCCAGGGCAAGAGGTGAACCGAACGGGCATTAGAAGGGTTGGCTCAGTGGCAGAGGGTCAGGGTGCACTGAGCTGGGCCAAAGGGCATGCTGGCGTCTAGCACTGGCTCTTTAGCATGTTGACTCACAGAATGAATATCTTGGTGAAAGTTACTTATGTCCTTGTGCTTCCGTTTCAGCAACACAGTCATGTAGCTTCAGAACGTTCAGTGTTTTTCTAAACAGACAGGTCAAGAACAATGACAATAAGGCTCAACAAGTTTGAACAAAACTAATTTTGTTGAGCAAACACTTATAGAGCTCTTACTGCATGCCAAACACTGTTCTAAGCACTTTACAGATATTCATTTAATCTTCATAACAACCCTATGAGATAGATACGATTTTTATCCCCGTTCTACACAAGGGGAAACTGAGACACGGAGTAGTTAAGTAATTTGCACAAGGTCACCTGGCTAATTAGTGATGCAGCTGGAATTGAAACCCAGGTAGGGTAATGAATTGTCCTGATTTGTTCCATACTGGTGGGTTTCCTGGGACACAGGGCTTGCTCTCACATGAACTGAGACAGTTGGTCTCCCTAGAAATTTGCCTTCAAAGTCTATGTCTGTTGTTTAGGACTCACTACCTGTTGTCATTGAGTCACTTCCAACTCATGGTGATATCATGTGTTTCAGAGTAGAACTACACTCCATAGAGTTTTTAATGACTGGTGGTGCAAATGGTTTACCTGGACTACTGTAAAAATGGCATGGAGGTGGCATCTGACCTTCTCTAACTTCACATGGGGGAAGTAGAATCAAGATCAACAGCCCAAGGCTGATTCCTATGAGGCAGAGGTCAGGCATGCCTTCTCTCTCCGCCATCTTTACCAATTCTGACACTAACCATTCCTCCTGTAGCACTCTCTACTCCTCTGTGGGGTTCGATAATTCATTGCCATAGTCAGACAGAACTCACAGACAATACTCACGATTATTGGGTTTATTAGGGAAGTAAGAGGTTACGATTCAGGTTCAGGAAAACTCAGGATACAATTCTTCCATCAGGACAGCCTCTTTCCAGCTGTACTCACAGCTGCACCTCTCCCTGGCCCTAGGCATCTGCCCAAAGGCACTCAGCTTTCTCTCTCCATTGGCCGGGAGCCCATCATGCCATCTCCTTCTGCTGGGTCTCACTGCCTTCAGTGTTACATCTCTCTCTCTCTCCCTCTCTCTCTCTCTCTCTCTCTCTCTCTCGGTCTCCTGGTTCAGAAGCCTCTCAGTACAGGGATCCTGGGTTCAAAGGCTCCTAGTCATTCTTCTCTTTCCTGTTTCTGGGGTGGCTCATTTCAAGCCCAGCGGGATGGCAAAACTGACCAATCCCTTTGGAGGGCTACAGTTACCATATCTGCACAGTCCCGGCCAATCGCTTGGGTGGGAGTTACAGGACCATGGGGCTAGAAAGGCCACACAAAAGCAACCTATGGCACTGCAACTACTAACCAGAAAGTTGGTGGTTTGAATCCACCCAGCAGTGCTGCGTAAGATTATAGCCCTTGAAAAAGCCCCATGGACAAATTCTGCTCTGAAGGACGTGGGGCTGCCTTGAGTCAGAATTGACTTGATGGCAATAGATTTTTTTTTTTTTTTAATCTTACAGAAGTAGATTGCCAGGCCTTTCTTTCAGGTGCCAATGGGTAGATTCAAACCTCCAACCTTTTGGTTAGTAGCCAAGGTACTTCTCCCTTAATTTTTCTGGGATCACTATCTAAAAGTCAGCTTATTTCAAAGACTCCTATCTGGCACCTGTTCCTGGTGGGTGAGGAGGACAGAAGACTGGCTAGGACATGTGTGGCCTCTGGGAAGTAAAAGATCCTGTGTGTCTGGAGCAGACCCTGAATCCATTAATCTTTCAAAAGTCACTGGGTCCAGACCTCTACTGTGTGTTTGATCGTGAGAAGAGTTTCTACATTGTCCTACTTTGCTTCTCTCTGTCATGGAGCCAAGGGAATAAAGTTAGACAGGACAAATCCAACAGGTATTTGTCAGTTCTGACGAATGTCAAACTGCAGTTTGAAATATACAGTACTTGAGACCAGAAGGTGGATCTTTTAGAGACAGAGTTCCCTTAAGAGGGAAAACTATTGGTGCCCTCCTCGTGCCTTCCTCCCCCACCCAGTGATAATGAGCAATCTGGAGAAGAGGACAGTACATTCTCCAACCCACTGCTTCTCCATGGTGGACAGATGTGCCCACACACTGCACCCCACAGGGCTTCAGGTCTCTGTGGTGGAGAGCCTACCCTCTGAGCCCTCACCCATGCCCAGATCCTTTGCTCTGTGGGCTTCCCTGATGCTGTACTACTCGCAGTGCCCAGAGAAGTCAGGGTACAGCGGAATCGCAAACCTTCCAAACATTGTGCATGAGAAAATTATCATCTTTTGGTCTTAACTGGCACACATGGTCTAGGAGGATAACCACCTAATTCTCATTTTAAAATGTTCTTTTGTGCTGTAGAACTCAGGACCAGGTAGACTTGCGTATGACTCCTGCTCCCTACCACTTACTGTGGTATGGTTCTGTCTGAACCTTGATCTCCTCCTCTCTAAAATGGGAATATTCATACCTACCTTTCATGACCAGATCTAGCAAGGAGAATGCACTTAGCTTAGTGCCTGGCTCGTAACCAGTTGCATATAAAGTGAGAAGCTTCCCTCCCATCCAGAGTTCCTCCTCTCTCCAGAGGTAATCAATGTAGTCTTTCCAGACCCACTCGTGGCCTACAGAAGCCAATATTTATACACAACATTTGCCAGTTCAACCTTTTTTACATGTACAATTAATTCAGTGACACCAATTTACATTAATTATGTTGTGCAACCATCACCGGTATCTCTTGCCAAGTTTTCCATCTCCATAAACAGAACTCGATGCTTCTTAAACAATGACTTCTACTCCCTCCCTCCCCTGGTAACCATTAATAATGTTGGTCTCTATACATTTGCCTACATATATTCTAGATATTTCATATAAGCGGTATCTTAGTTATCTAGTGCTGCTGTAACAGAAATACCACAAGTGATGGCTTCAACTAACAGAAGTTTACTCTTTCACAGTCTAGGAAGCTGAAGTCCAAATTCAGGGTGTCAGCTCCATGGGAAAGCTTTCTCTCTCTGTTAGCTCTGGAGAAAGGTCCTTGTTGTCAATCTTCCTGTGGTACAGGAGCTTCTCGGCACAGGGACCCGGGTCCAAAGGACATGCCCTACTCCCAAAGCTGCTTTCTTGGTGGTATGAGGTCTCCCGTCTCTCTCCTGGCTTCTATCTTTTATATCTCAAAAAAGATTGACTTAAAACACAGTCTAATCTTGTAGATTGAGTCCTTCCTCATTAGCATAACTGCATCTAAGTTTACCTCGTTAACATCATAGAGATAGGATTTGTAACACATAGGAAAATTGCATCAGATGACAAAATGGTGGACAATCACACAATACTGGGAATCATGGCCTAACCAAGTTGACACATAGTTTTGGGGAACACAGTTCATGACAAAGGGGATCATACAATAGCAAATACACATATTCTTTACTTTAACCTAACTTTATGTCTTGGAGATTGTTTAGTACATAAACTGCTGACCTTTTGTTTAGCAGCCAAACACTTAACCACTGTACCACCAGAGCTCCTATTTTATTATTATAGCTGTATGATATTCTTATTGTATTGATGTATATGCCTACAATTTCCTAGCTACAATTTCTAAATGTAAAAAATCCTCTGAAAACCCAAAGGTTTTTTTAAGCTTGTGGCAAACTCATTTGGTAGCAAAACATGACTTGAACTGAGATGAGCCAATTTATAGTCTTATTTCTTTCACTTAGTATGATATTCATAGTTTTTTTCTGCAGAAATATTAATGGATTTGATTACTAAGTACTGTCCCAGAGCCCTCTGCAGTGTTACATAATATATGGTATATGCCACTGTATTAGCTTCGTAAATTTCAAAAATTCTGAAATGCAAGCCACATCTATCCCAGGATTTTAGATAAAAAATGATGGAGCTATACTTCATTTAACTCGTCCCCTGTGGACTGATGTTGAGATTTTTAAAATACTTTTTGCTGTTAACAATATTTTAGTAAATAACTTTGTACATGTATAATTTTACACGTGTAAAACAATATACATAGGATAAATTCCTAGAATTGAATTGCTAGGTCAAAGAGTAAATGAATTTGAAATTTTGACTTGTATGGCTAAGTTGTATTCCATCAAGGTATATATATTTTCATTCTCAACAGCAATGCCTGTTTCCCATCTTCCCCCAACATGGGATTACTCTTTGTCATCGTAGCCATCTGAGTAAGATTTGGCATCTTTTCATTTTTTGAGAGGCCATTTTTCATTCCTTTTCTGTGAACTGTTTGTTCATTTATTTTACTCATTTTTATATTGAATTGTCAGAGCTGTTCTGTTGATCTCTAGAAGCCCTTTATATACAGAAGAATGAACAAATCTGTCTTGAAAGATGTACAGCTGGAGTGCTCCTTAGAAGCGAGAGTGGCAAGACTTTGCCTTAACATATTTTGGACATGCTATCAGGAGGGTCTAGTTCCTGGACAAGGACATCAGGCTTGGTAAGGGTAAGGGTTAGTAAAACAGAGAAGGACCCTCAACGAGATGGATTGACACTGTGACTACAACAATGGGCTGAAACAGCAACGATTGTAAGGATGGTGCAGGACTGGGCAGTGTTTTGTTCTATTGTGCATAGGTTTGCTATGAGTTGGAGCTAACTGGATAGCACCTAACAGCAATTAACATTTGTTATTTGCTCATAATACAGTTTCGGTTGCATACACTTTGGGCTAAGAGACTCATCATCGCTTTTACTGTAAACCTGTGGTTATTTTTCAGTGAAGAGAGGCCGAGGGATACCAGGCCAGAGGAGAAGGCTGGGGGAGATCAAGCTGACCAAGGGCCTCTGTTTATTCACAGCACAGGTGCGGGGGTGGGGGTGCGGGGGAGGCAGCTGCACTCCTGGGCCCCTCCCAATCAATCAGGGCCCACCTGGGCCCTGGCCGTCCTGTCCTCTCCATGGGGCCTCTGCACAAAGCCCAGCCTTTCTCTGGGGTGTCCCCAACAGGCCAAGGGGCCAGAGTTTACTCAGAGCAGGGCTTTTAGTACTTGGCTGTTTTTAAAATTTAGACCAGAAGTTAAATTGGGGGTGGGGTCCCAAGTGGTCAAAATCTAAACAGTCTCTCTTTCCTTTCCAAGCTCCCCTCTCCCTAGAGCTGCTCTGACCGGACCTTTGATTTCCTGCCTTGGGCCTCCCCTCTGCATTTGAGGAGGTCACCATTGTTGGTTTTTCCCTCCTGTGAAACTCCCGCTCAGCTCCCAGCCTTTGGAGGAAGTGCTTAATATTTTCAACAGCTCAAGTCTTTCTTTGCAGGCTTCAGAAACACAAATTTCTTTAGGAAGAAAGAGGGTGAGACCCTAGCCTATCAGAAGCTGTCAGCCTCTAGGAGGGAGAAATGAGGAAGTACACTTCAGGAACCAGTTAATCGCTGAAAAACTATTAATTATACTCTTCCTCAGGGCAAAACACTGTATTAAGAAAGAGGCAGGAGGGAAAAGAGCAGAGACACAGTTCCTACGCTTCAGTTTACAATCTCACTGGAAAGATGAAGCGATCGCATCGCGCATTAAAACAGGAAACAAATAGATTTGCATTTAAATTCTAGCACTGCCAGTACATACCTGTGTGACCCTGGAAAGTTACTTAACCTCCCTGAGCTTGTATTTCCTCATCAGTAGGGTGGGGGTAAGGAGAGCATCCACCTCACAAGATTGCCCTGAGGATTAAATGAGGTGGTGTGTGTATCATTAGGCTTGTCTGTTACCAAACCTCAACGAATGTGAGTGTTCATTGGTACGAACTCAGAGTATACCAAAAGAGTAGAGCAGACAGACAGCTGGACTTCCAGGAATTCAGAAAAGGTATGGACACTGTGGCCGAGATCATCAGAGAGATGTCACCATGTGGGCTGTGGGGAAGAAGGATTTGGACACTGTGGCCGAGATCATCAGAGAGATGTCACCATGTGGGCTGTGGGGAAGAAGGATTTGGCCTAGGCCTTGAAAGAAGTGAAGCACTCCTGTATGTGGAGAGAAGTAGAATGAGTATTTCAGCTCAGGGCAGGGAGGAGGGGCAGTGGGTAGTGTTGGGACTCCCTGTGGGTTCCCTATGTTATGTGAACAAGAGGAGCTCAGTACAATCATTTTATATACTGGGAGGCCCAGGTTGTAGGAGACTTACAAATAAGATGTTGTTTGAAGGAAGGATTCTGTTTATTAAAATAAAATTGAATATCGATGACTCAATTATATCTGAAAAATTTAATTATATTCTCTAATATTCTTGGAGCCCTGGTGGTATGGTGGTTAAGAGCTAAGCTGTTAACCAAAAAGGTCAGCAGTTGAAATCTGCCAGCTGCTCCTGGAAAACCCAATGGGGCAGTTCTACTCTGTCCTATAGGGTCTCTATGAATCGTAATCGACTCGACGGCAACAGGTTTGGTTTTAATATTTGCTTATTTGAGCAGTCATTCAATAAATATTTACTGAGAACCTGCTATGTGCTATGTTGGGGGAACACGAAGATAACTGTCATTCTTGTGGTTCCTACCTCTTCTCCCCGTTTCTGCTCACAGGCAGGCAGAGCAGCCAGCCAGCCAGCCCACAGGGCCTCAGTGATAGGACCAAGAGCAAAATGCTACTATACCAGTTGTCACCCAGTGGACTCTGACTTATGGTGAACCCATGTGTGTCAGGATGGAACTGTGCTCCATAGGGTTTTCAAAAGCTGATTTTTCCAGAATTAGATCTCCAGGCCTTCTTCCAAGGTGCCTCTGAGTACGCTTGGGCCTCCAACCTTAGCAGCCAAGAACATTAACTGTTCGTACCCCCCCCCACCCCCGCCAGGGATCCCCAGTTCCTAGGGACCCCTAATTTTTGATTTTCTTATAGCTACGGAAGGGCATGCCTAGTATATCTTCGGAGCCCGTGGTGCCTTATAGAGAATGGGTGCAAAATAACCATTTTTACCGTGGGATGAAGTGAAGCCAAATGGGGCATAGCTTCCTAATTAAGTTTACAGATGAAACCTGATAGAGATAGGACCTGGGAACTTCAGTGACAATTGAGAAACTGCCCCAAAGGGATGGAGGGGAAAGGGAATAGCTGTATGGGCAGGAAATAAAAATGTGAGGCTTGACCTTAAACAATGGAAGGGTAATTCACCTGGGGTGACATAATTGGAAACACAGATATTCAGCCGAGAAAAGGTACATTGAAATCTAAAATGTTGATAAGGGCTTGGGGAAACTAAGTAGCAAATTGGAGTCCAGCTTAAATCAGGACAAGGCTGCAAAAACTGCACTCCGGTGAGCAGTCTGGGAGACTCGTGGTCCTTCTGGGCTGCACTGTGAACTGTGGTGGGCAGTGGAAAGGATCAGATAGGCCCCAAGGGGGCGCCTAAGACAGGCGTCACCCTTCAGAAATGCACAGATGGAGGCAAGAGCTAATCTCAGGGAGGCCACTGGTTAGTGTGCATCTAAGTGTATAGAGGTTACGTCTCTCTTGGCCTAAATACAGTGGTGAACAGCACTTAAACCAAAAACCAAACCCAGTGCTGTCGAGTTGATTCTGACTCATAGCGACCCTATAGGAGAGAGTAGAACTGCCGCATAGAGCTTCCAAGAAGCACCTGGCGGATTCCAACTGCCAACTCTCTGGTTAGCAGCCTTAGCACTTAACCACTACGCCACCAGGGTTTCGGAACAGCACTTAGTCCTATTTAAAAGATGCTTAGGGTCGCTATGGAAACCCTGGTGGCCGTTCTACTCTACACACATGGGGTTGCCATGAGTCAGAATCGACTCAAAGGTTACTAACAACAACAACAAAGGAAACTAAGACAGGATGCTCAGAGAGAAAAGCTGGGGAACTGATCTAGGTGAAGGGGAGCTGGTCAGGGTGAGCTGTCCTTTGCATTCAGCACAGAACATGGCATATGGTGACACTCAGAATTGTTGAATGAGTGTGTGTTAACTGCAGCCGTCTCTGAGGTGGATAATACTGAGGGTTCTGTAGTGGGGATGTGGTCCCCTAGTGATCCTAGGGTACTCTAGGTGGTCCCAACCTGGTATATGGTATATTTTTTAATTGTTTCACAGTGTCTAGTCTTTCGCTTTTGGTATGAGTTAACTTTTTTAGTGTTTTATATCTTTCAGTCAGTCTCAACACCAACCTCATTCTTTTTTTTTTTTTTTAGAAAAAAGTAAGATTTGAGGGATTAAATACGGCCTTTTGACCCATTTAAAATGCCCACTGAGACTCAACACTTTGAAAAGTTACAATGATCACAGGCAGGCAAAATTGGTATTTGTTATCCTTCCAGATGCACCACTCGTCAGTCAGCTTGTTACACTGTGGTAGCTTGCGTGTTGCTATGATGCTGGAAGCTATACCACTGGTATTTCAAATACCACCAGGGTCACCCATGGTTCATAGGTTTCAGCAGAGCTTCCAGACTAAGACAGGCTAGGAAGAAAGGCCTGGCCATCAACTTCCAAACATTGGCCAATGAAAACTTTATGAATCACAGTAGAACACCGTCCCAGTCACTTGCTTTGGGTACATCATCAGGAGGAATCAATTGCTGGAGGAGGATATCATGTTTGGTGAAGTAAAAGGCTTACGAGGGTGAGAGAGACCCTCGGTGAGATGGATTGCAATGATAGATTTAAACATTCTAGTGATTTGAGGATGATGCAGGGCCAGGCAAGGTTTCGTTCTATTGTACTTGAGGTCACCATGAGTTGGAATCAACTCAAGGGCATTTATCTGTCCATCCATCCATCCATCCATCCGTCTCCATCCATCCGTTTCCATCCATCCACCCACCCACCCACCCACCCACCTATCCATCCATTCATCATCTCTCTCTCTCTGTCTACCTGTCTCTCTGTCATCTATCCTTCCTGATATACAGACACAAAATGTTCATTTGAGTTCTGTCTCCTCCCTTTGCCTCTCATGTTGGTTCTTTAGTCCAATGGATTCTACATCCTTAAATCCCTTTGCAGCTGTCCCCTTGCTCAATCCCACTGCCACTGGTCTACCCCAGGCCTCAGGAACTCTCACGTGAGCAAAAACACTGGCTGCATCCCTGCTCTTTCTATCTCCCCCCTCTGTCTTCCCCCACTATTCTGAATCTTGGCTTGATAGGGTCACTCCTCTTCTCAAAAACCTTCAGTGACTTCTCATTAAAGTTATTTAAATATATTCTCACATCCTGGTCTGCTGTTCAAGGCCCCCATCACTTGCCCTCCTACCTCTGCAGCTTCCTCATCATCCCGCTCCTCTACCCCAAGCTAACTCCTCCTTCCCCAAGTCCTATGTTTCCCCTGTGCGTTTTCTACACTCTTCCTTCTCCTTACCAGGCCTTTTCCATCCTGCCTTTTCCACCTTGCCCATTTCTTGAGGTCTAAAAACCTACTGATCTTTCCAGACTCACCTTGAGAGCACAACCATTTACCTCGTTCCTTGAGCAGAAGTTAACTCTCTGTCTCCTCTGAACTCCCATGGTATTTGCACATATCTCACCATCTAACAGGGACAGAAGGATCTCCAGAGTCACTGTGTTGGCAGATGAAGAGCACATGATTTAGACTTGGCTCTATCACTTACTAGGCATGTGTCCTCAGGCAAGTAACTTAACCTCTTTGAGCTTCAGTTTCCCTGTCTGCAAACTGTATGGGACCATAATGGTCAGCAATGATGTTCTTCTACTGTATGGCCCAAGGTGAAAAATCAATAAATGAGAGCTATTTGTTACATACTAACTAACCTAAGAAATACAACCAGAATGCTCCATAGAAGCAAGGAAGGTGACACTTCAGATTGCTTACTTTGGACATTTCATCAGGAAAGACCAACCACTAGAAAAGAACATCATGTTTGGTAGAGGGTCATTGAAAATGAGGGAAACCCTCAATGAGATGGTTTGACGCAGTAGCCAAAACAATGGCTCAAACATACCAATGATCGTGAAGATAGCAAGGACCATGGAACATGTTGTTCTGTTGTACATAAAGTCACCACGAGTCAGAGGCAGCTCAGCAGAAACTAACAGCAACAAGAACATCTAACCAAAAAATGAAATATTTAGGTTACTGTATTCACACACATGTGTGTCTTATCCTTAGATCAGAAGTTCCTACAAGGCAGAGCTTCTGACTGATTGACCTTCGTACCTTCTGCAGCATCTAGCCCAGGGCTCTGCAGAAGTAGATACTCAAAGAGTGTTTGTAAAGGCATCAGTGACTGAATAAACAGGGAAATAGCCAACGGCATCAACGGATGTCGTCTGTAGGTGATCACCTTGTCATTTAACAGCATTTGCAGTTACACTAACCAGAAAAACCAAACCGGTTGCCGTCGAGTCAATTTCAACTCATAGTGACCTTATGGACAGAGTGGAACTGCCCCATAGGGTTTCCAAGGAGCACCTGGTGGATTCAAACTGCCAGCCTTCTGCTTAGCAGCCGAGCTCCTAACCACTGTGCCACTAGTGACTATAAATATCAGACATTTCCAGGCATGCGAGGGGACACACGCAGTGTGTGGTGAGTGGGTGTAACCTCCTGGGTTTACACGGCTGGGTTATACAGTGAACTAATTCACTTCTATGCCTTATTTCCTCCCTTTATTTGACTAATCCAAATCCATCCAGCAGCCAACAGATGGAACAGAGTCTTGGAAATGGAGGCAGGCTTCCTTCCCGGGCCCTGTGGGAGCTTCACTACCACATACATTATTAACTGGCTGGAAACAATTTAGCATCTGGCTCCCAAAGGTAGGAATGTGTAGAATAGGGAAAGGGGTGAAAGTACATCCTATCCTCTCTTTTTCAAAAACCCCTGGCTCGGAAAGTAAAGAATCTAAACACGGTTTTCCAAGAAAATGTGAATGTAGTCGTTTTTCTTGAAAGAGCCTAATGTTTCTAGTTTTTTGTTTGTTTTTGATAAAAGAGAGTGAGTCTAAAGAGGTGGGGGCATTTCAGAAAACCGGGTCCGTCTGGTGGAGTTTTGAGAGTGGCTTTCTTTCTGAAATATCTTTCCCTTCTGCCCTGGTCATGCACCCGCATACTCATCTAGTTCTCCTTTGAAATTTAGTTCTTATTTTCTACCCTGAATCACACACACACTTGCCATCAAGTCAGCTTTGACTCATGGTGACCCCGTGTGTGTCACAGTAGAACTGTGCTCCACGGGGTTTTCAGTGACTCATTTTTTGGAAGTAGATTGCCAGACTTTTCTTCTGACACACCTCTGGGTGGACTTGAACCTCCAATCTTTCAGTTAGAAGCTGAGTATGTTAACCATTTGCACTACCCTTGGCCACACATACCCATAAATGCCCTGTCTGGGCCCGCTCTCCGGAGGCTGGGTTCCAACTCTCTTTCCCCTTCTTCTCTCTCCTCACTTCCACCCCCATCTTTTCCCAGACTAATCTGAGGTTCCCACCTGTTATCTATTCCTTGCAGCATATGTGGTTTTAAGAAGGCTTTCTGGTGAGTTTGGTATTATTGTAATTTCAGAGAGTGGTTCTAATGGTGGAAATACTGTGGCTCCATCTGATCTACTTATGTTCTCTGCCAGTCCTGGAAACTAGAGATGTTGCTATGTTTCTGTTATTCTCTTTCAAGTAATCTTTCCCCCAACTTGACAGAAAAGAGTTAACACAAATGTTAAATGGAGTAATTATGCCTGGAAATTCAGAATTTCAGGCATTTTCATACAAGGGACACCATGTTTAAATATAGTCTCGGAGAAATGGTTGGCTTTCCAGTAAAACTATTTCCTTCTGGTTTGTAGGTTCAATTTGCAGTTTTTCAACCTTGGAATTATGGCCCAAACTCACTTTTTCCATTTATGTTTGAGCATTTCAGAGCATAAACGCCTCCCAACGTTCTATACAAAATCAGAAAAGGTCTATTGTTGGTACCGAGGTCTGTTGTTGGAAGGAGGCTGCTCAGGAGTTACATTCCAGCTTTACACAGAGCAGCAGGCTGGGGGTGGGGGTGGGGGGGTGGTGTTTTAATTGTTAAGATTTTGAAGTCTTTCAAAATAAGAGGAAAAGTGAAAACAAGATTGGGATGAGAGATAGTTTAAATGAAGAGGACACAATGCTAAATGAACAGAGAGCAGAAAGTCAGAAACCACACTGAAAACGTAGACAAAACGAGCAGAAGGACTTACTGAAGTAGGGGAAACAAACGAACAAAACCTCCAGCTGACAACATGGACCTGAATGCTTCCAGAGGAAAACCCTGTTTGTGCTGTAGCCTACCTCCTGTCCTTAGATGAAAATGTGAAATTGGTGGCCCAGAAAGGTGTGCGTACTATCGGGCATCTGAAGTGGCAGAAGTCAGACTCCCTGATAACAACAGTTTCCTTATCTGGGTGCACTTATTCTCCACTCACTGACAGAAAACTTGCACCAGTATTGGTGTCTTATGTCACTTGGGTTCCTATCTCATGGACCTTGTTGTGGGAATCCTAAGGCAAGACCCCAGTACTTTTGGTGAAGGTCATTGTGGCAGAATCCAGGGAGGGACAATGTCCCTCCAAATTCATGTTCTATTTTCAAAGACTCATATTTGGAACTTTGCAGATCAACATTTTGTCCTCTCTTTTCGTCTTAGTCATGTAGCGCTGCTATAACAGAAATAACACACACAAAAAAACACACAAGTGGATGGCTTTAACAAAGAGAAATGTACTTCTTCACAGCAAAGTAGGCTAAAAGTCCAAATTCAGGGTGTCAGCTCCAGAGGAAGTCTTTCTCTCTCTGTTGGGCTTCTCATCAATCTTCTCCCGGAGTAGGAGCTTCTCTGCACAGGGACCCCAGGTCCAAAGGACGGGCTGTGCTCCTGGCACTGCTTTCTTGGTGGTATGAGGTCCCCCGTCTCTGTTCGCTTCCCTTTCCTTTTTATCTCTTGAGAGATAAAAGGTGGTGCAGGCCACACCCCAGGGAAACTCCCTGTGACCTTAGTAAGGGTGTTACAATCCCACCCTAATCTTCTTTAATATAATATTACAATCACAAAATGGAGGCCAACCAGGCAATACTGGGAATCATGGCCCAGCCAAATTGATACATTTTTGGGGGGACATAATTCAACTCATGACACTATTTTATTGATAAAGAACCTGACGGCCAGGGAAGCGAGGCTGTTTTTAAGGTCTTATTTGTACATCTTTTTTTTTTTTGTTTTTTTTTTTGCTGCATATATTAATATAATTGCTATGTTGTTATTCCCTAGTTGCCATTGAGTCACCTCTGACTCATAGCAACCCCACATACCACAGAACAAAATGTTGCCCAGTCCTGTGCCATCTTCGGGATTGTTAATATGCTTGAGTCCATTGCGGTGGCCACTGTGTATTTTGAGTATCTTCCAACCTAGGGGTGCTCATCTTCCAGCAATGCATTGGGCAATACTCATAATTGCTATGATAGGTTTAAATATTGATCTAGAGCAATGGAGGTCTGTTGAGAACATTATGTTAATGAATGCCCGTAAATTTGGGGGGGATACTATGTTAAGTGAAAAAAAAAAAAAGCTGGTTATGAAAGCAAATCCCAACTAAGTTAAATGTATATTATAAGCAGAGAAAAAAGGCTGAAAGGAAATACAAAATGTTAACAGCGGTACCTAGATGTGGGAGATCAGCTTGAGCTCTCCACTGAGGCCTTCCCGGCTCTGCCGTGGTCCCCCCACCTCACAGCCCACCAAGGCGTGGTTTCTAACTGCGGTTTGGCCCTAACCAAGGTTTGAATTTGGCACCATAATCCTGCACATGGGCAAACCAGGAACTTGGCACCGGCAGGACCTGAGGAGCCATGGCCCTGAACTCGACCTGGGACTTGAACATCGCAGGAGAGTAAGATATTTTCCAGCACACCATGGTGCCTGAGTCTACCTGCAAAGTGAAAAGTCCCTTCGTTTGCAGCATGACTCAGCACCCAGATCTCCTAATTTGGGCATGGGAGGGTTTGGGGTTTCGGATTTCCGGCACCAATCCCTGCCACCTAAGGAATCAAGGACATAAAAGCTTTCAGCTCCGCTGGGGCGGGAAGCTCCTGGTGTTTTGGCTGCTAAGGCCAGTGTTGTGCCTTGTTTGCTCAAACAATAAATTTCCACTTTCTGTTTCCCTTGCACTTGGTGGTGTATGTCCATCTTATTTTGATTGGCTAATAGGACAGGACAAGAACCTGTGTTCAGTTACAGAATTATGGGAAATCATTATTTTTCTTTATTCTTTTCTCTGCCTTCCAAATTATTTACAATACATGTGTACGACTTTTTTTAATCAGAAAAATAAACATTAGTGACTTGAAAAAATATTTTTTAAAGGAATAAAATCGTACAGTAATGTTACCAACCAAAAATGATGGGAACAAAACCAAAGAAGGAAGCAGACTGGGACTCAGCAAAAGCCAACACCTCCCAGGGGAACAGACACAGATCGTCTTAAGGAGGAAGGAGAAGGTGTCCAGGAGTATTAGAAGATGGTTTTAACCAGGAAGTCAAGCTACCATCCTCTTCTGCAAAGACAGAGACTTCAAGACCCAAAGTATGACAGGCCAGGATGGGACAGAGACCTGAGGATGAGGATGGTGGTGGAAGAAGCTTCTGTCAGGGGACCTTAGAGGTTGAGACACCTAATTAATAAGTACCCCATCAAACTATCAGGCCCGACCCAGTCACCTCCCTTGCTATGTCACTCACTTCTTTAGTGTTGTTTTTTCATACCCTCTGGAAAGTCTCAGCCAAAACCAGCTTAAGCTGGCACAAAGTGGTAAAGCATGTGCAGAACTAATGAAAATGACTGGCAAGTGATCCAGGGGAATCCCCAGCAGCCGTGCATGCCCAGTGACAAAAATCTAGCAGAACCGTCAAACTAAACCCCCATACAGATCTGGGTTTCACGGACCTTTATTTCTCAAGCACTTCCGTTATGCTTGCGTAGTACAGTAAACATTGCCTGTACCTTTAATTCAGGGAGAGTGAAGCATTAGCTAATCAGCAACAACTAACCCGACCCTTATCCACCCTTATAGGAATATGTATAACTCACCCAGATTAAGAAACCTATAAAATATGAGTTCTTTCAAATCGGGGAGCTCAATCTGGGGTCGATACCTCCTAGTTCCCGCTTGCTAGCCTGCAAAATAAACTCTTTCCTCCTCTCAAAACAGCACGTGAGAGTTTGGTTTCTTGCATGCTGGGTACAGGCCCATTGATCCAGCTTCACTTCCATGATAACAAAGCTGTTCTGAGCTGCAGGACTCCCTCCTCCTCCTCAGCCACAGGGCTGGCCCGCTGGGCACTGGCGAGTGCTCGGATGTGAGCGAGTGCATAGTAAGGCCTAACTGGATACAACCCATGTCAGTGCTGCAGGAATTTGCATTACCCCTCTGTCCTCATCTCAAGGCAGGGCTACCGGGGGTTCTTGCCCAAAGTCACACAGCAGGGAGATTATGAAGTTGGGACTAGAAAGCAAGCCTCCCAACTCTTAGGTCCCCTCCTTTCCATCTTGGCGTTCCCCCTCTCTTCTAAGCCATTCTCTTTGCTGGATGTGGGGTTTGTGCCTAGAAAGAAACTCTGAATTTCTTGAGAGCCAAGTTGAAGCCCTAGTGGTGTAGTAGTTAAGAGCTAAGGTGAGCTATGGCTGCTCACCAAAATGTTGAGAGTGCGTATCCACCACCTCCTCCTTGAAAACCAGTGGGGCTGTTCTCCTTTGTCCTATAGGGTCTCTATGACTATATCTGTGGAAAGAGATGATGGAAAAGCTCAATATCAGTCAGAACAAGGCCAGGGGCAAACTGTAGAACAGACCATCAATTGTTAATATGCAAGTTCAACCTGAAACTGAAGAAAATCAGAGCAAGACCACGAGAGCCAAAATATGACTTTGAGTATATCCCACCTGAATTTAGAGACCATCTGAAGGATAGATTCGATGCGTTGAACACTGGTGACTGAAGACCGGACAAGTTGCGGAATGACATCAAGGACATCATCCATTAAGAAAGCAAGAGGTCATTGAAAAGACAGGAAAGAAAGAAAAGACCAAGATAGATGTCAGAGAAGACTCTGAAACTTGCTCTCGAATGTCGAGCAGCTAAAGCAAAAGGAAGAATTGGTGAAGTAAAAGAACTAAACAGAAGATTTCAAAGGGTGTCTCGAGAAGACAAAGTAAAATATTATAATGACATGTGCAAAGAGCTGGAAATGGAAAAACAAAAGGGAAGAACACGCTTGGTGTTTCTCACGTGGAAAGAACTGAAGAAAAAATTCAAGCCTCGAGTTGTAATAGTGAAGGATTCTAAGGGGAAAATATTAAATGACGCAGGAAGCATCAAAAGAAGATGGAAGGAATACACAGAGTCATTATACCAAAAAGAATTAGTCGATGTTCAACCATTTCAAGAGGTCGCATATGATCAGGAACCAATGCTACTGAAGGAAGAAGTCCAAGCTGCTCTGCAGGCATTGGTGAAAAACAAGGCTCCAGGAATTGATGGAATATCAATTGAGATGTTTCAACAAACAGATGCAGCACTGGAGGTGCTCACTCGTCTATGCCAAAAAATATGGAAGACAGCTTCCTGGCCAACTGACTGGAAGAGATCCATATTTATGCCTATTCCCAAGAAAGGTGGTCCAGCCGAATGTGGAAATTATAGAACAATATCATTAATATTACACGCAAGCAAAATTTTGCTGAAGATCATTCAAAAACAGCTGCAGCAGCACATCGACAGGGAACTGCCAGAAATTCAGGCCGGTTTCAGAAGAGGATGTGGAACCAGGGATATCATTGCTGATGTCAGATGGATCCTGGCTGAAAGCAGAGAATACCAGAAGGATGTTTACCTGTGTTTTATTGACTATACAAAGGCATTCGACTGTGTGGATCATAACAAACTATGGATAACACTGGGAAGAATGAGAATTCCAGAACACTTAATTGCGCTCATGAGGAACCTTTACATAGATCAAGAGGCAGTTATTGGGACAGAACAAGGGGATACTGATTGGTTTAAAGTCAGGAAAGGTGTGTGTCAGGGTTGTATTCTTTCACCATACCTGCTTAATCTGTATGCTGAACAAATAATACAAGAAGCTGGACTCTATGAAGAAGAACAGGGCATCAGGATTGGAGGAAGACTCATTAACAACCTGCATTATGCAGATGACACAACCTTGCTTGCTGAAAGTGAAGAGGACTTGAAGCACTTACTAATGAAGATCAAAGACCACCGCCTTCAGTATGGATTACACCTCAACATAAAGAAAACAAAAATCCTCACAACTGGACCAATGAGCAACATCATGATAAATGGAGAAAAGATTGAAGTTGTCAAGGATTTCATTTTACTTGGATCCACAATCAACAGCCATGGAAGCAGCAGTCAAGACATCAATAGACGCATTCCATTGGGTAAATCTGCTGCAAAGGACCTCTTTAAAGTGCTGAAGAGCAAAGATTTTGCCTTGAAGACTAAGATGCGCCTTACCAAGCCATGGTATTTTCAATCGCCTCATATGCATGTGAAAGCTGGACAGTGAATAAGGAAGACCAAAGAAGAATTGATGCCTTTGAATTGTGGTGTTGGTGAAGAATATTGAATATACCATGGACTGCCAGAAGAACGAATAAATCTGTCTTGGAAGAAGTACAACTAGAATGTTCCTTAGAAGCAAGGATGGCAAGACTGTGTCTTACATGCTTTGGACATGTTGTCAGGAGGGATCAGTCTCTGGAGCAGGACATCATGCTTGGCAAAGTACACAGTCAGTGGAAAAAGAGGAAGACCCTCAACGAGGTGGATTGACACAGTGGCTGCAGCAATGGGCTCAAGCATAACAACGATTGTGAGGATGGCATAGAACCGGGCAGTGTTTCGTTCTGTTGTGAATGGGGTAGCTATGAGTCGGAACTGACTCAACGGCACCTGACAACAACAACAACATGACTCTGAATCCACTCCATGGCAACAGGGCAATGGTGCCTGTAAGTTTAGTCTTAAACATAGTGTTTTAGTTTCTCAGGGTTATCATAAGAAAATACCACAAAACGGGTGACTCTAAAGGACAAAAATTTATTTTCTTATCATTCTGGAGGCTGGAAGTCCAAATCAGAGTCTTTGCCATGTCCATTTCTTAGGAGATCTTTGAGAGAGGAACTGTTCCTGACCTCTCTCCTACCTTCTAGTGACTGAGGGCAATCCTCAGTGTTCCTTTGCTGCTTGTGGTTGGATCCTCACATGATGTCTTCCCCTGTGTGATTGTCTCCCTATCTGTTCTCCCCTTTTATAAAACACCACTTAGAGGAATTAGGATCAGGACCCACCCTACTCCAGTGTGACCATGTTTAACTTAACCGATAACAAAAGAAAAACCCTATTTCCAAACAAGGTTCATGCCACAGGTGCAGAGGTTAGAACCTCAGCATATCTTTTGGGGAGACAATTCAATCCATAACACATAGAGCAGGGTTATGTGACATAGTAAAACCCCAGAAAGTCCATTGATCCAAAAATCTCTTTATCATGTGTGAACCTTAGAAATCAACTCAGTCCTTTGGGTTAAAGTTTGGATTTCATGAAGTTCTTTGTGGAAAGGTCATACAGCAGAATTACTGACTAAATAAAAGAACTCCTGGGGTCTCATCCTGGCCATAGGTGACATTGAGCAAGTAATCAAACTGTTTGGACCTCTGTTTTGTCATCAGTAAAAACCTAGGTTCGAAATATCCCTAGACCTTTTGACTCATGACGACTTGTTAATCACCAGATTTAGGTAGAAATTGGTTCCTCAGATTGCTTTTCCAGCATGACTTACTTCCCGGGGGTCGGGACTTTGGAGGTTTTGATAGGGGAAGACTGAAAGGTGAGTTTTAGACATGGCTGCTCTCCCCTGAGTGCAGGTTCACGGCGAGATTGAAGAGAGTGGCCCTGACTGCCGGGGGTCCAGAGAGATGGGAGGGCCCCATCTGGAAATGCTGACCATCCTGCGTTTGTATGGAACTTTTCACTCCTTGGACAGGGAACTTTCTTTCTTTCCCTCTTCTTACCACCTAGCTCGTAGTGGACCCTTAACAAATGTTCCTTCCTTTTGCCCCAAGTAATCATACCTTCTCACAGCAATTATGCCAAGGGCCAGGCTACAGAATGAGAACAGGCATCAAATGAGCTCCATACTCAAACCCGGCCTGAAAATACCCCCTAATGTTGTTGTTGCTGGGTGCCATTCAGCAAGCCAACTCATAGCGACCCCATGTGTTAAGGAACATTGATGGGATCCCTCCCCTCCCTCTGAGGACACGCTGATCACACTTTTTCATGTGTGTTTTGTTCTTTAGTCTTTCCCAGCTGCCATTAAGTCAGCTCCAACTCACGGTGACCCCATGTGTACCAGAGTAGAACTGTGCTCCCTAGGGTTTTCAATAGCTGATTTTTCAGAAGTAGATCACCAGGCATTTCTTCTGAGGCTCCTCTGGGTGGACTCAAACCTCCAACTTTTTGGTTAGCAGTCAAGTGCATTAACTGTTTCTACCATCCAGGAGCTCTGTTCTTTAGTCTGGGACTTTCTTAACTTGTCCTTTCCCAATCTATTGCATAAGGAGAGCTACACTTACAATTACATAAAAACTGATCCGGGCTTACACAGGCCCTGAGTACCTGTTGTCTAGCATGGTCCCTGGGGTGAGTTGAGTTCCCATTCTTGGTGGAGCTAATTGTGCCAGTAGCTTGAAGGGGAGGAAGAAGGAGAAGCCAGCCCTGGAATGAAGGGGACACTGGACAATTACCCTCCAGGTAATTGAGAGTTGCCTATCTTACCTGGGGAAACCCTGGTGGTGTAGTGGTTAGGAGCCATAGCTGCTAACCAAAAGGTTGGTAGTGCAAATCTACCAGGCACTCCTTGGAAACCCTATGGGGCAGTTCTACTCTGTCTTATAGGGTTGCTATAAGTCGGGATTGACTCGACAGCAACGGGTTTGGTTTGTTTGGGTATCTTAGCTGGACTCTCATATTATGGATTTAAGAAAGTGTCCATCCAGAGAATTAGAATCTCCCAAGACACACAGGATTAATCGACTCGACGGCACTGGGTTTGGGTTAGTTTGATCCAGGAGGGCCCTTCCTAGATGGATTTTCTATTACCATCTTGTTGCAGCTGGATTTTTATATTTATAGAGGGTATTCTAAAACATGTGCCTTAAAAAAAATTCCCCATGTCGTAGGGAGGTGAAAGACCAAAAAACAAACAAATAAAAACTCCTGCCACTTTAAAAAGAGGGTTCAAGATTTGTTTGATTTTACTAGAAATGACGTTAGTTGTGATAGCTTCCGTTGGTTACGATGGGCAGACATTACGGCCATTGTGACCACTGCTCCGCTCCTGGGAGTTTTCTGATGGCTTTGGTTAAAGAGCGTAACAGCTAGGGTTGTCACTTTCCAAAGCTTGAGAGTGCATGTCTGGTATACATTTGAAAATTCACCTAATGGCGAGATAAAATTATGCCTTAGAAATTTCAGAGTTTCCTAGGTGTTCATTGTAAAAAGTTTGGATAAATATACTAAATTATTATTTTTATAAACCCTTTGCACTAGAGTCGATTCTGACTCAAAACGACCCTATAGGACAGAGTAGAACTGTCCCATAGGGTTTCCAAGGAGTGGCTGGTGGATTCAAACTGCTGACAGCTATGTTAATATGTATTTCTAGAATTGGGGCTTATTTATAGGTGGTTTTGCATTTAAGTTTTCTTTTTTAACATATCATATAATGAGCATTTCCCTCTGTCAGTAGTCTTCAAAGGCATGCATTTTACGGCTGTGCAATTGTATAGCTATAGTATAATACATTTAATCATTTCCGCATTTGATTGGCTTCATTTTTTTCACTATTATAAATAATACCACAATGACTATCTCTGTGTATATTTCTTCGTCTACATCTCTGGTTCAAAGAATAATTAAAGGTTACCTCAGACCATAAATTTTACTAGGCACACACACCAATCATGGGGATGGTGAAGGACTAGGCATTGTTTCATTCTGTTGTTCATCGTGTTACCATGAATCGGGGGCCAACTGGAGAGCTTCTAACAACAACAACAAATGCCCACCGTTATTCTCTCTGGATATCTCAGTGAATTAGACTTGGAGGCCAACTGTGGAGGTACTGGAGATGCCATAGCAAATGGAAAGAGAAGAAGGAGGTCTGAGAGCCACCATTTATATTTCAAAAGCAGCAGCAGCTACTTCGCCTTATCCCTATAACTGAGACTATTGTCTTATTCTATCAGGAGTTAAAAACCAAACCAAACCCATTGCCATCGAGTCAAATTCTGACTCATAGCAACCTTGTAGGACATAGTAGAACTGCCCCATAGGGTTTCCAAGGCTCTAAATCTTTACAGAAGACAGCCCCATCTTTCTCCCATGGAGCAACTGGTGGGTTCAAACTGCCAAACTTTAGCTTAGCAGCCAAGTGCTTCAACCACTGTTCCACTAGGGCTCCTACCAAAGGATCGAGCTACCCATAAATAAGAAACAGTCTGAAAAAGCTGGCTACCAATGAGCTGTAAGGCATATTAAATAATGGTATTGTATGTGGATTACCTATGTGCTTTCTTTCTCTTACCATCTTATCAAATCTGCACCATCTCACTACTGGTTCCCAGTGGTGCTGCCAACACTCTTCTCACTTTTGCATTGCATACAGAACATGGGTAAAATGGAAACGAAGATGCTATCAGCAGTGATGGAATGGAATGAACTTTTCATCCAGCTGAAAAGTCACCCTGAGCTACTGAAATGTAATAGCATACTTCCTAGTCAAGTTGTCAGAGGGGGATAGTTCACAGCTTTGACCTCACAGCCACGAAATACAAGCCGTGTAACCTGTAAAGAAACCCAAGACAATTTTTCCGGATTTTTTTTTTAACTAATAAGATCACCATATGGAAAATAACTTTACCTAGTTATAATAATCTAATTAAAAGAATACTCAGAAATTGTATACAACTTTCCATTTTCAAGGGCTTAAATGTCTTAGTTATGTATCAGTTGTGGCAGCATGAAGTTCTATTATCTGTAATCTCTACATTACCTTTATGCGTTCAGCCCCAGAAGGCCCAGGTAAGGGGCCCCGAGTCTTTTCACACCTTTGGTGTTCAAGGGGCCATCCCTGGCCGTTGTAAGTGGGCCACAGAAGCAGGTGGGTTCTGGCAAGTCAACTCTCAGCCAGCAGCAGAACATTGCCAGGAGCTGTCAAAGCCAGTCTGAGGCAGGCTGTCGTAAAAGCGCTCTTTTTGACATTTCGTTCCCCACACAGCACTCACATCCAACTCTAATAACTCATCAAGAACTTTGATGGCAGCTCTGTGAGTTTCTGCGGTTGCCTTAGAAATCCAGTTGCTCCCTTTTATTCAAGCAGCTTTGCTTTTCTTTGGAGTAAATTTCACGGCAATTTTTTCTCCTTTGCATCTTGGTTTCCTTATGTGTGATTGACAAGCATAGGGGCAAAATCAGCAGTCCTAAGATCATTTGATAATTTATTTAAACATCTCTCTGAGCACTGCCAGCATCCCATGACTCCTGGATGGGCACCCTCCTTTGGATTTCTCCCCTATTGGAAAGTGCAAACTGATTTAGGTGGCCACGAAGGAGAAGGGGTGCTTTTCAACAGACGTGTTTCCACTTGAGGTGTTACAGCTTAAATGTTAGCTGGTGACAAGTTGTACTTAAGGTAGATAATTCCCATTTCACGACTTGGGAAAAGTCCAACACCCGTTCCAAGATTTCTATAAATGCCTGAGGGGTTTACATCCTTGTGGTCACATGTGACACTCCAACTTCCTATCTTCACTATGCCTGTTCATTTTTCTGTCTTAAGGCTGTTGCTTGGTCTCTGCTTTTGCCATTGTCTCCAATATGGAATGCAGTCCTTTTCCACAATTTCCTCAAACACACACATACGAGAGCTTATTTGTGTGCAACATTACTGAAGGTTTGAAGTCCCTGGGTCATTCAAACAGTTAATGTGCTAGGCTGCTAACCTAAAGGTTGGAAGTTCTAGTCCACCCAGAGGAACCTCAGAAGAAAGGCCTCGCAACCTCCTTCTGAAAAATCAAGCACTGAAAACCCTGTAGACCACAGTTCTGCTCTTGCATACATGGAGTTACTATGAGTGGAGTTGACTCGACAGAAACTCATGCTGGTAATTACAAAAGTTGGGGAACTGGAGAGGGCTTATATTGCAGCAGTGATTGACATTGCTGTTGTTGAAAGTCCTCTGGCTCCTTAGTCTGCTCCCTTTTTCTCTTTGCCCTCTTGCTCTTCCAGAACATTCTCTCTACACCAGCCCCCAATCAGTTTTTTTATGCACAGCAGTCACCTTCCCCCTAACTTTCCCAAACATGCTGCTGAGCCAGGTCACCCTGTCTCTGCACGCACAAGGATTTCTCTGAAGCTTGGGCATTTCTGGTCAAGTAGGTTTTTTGACAATGGCCATCCTTCTCCCCATACTGTCTCTGGAGAAGTCTGTGAGTGCCAGTTACAAGGATAAAGCTCCATTCTCACTGAGTCAGCAGGCCCATCCCATCAGAGGCAACACTGAAGACCTACCAAGTACTCTCTTCACAGTAAAGTTCTTCCATTAACTCAGTCCCCCAGAAATAATAATTCCTTAAAAAGGAGCAAAAATTCTTTCCAGATTCATAGATATTGGTCTCCTCAGTAGGTACCTTGGAGACAGAGCTAGATACCCTGGTATAGCATAAATGACTGCTCAGCTAGGATCACATCTGTTCAGTGACTAAGTGATTGATGGAGCCCACGGGAAATCATAAGTTTTTGCTGTCTAGCAAAATAATAAGTAAAAACACATCACTTTTTAATATGGATGAAAGGGAGGTGAACAATTCAACCTGGTTAGCACAGGAAAGCAGCCAACTCTTACATGGAATTAGGAGGTTATTACCTTAGAAAATGATCTGTTGGTCTGCTCTTACCACCAAAATGAGAAAGAATGAAGACGAGCTCTGTGAACTGCTGCATGAGTTTGGGAGGAAGGAAAGGAGGGGGACAGAGATAACGGGGAAGTCTCACTTACAGAAAAAAACCAGCAGTACTGTTGAACATCCTTGTAATTATTGCTAACAACTACCAAGCACTTCCTACATGGTCCTTGTGGCTTACCTCATCTAATCTCAAGTCAGCCCATGAGGAAGGCTCTATGCTTATCTACCATCGGTACACTGAGAGGTTACGTAACTCATCCAAGGTCACTCAGCCACTGGCCAGAGCTTGTGCCCTTGACCTTCACATTATATTGCGGTATTACCAAGGGCCAAGAGGGTATTTTCTTTCCCCACACAAATGCACATAAGGATGCCAGTGGCATAAATAGATACGTCCTAGTCACCTAGTGCTGCTATAATGCTTCTGGGCTCCTTGGAGATCGTGTGGCATGTATCTTCCCTTCTGTTTGTGCTTGCTTGCTTAATCAGCTCTTTTAGATCTCAAAAGCGATTGACTTAGACTCCACACTAATACTGCCTCGTTAGCATAACAAAGAGAACTCCTTCTAGGTGGGATTACAAGCACAGGTATAGGGTTTAGGATTTACAACACATATTTTCGGGAGGTTTCTTTACAGCTGAGTCCGTAATACATTAGGATCTTGTTTACAGAGCACAGAGCATCAGCTCCCCTAACAGAGGACATGTGCCGACGTGCCATGAAAAGGGCAAAGCTTTAGATGACCATAACTGCTATTAACACTATTCCCAACTTAGCAATTTTTCCTCTATGGATTATGCTGTCGGTCTTAAATCTAAGAAATGTTTGCCTAATCCAGGCTTTTCTTCCAGCGTACCTCTGGATGGACTTGAACTTCCAATCTTTCAGTTAGCAGCCGAGAGCGTTAAAAGTACCACAAGGTACTTCTATTAAATATTACACAACTCAAAGACATTCCTTCTCAAATGCAAACAAACTATTCAAGTGTATATATTAAGTGTCTAGCTGAATCCCCATAAAATCAGGTGGGGAGCCATGAGCTCTGACTTTCTGAGACTCTCCATGCTTGTTCTCAAGAACCTTAGTGCCCATCATCTTCACAGTTTCCCACATTAAACAACTGACTTTATGTTGTTCTCTCCCTATTACCATCCACTATTTTTTTCTGGAGTAGCTCGAAGCAAATCCCAGATGTCTATAAATTCCACTTATAAATAGTTCACTATGTATTACTACTAGATAAGGACTTAAAAATATAACTACATTACCATTTTCACATCTAGAAAGTTAATAATAACTCTTTACTATAATCTAATAGCCATTTTTTCTGTTTCCCTAACTATCTCAAAAATGCCTTCTTACAGTTGGTGTCCCTGTATTATGTCCTTTCCTTTTAAATTCCACTTCTCTCATTCTCTCTCTCTTCCCTCACTATTCTAGAAAACATTCAAAAGATATATATGTGTGTGTTTATGATGGTGAGACAAATTAATTCCAAAGTAAGTGAGAGAAAACAGCACAGGGCAAAAGTAGAAAGTAGAAGTAGAAATACAGATATAGCCAAGAATGTGGTTAGGACACAAAACGCCAGCTAGGAAATTGCATGTGTCTTTTTCCTGAAAGCCATCTATCCCCTCCTGATCTGCAAGCTCTGCAAAGAGGGCACATGTGCACTTGTGGGACTCAGAGAAGATAACATACAATAAGAATTGCTCAGGAGCAGCACAGCCTGAGAGATATTATCCTGTGGATCCTCACAAAGGGAACACTGAGTAATCTGAAAAACCATGTCCTCCACGGTAGCCTTGCAGTACAAGAGCAATGAGTTTCCTTAAAAAATAAATAAATAAAATTATATCCTGAGTGTTTATTTTAATGCTTCTGTTAATCACTCCCCTTACAACATAAACATTTCTTGGTGTTCAGTCTGAATTCAAGCCCAGGTCCCTGTAGCAGGTGCCTGGATGATCTTACCTAGGCCAGCTCCCTACCTCACTCAGCCCTACTGTCTACCCAGGCTGATCTCCCTAAGTGACCACTCTCAGCCTATTGCTGTCTTGCTCAAGGCTCTTCAATACCTCCCTACTGTCTACTGCAAGTGCAAGTTCAAATTTCTCTGCTAAATGGAGGCCTCTTAACTCACACAACCAGTGTGAAGGCTAAGATGGTGTGTCAACCTGGCTGTGCCATGATTCTCAGTGTTTTGGCAGTTGTATAATGTTGTAATCACTTCCCTGTTGAAATTTGATATGTGATCACCCCCATGATGGAATCTGCTGAGTGGTACTGGCAGGGGTGGGGCCTATGATGGCTCACAGCCCCCTCAGCCTTCATCTCTCTGCCTTCCACCGCCTACTTCCTTCCTGCTCACATTGCAAAGATCGTTGGCTTGTTCTGGATCCAACAGCAGCCTCTTGTCTGACCTCTGGTTCTTGGGACTTGAGCTAGGAACTTACGTTTCCATCTTGGGATTTGTCTATCTTCACGGCCTGCAAGCAAGAGTCCTGTTCCCAGACCTGCTGATCTTGGATTCCCCAGCCCCTGCAGCTAGTTGAATCAAGAGAAACCTTGCAGTCTTGCCTGCTGACCTTGGGGATTCCTCGGCCTTCAGAGCCTCTGAGTGGGAGCCCTGCTCACCGACCTGCTTATCTTGGGTTCACCAGCTTCCGTGGCTCTGTGAATTGGGAAAGGCCTCTATCCTGATCCAAGGACCTGAGATGTTCCAACCCCTACAATCACATGAGCTGTTTCCTTGATATAAATCTCTCTGTATATATTTATATGCTTTACTGGTTTTGCTTCTCTAGAGAACCCAGCCTAAGACAACTAGTTTCTCAGAAGCTGAAGGAGGAGAGAATTTGAAGACAGAATGTTTGCTCAAGAGTATCCAAAGCTTCAGAGGGGGAAAAAAAGATCTTTGAAGAGCATGCAGTGATCCTCAAGAGAGCAGTTTCTGGAAAATGTAGAACCATATTATCTAGCACTTAAATGCTCTTTGCTTGTTTCTTATGAGTGTTAGCTTTGTGAGCCTCCTGCCTTCATTCCAGTCCTGGACACTTACTACTTTGGACATATTATCTAACTTCATCGTGACTCAGTTTCCTCATCTGTACAATGGGAATAACATAATAGTACTTCCCTAGGAGGTATTTTTTGGGGGACTGGGTGAGGTGCACAAAGAAAGTGCTGCATAGGAATGAGCCGCACTTCCTCCCGGATTCAACCTGGCCCAGCAATCCTCAATATTTACTACAGCTGTACTCCTTGTATTTTCCAAATATTTCCTCCCACCATTTATTAATAAATTTCTGAAAAGAACATTTCTGAAGAATAAAGCAAGACAAACAGTTGCTAAGGCTAGTTCTTTCAACTTAAAAAAAAAAAAAACTAGAAAATAAAGACTAAAAGAGAATTACAATTTAATTTAATAGAAATCCTAAAAAAAAAAATTCATAAACACAATTAGAAACCTTAAAAAATATTTCTGCTCATTGACTCTTCTGATAAAACATTTATTCAGGGATATTCAACAAGGAGAACTTTTTCTGAAGCAGCTGCATGCATGCTTTTATTAGAAGTGCAGCAGTTTAGGTTGCTTTGAGGGACACTGAAAATGTGGATGAAAATCCCAGCTCGCAACAACCCGTGGCTCCCTGCGTTGCAGGCCTCTCTCTGATGCTAGCTGTGGAAACAGCGCTGGTTTGAGCATAAGGAAGATTCTCAAACTTCATTCTCTCAAACTCCACTTGCGTTCAGCCGTGGCCCATGTTTCCATGAGATCATCTTTCATCAAATCACATTATTTATGAAATCCAATTTTAGAAGAAATGGATCCAGTATCATTTCTTGGCCACATCAAGGTCTTCAGTGGGATGGCAGAGTCAAGGCATCTGGACCCACTCTTCTTTTTGGAACCCAATGAGAACAACTAAAAAGATTTTTGAAAATCGGAAAAGAAAATATACATAAAACTTGAAAATAGCCCAACTCCTGCAGTCAGGCTGGCCTTAGTTAAGAGTTTGAAAGCAGACCCTCAAGTCACACAGAGGGTCAGCCTGGAGTGGGCATGACTCCCATGAAACCAAACCACTGACTCAGGGGAATCACAAGGTCTGGGTGGAATGGTACACTCCAGGGGCATCCCTGAGCCTTGTCAGGGGACACAGAGCTAAAAGAGAAAAGAAGCCTTGTGCCGTCTGTTACAGGTTGAATTGTGCTCCCCAAAAGGATATGTCCAAGTCTCAATATTCAGTACCTATGAATGTGACCTTACTTGGAAATAAGTCTTTGCAGATATAATCAGTTAAGTTTGCACGAGGTCATAGGAGTAGGGTAGATCCTAATCTAATCTGACTGGTGTCCTTAAAAGAAGAGGAGAGACTCATGTCACATGAAATGGCAGAAGTAGGAGGCTGTAAAGGTCCACTAATCCACCAAAACGACAATTACAGTAGAAGTAGCAATTGGAACCAACAGTTTTAGAACTCTGGGATCTGATCAGACACTGAAGTCAACCAGAGGAATGCTCGATGAAGAAATAAGCTACCGATCTTTCCTAGGTGAGCCATGCATGCTAACTGGCTATCATCTTCCATTCCTTAGCCCTTTCTGCTGGTGGGAACAGTGTCTGTGTTCTTGAGTGTCTGGCTGTGCCAGGATGGCATGTGGGAAACTTTTCCTCCAAGAATTTGTGGTTGAACAGTTTGCACAGTTGGGTAGCCTAAGGGAAGGGTGCAGACCATCGGGGTGGTTTAGGTGCTCTTACAAAAGAGCTTCTCCTGACCAGCCAATTAAAGGGCAGGCACACCCTATATATGTTTTTTATTTTTATTTATTAATTTTTGTAAAATCTGTCAGGTCACTGACTGGGCTGCAGATATAACTGAATTGGGAAACCACTTTTGCAAAAATTACCTTGAAAAAAGTCCCTAAGCCAACAGTCAGCTGCAGCCTTCATTAAGTAACCACCCTGAGAAGTGGGAAAACCATATTTTCTGCCTTTTGTGTTTTGTTTTCTTCCTGGAGTACAAGAAAATCTCCTTCAAATACAAGTGTGGCAAAGGCTGTGGAATAGAGTCACAGTGTCCACCAACAGTTTGGAGGACAATCTTGCAAAAATGTTGAGGGGAGGTTGCTGACAGCCCTAAATAAACAAACGAAAAAATTGGAACCCCTGGGGAAGGGGAAGAATCTGAGTTTATGTGCAAAGTGAAGAGACAACCTACGGAATGAGAGAAAAATATTTAGGAACCACATATCTGATAAGGATTTAATATTCAGAATATACATAGAACTCCTGCAACTCAACAAAAAGCACAATCGAATTAAAAAATGGGCAGAGGACTTTTCACTAAAGAAGACACACAAATGGTCAACAAGTACATGAAAAGATGCTCAACATCATTAGTCATTAGGGAGTTGATAAATCAAAATCCATTTCACCCCACTGGGATGACTATGATCAGAAAAGCAGCAAATAACAAGTGTTGACAAGGATGTGGGGAAATTGGAATATTCATCCGTTGCTGGTGGGATTTCCAGCTGCTGGGAAAAATAGTATGTGAGGGTCTTCAAAAACAGAATTACCATGTGACCCATCAATTCTACTCCTGGGCATATACCCAAAGAATTGAAAACATGAATAAACATACTTGTACACTAGTGTTTGTTACATTTACAGTAGCCAAAAGGTGAAAACAACCCAAGTGTCCATCAACAGCTGAATGGTTAAACAGATGACGGTGTATACATACAATGGAATATTACTCAGTAGTAAAGAGAAATGGTGAAGTTCTAATATATGCTATGGCATGAATGAACCTTGGAACCATTATGGTAAGTAAAATAAGTCAGTCACAAAATGACAAATATTATTTTATCCTACTTGTATGAAACATCAAGAGCAGACAAATTTATAGAGACCAAAGTTTATTAGTGATTACCTGGCGCCAGTAGGAGGGCGAAATGGAGAAATACAGGTAGTCTCTGACTTTCGACCAGTTGGTTCCAGAGACTCAGTGGTGAGTTGGCTCTGATGTAAGTCAAATACCTTTTCTTTTTTGGGGGGTTTTCATTATTGTTGCCCTTTATTATCAGTACCTTTATAAATCCAATCTTTATTTGTCTTTGGGGGTTGGAAACATTACATATAAACTTACAGATATATTTTAATACATACACACAAATCATAAAAATTTAGTCCAATGATGAAGAGTTGGATGACATTGGCATTTTGTCAGTTGAGCATCTATGGGTGAACATCTGAGAATGGTAACATCAGCAAATTATGTGCTGTAATTTTGTATGTAGTGCCTATTACTAACGATAAGATATACCGGAAAAAAAAAAAAAGACAGTTGTAACTGCTGTTGATGGTAACTAGAATACACCTTACGTCAGGGAAGGGACTACCTGTATTGCTTAAGGCATACAGAGATTCTGTTAAGGGTGATGAAAAGATTTGAAAATGGATAATGGTTATGTAGCACAATACGGTGAACGTAATTAATGTCACTGAATTGTATACAGAAAAATGGTTGAAATGACATGTTTTGTTAGATGTTTTACCACCATAAAAATACAAAAATAAAATAAGAAGAGAAAAGACACAGAGAGAGACACAGAAGACTACCACGTGATGACAAACCAGAGATTAGAATTATACTGCCATAAACCAAGGAATGCCTGGGGCTACCAGAAGTTGGGAGTGTCAAGAAAGGTCTTCTCTAGAGCCTTCAGAGAGAGAATGGCACTATTGAGATGCTTAATTTATATTTCTAGCCTCCAGAACCGTGAGAAAATACATCTCTGTTGTTTTACGCTATCCAGTTTATGGTACCTTGTTATAGCAACTATAGGAATCTGATGCACCATATTTGCCGGAAGGCACCATGGAAGAGTGAGCAGTTAGGCTTGGGGTCGAAGGGAGGTCAGTGCTGTGTCTCTCCACGTTGATCATCACAGCTGTGATACTCATTGTTGAGACTAGAGATAAAACTACAGGGAAACAGCAGAGAGAAATCCGAGCTGGACACACTGGACACTCTGCCGTAGCATCCTCTAAAAAGTAAAGGAAAAAGAAACATCTACACAAAACAATGAGAAGTCTCATAAAAAGATGAGCATAAAGAGGGAGTTGGCATGGCACAAGATGCAAATATAGTGTAAGAGAAATGAATACAAGGAATATGAAAAACAAAAGACAGGCTAACGTTCTAGAAAAATTATACCATAATATAGATAAAAGTTGTAGAGAAACACTTTGCCATTAAAAACATTTTAAATATGGCTATTCTGAATAATTCAAAGAACAGCTGTACTAGTGCAAGTAAGAGATAACTAAACAATTGAAAGTGATTTAAAAAAAAAAAGATCTGCAAAGCTCCAGAAAGAAATAAAGTAAATACAAAGTGATTTAAAACATGAAAATTAACATTAGAAGAAATATGGAAGAAGATACTGCTTGAAATAAGGCAGAGATAATAGATTTGAAAAAAAAAAATCAGATACAATAAATAAGTACCAAACATTTTAAATGTTTGGCAAAAAAAAGGATAGCTGTGAAACACAGAAAAGGGAATTCCAACTTTTCTATGAATGGTGTTTCTAGTAAAGAAAATAGGACAAATATTCAGGTATAATAAAATAAATATTTCCTCAAATAAAATTTAAAATACCCACTGCCACCAAGTTGATTCCAACTCATAGCGACCCTACAGAACAGAGTAGAACTGCCCCATAGAGTTTGCAAGGAGTGCCTGGTGGATTCAAACTGCCGACCTTCTGGTTAGCAACCGTAGCACTTAATCACTATGCCACCAGGGTTTAGGAAGACCTAGATCCATCTTTTGAAATGGGCTCAGCTGTTTCAGGAAAAAGAAAAAAGAATGAGCAAAATCGCCACTGAGACGTGGCTAAGCAACTTTACTGGAATAAAATCTAAGCAAAAAAAGTCACCCCGTAAGAGGAAAAATTTAAGTTTGGTCTCAGACTTTTTTGCGGGAGGGGAAGGGTTCTTCATGTTAGTCTTTTTTTTTTTTTTTTTAATTGTGCTTTAGGTGACAATTTACAGCTCAAGCTAGTTTCTCATACAAAAATTTATACACATATTGTTATGTGACACTAGTTGCTATCTTTATAATGTGCAGCACTCTCCTCCTTCCCACCCCTGATCTCCTGTGTCCATTCAACCAGCTCCTATCCCTTTCTGCCTTCTCATCTTGCCTCCAGACAGGTGCTGCCCATTTAGCCTCATGTATCTACTTAAACTAAGAAGCACACTCCTCACGAGTATCATTTTATGTCTTACAGTCCAGTCTTTTCTTTGTCTGAAGAGTTGGCTTCGAGAATGGTTTTAGTTCTAGGTTAACAGAGAGTCAGGGGCCATGTCTTCTGGGGTTCCTCTAGTCTCAGTCAGACCTTTAAGTCTGGTCTTTTTACGTGAACTTGAGTTCTGCACCCCACTTTTCTAAAGCTCCATCAAGGACTGTGTTGTGTTCTCTGTTAGGGCGGTCATTGGTGGTAGTCAGGCACCATTTAGCTCTGGTCTCAGGCTGATGGAGTCTCTAGTTTTTGTGGCCCTTTTGTCTCTTGGGCTAATATTTTCCTTCTGCATTTTGTGTTCTTCATGCTCCTTTGGTCCAGGTGGATTGGGACCAACTGATGCATCTTAGATGGCTGCTCACTAGCTTGTAAGACCCCAATGCCACTTATCGAAGTGGGATGCAGAATGTTTTCTTAATAAACTTTATTATGCCAATTGACTGAGATACCCCCAAAACAATGGTCCCCAGACCCCAACCCCTGCTACTCTGTCCCTCGAAGTATTTGGTTGTGTTCAGGAATTTTCTTCGCTTTTGGTTTAGTCCAGCCGTGCTGACTTCCCCTGTACTGTGTTATCCTTCCCTTCACCTAAGATAATTCTTATCTACTATGTAGTTAGTGAATACCCCTCTCCCTCCCTCCCCACCCTCGTAACCATCAAAGAATGCTTTCTTCTGTGTTTAAACCTTTTCTTGGGTTCTTAAAATAGTGGTCTCATACAATATTTGTCCTTTTGCTACTGACTAATTTCACTCAGCATAATACCCTCCAGATTCATGCATGTTGTGAGATGTTTTGCGGAATCATCATTGTTCTTTATTGTTGTGTAGTATCGCATGGTGTGAATATACCATGATTTGTTTATTCATTCGTCCATTGATGGGCACTTAGTTTGTTTTCATCTTTTTGCTGTTGTGAACAAGGCTGCAATGAACATCTTTCGCATTGCATATTGACATCGCTGTTTCCCTATCTTCAGTGTTTTGGCTTTGATTTATTTTTGTGATTTCCCTATCTGAGTTGATATCTGGTTGTTCTGTCCTGTGTTCTAGTCTTGGGTTGTTATCTGATGTTATTGATTTTCTAACCAGAGGACTCTCTTTAGTAGTTCTTGTACTTTTGGTTTTTTTTTTTTTTTTTTTTACAAATTCCCTAAACTTCTGTTTATCTGGAAATGCCCTAACTTTGCCATCATATTTGAGAGACAGTTTTGCAGGATATATAATTCTTGGCTAGCAATTTTTTCCTTCAAGGCTTTATATATGTCATTCCATTGCCTTCTTGCCTGCCTGTTTTCTGCTGAGTAGTTAGAGCTTAGTTTTGCTGACTCACCTTTTTAGATGACTTTTCATTTATCTCTAGCCGCTCTTAAAATTCTCCATTTATCTTTGGTTTCGGCAAGTTTGATTATAATATGTCAAACTTTTTTTTTTTTATAACAATATTAACTGTTAGAAGATGGTAAAAAAAAAAAAAAATGTTTTCAAGCCCTCAGAAAATTTTCTACACAGTCAAGTTGTTGTTTGATGTTTTCAAAGATGCAAGAACCCCAGGAACAAAAAACTGATGAGCACTTTCTGGAAAAAAAATTCTTTAAATCACCATCGAGAGATGAAGGGAGAAGCTGTGGTGGTGATGGAGGGTAAACAATGAATTTATTTAGTAAGAGAATAAGGCTAACCAACAATAGGTATTATGATTATAGAATAAATCATAATGTAGAAATAATAATTATAGTAAAAAAAAGCCAAAAATTGGAAGGAGAGAAAGAAAAATAAGGTGGTGCAAGCATGAGTTCCTTATCTTTGGTAGCAGGGTTTCCAACCTATTGTTGGAAATGATAAAGCAAGTAATAGAGTTGTTGGTGTATTATTTAGAACTATAAAGGCAAACGTGAAATTATTATTAACATTATAATAAGCCATAATTGGGCAGTGGAGGATAGGCAAGGTGGGGTATTTCTTAAAAATAAGTGTATGATTTTCTCATCTTTCAAAGTGGTGAGTCATCGGATATAAGAAATTTTATTATATGATAAAATATTACATATAATTATAAAGGTAACCACTAAAAGATCCTAGAACAGGCTATAAACCTTCAGAATTATTAGAAAGAAAATACACTCACAATAAAGAAACCACAAACCATACAGGAAAAGAAATATACACACATTAATATTTAAGTGTTTAACATTATAAAGGAAAAATGTTACTAAGGGTGGCCAGACTTTGACCAAACTATTTCATTCATGTCAAGAAACGTAAATCTATCGAAAGAAAAACACTCTAAGCTTGGATTGCAAAGCACAACTGAAATATATGCTATACATAAAAACCTGACCCTTTGCCATCTAGTCGATTCTGACTCATAGTGATGCTATAGGACGGAGTAAAACTGCCCCATAGGGTTTCCAAGGCAGTAAACCTTCCTAGAATCAGACTTCCAGGTCTGTCTCCCCCAGAATGGCTGGTGGGTTCAAACCACTGACCTTTCGCTTAGCAGCCGAGCACTTTAACCACTGCACCACCAGGATTCCTTTATACACAGACACAGATGCTTAAAAGTATGTCAGAAAATGCAGCCAAAAGACATAGGACTCCTTATATTAGTATGAGTTCAGGTTGAATTAAAGACAAAAGTATTAATGATAAGGCCATTTTATAATGAAAAAGGATATAAAACATAATGAATCTCTAATTATCATGAATCATTATATACCAGGAGCCCTGGTGGCACACTGGTTAAATAAAGCACTTGGCTGCTAACCAAAAAGGCCAGCAGTTCAAACCCACCAGCTGCTCCATGGGAGAAAGATGTGGCAGTCTGCTTCCACAAAGATTTACACCTTTGGAAACCCTGTGGGGCAGTTCTGCTCTGTCCTACCCTGTTCTACTCTGCCCTACCCTGTTCTACTCTGTCCCTATGAGTTAGAATTGACTGGATGGCAGTGGGTTTGATTTAGTTCATTATTTACCCAGTATTGAAGCATCAAAATTCGTAAAGCAAAACTACTGGAAATATAAGAAGAAGTAAGGAGGAACCTATTGGTAGAAGAGACTTTGATTCACTTCTCTCATCCCATGACAGTAAAATAAATAAATAAATAGAGCCTAAATAACATAATTAATACCAGAAAAAAAAAAAAAACAAAAAAAACCTATTGCTGTGGTATCAATTCTGACTGTGCTTCAGAGGTTTTTCTTGGCTGTGATCTGTATGGAAGTAGGTCTTTCTTCTGTGGTACTGCTGGGTGAATTTGAATTCCCAACCTTTCACTTAGTAGCCAAGAGCAAATTGTTTTTGCCACCCAGAGACAGGGCTCAATTAATAAGATGGATCTTATTGTACACGCTCAGATACATAATGTGTATCCATTTTCCTAATTTTAGCACCAAAATGAAGAATATATTTTCTTTTTAACTATGCAATATTTAAAAAAAGAGTTCAGCAAAGGAAATCCCAAGTCCCTACAGATTGCAAGGGTACCGAACACATTCTCCTAGCTTGATGAAAAAAGCCTATATTAATGACAAAAATAGACAACAAAAACTTGACCATCTAGAAATTAAGAAGCAAAACCCAAAGTCCAGAATCTCCAGTGGAAAAGCACGCACGGAGGCAGTTACTCCTTTCATGCGGAGGAGCCGGCACATCCCTCGCTGTGGTCACTGCTTCATTTCCTAAGCTTTTTTAAAATTTCTTCCCCAAAAAGGGAAGAATGAAATTTATTTCTTCAACATGCTTTATCTCATCAGGAAATTTCCTAATAAGTAGATATCACTTCTCCACTGTGTTCATCCTAATTCGTTATATAAATTTATTTCGGATTTAATTACGTTTGACACATGTTATAAGAGGGTAAACTATGCTTAAATTCTTTATTTGAACTTGTCCCTTGGTTTCAAGTAAACAGCGGTATTTCCTTGAGTATTCATACACTCACAGAGGCAGACTGGAGCAGTATGATGACATCACCTGTCCTGCCCTTGTACCTGAACTTGTATTTTCAGCCTGAGGACAGAGCTCCTGGGTAAGCTGCCCATATGCTTTCCGGGACTTAGCCTGCCTTGCCTGGTGCTGGTAAAATGTCTGCTGTGCCCTCTGTGCCCTGGAACTGTGAGGACGCTCTTTGTACCACATGTATACATTTAGGGTCCGTTGCTCCTGAGTATGGTGCATTAACAGTTTATACTGGGTTGTTTTTTTTGTGTGTGTGTTTGATGCTTCACCATTCTGAGTTCAAATCTTTAGGGCTCTATCCATGCAGTACCCACCTGGTCACTGAAATAAACACTAGTTGGTCCCCTTTGGTTATTTCCTTGGGAACTCACACCCCTTTCCCTCCCCGTCCCCCCCCCCCCCAACATTAACTTTAAAATTTAACTGACCAACCACAGGCCAGCACAGCTAACTTCTTAAACCCATCTTGGAAACCCAATAAAGGCAGCTTCCCACAGGTACTTGCTTGCTCTCTTGCTCTCCAATGTGTTTTCCCACTCTGGATACTGAATGTCTTAGGCTGAGGTCCTAGAGAAGCAAAACCAGTGAACCGTATAAATATATATAGAGAGAGATTTATATCAAGGAAAGGGCTCCTGTGGTCGTAGAGACTGTAAAGTTCCAAGTCCATGGGTGAGGCTGGAGTCTTCTCCTGATTCATGTAGCTGCAGGGGCTGAAGAACCCAAGATGGGTAAGTCAGACAGTTTTATGTATATATAAAACTCACATACCCGGTTTGAATGCATGAGTAAGCAAGGAAGGGGCAGCACAGATTATCAGCACTTCGGTGCTTAGGGCCCTCCTCATAGGCCTTAATCTGGCCCTGGCTGGCCCTGACATAGCTATTGAAAATCCACCTCTTTTCTGTGTAGTCACTGGTTGGCAGAAATGGTTAAGTGCTCGACTTCTAGTGGAAAGTTTGACAGTTTGAACTTACCCAGAGGTGCCTTGGGTGACAGGTCTAGCAATCTGCTTTTGACAGGTCACAGCCTTGAAAACTCTATGGAGCAGTTCTGCTCTGACACACACGGGAGGGCGATAAGTTGGAATCGTCTGAATGGCCACTAACAGTAACAACATGCTTGCTACCAATGTCTTTGTCAAAAACTCGGGGAGGGGAGAGGACTTTAGAGGACATCCCCAGAATATTCAAAACAGTCTTCAATATTTTGGGTAAGTTCTTTGCAGCAACATCACCCTGATGCAATCTTACGTGTGATGACGATAACAGGGCCTACTTTCTTTACAAAGGCAACAGATCCCGGATTTTTCTGAACATGTCAGGAGTACCATCGACTCACACATGGCAAGCATTAACTTACGCTTTTGAAAAGAAAAGCAGTCATTGACAAGACTGAACTCATCTTCCCCTTTGTAGTTATTTGCAATGGTTCACTGAACAAGAATTCTTTGATCTGTTTCTCCTTTCCGTGCATCGCATCACAAGCGCAGGGAGCTCAGGACAGCCGTCAGTTTGGTTTCAGATGACTCAGCCCCCTTTGAGAGGGCTACGTGGTTATCTTCTGTAACCTGCCCTATAATTTAACGAATTCTTGAACAGATCACATCATTTTATCAGGGACCTGAGGGTTTCTTTTTTTTTTTTTTTCCTGCATCTGCTTCCAATACTATTTTTTGAACATCTTTTTCAATGCACATGTTTTCATTAATTTTGAACTATTGTATGAGGCTTCTTTCCCTTGCTGCACAAATATGCGATGTGAAAGAAAATTATACAAAACAAAGACTTCTCAGGTGTCAGCTCAAACATTTCAAGACATTTCTAGAAACAATCTCATGTCCAGCTGCACAGCTTTGCTGTTGTTGAAAGATTAGGCTGCTTTGATGGTTTGAAATTGTGGTTTGAAAATAATGAATTACACAAAACACATTGCAGTCTATAGCTATTTTACAACAAATCTCTAAAATATGTATATATATATATCCTGCCCCTATTTGTGTTTCTTTAACATGGCTCACCCTAAAACATATGGATATTTCCCTGAGGTAATGTAGAGTTTTGTTGGGTAGATATGCCCTGGCACTGCCAATATTACCTGTGCAAGCGTTGTGGTTGTAGTTAACCTTTTATTGAGCAGTTCCTATGTTCCAGACTCTGTGCTAAATGCTTAATAAGCATTTTTATGTATAATCCTCATATAAATAAACCATTATGGATAGGTATTATTTTTATCACCGTTTTACAGAAGCAGAAATTAATGCTTAAGGGAGGTTACAAGATTGGGATCTTCAAATATTTCCCACTAAAAGGAATCAATTTCTGTTAGAGAAATTGCTAATTCCAGGTCTGGAGCAGCTACCGTACGTGATGGACCTGGAATGCCTTGTCACACCGGATGGCAACGGGGTTATCAAAAACTATGAATATTATTGTGATGAACGCATTCTGGTTTGCCAAGGACTTTCCTGATTTTAAAGCCAACGGTCCCACATCACAGGAATCCCTTCATTACCAGGGAAACTGAGACAGTGGGTCCCCTTAATAAAGTCATGTCAAGAATGACTCAGGAGACAACCTCAGTAAGCTCCCATGGGACAAAGATAGGATAATGTGAACATAAATATAAGAGCTACAATGAGCTGAGCTACATCAAATATGCATAAATCCATGATTTCATAATGATAACCCATTGCCGTTGAGTTGATTCCAACTCATGGCAATCTCACGTGTTACAGAGTACAACTTCTCCATAGGGTTTTCTTGGCTGTAATCTTTATAGAAGCTGATTGCCAGAGCCTTCTTCCATGGTGCCACTGGGTGGATTCAAACTGCCAACCTTTATGTTAGTAGATGAGAACAAACCATTTGTGCCACGTAGAGACCTTCATAATGATACTATAAAACCCAACTAATTTGCCCCGCTATTGGAAGGTGCTAGGCAACCAACTCATTATTTTGAAAAGCAAGCATTTATCTAGCCTAAATAAACATTACAACTGAATATCCAAATTGTAGATGAAGAGAAGCTTCTTTTATAAAAGTATTTTAGCTAACACATAAGGTAAATAAAATTAGAATATCACTATTTCGCAACCTTTAAGAATCTAGGCATTGAGCACACACAGGTGTTTATTTCACCAAAAGAGAGAAAACCAAACATTATGTACTACCTGTTGGAAGAACCAAAATCACCTACGAAGAATTCTTAAAAAGAAAAAGCTAGTGAGAGATAGAGGGAGTGAGGGAGGAAAGGAGCAAGGAAGGAAGGAAGAAAGAACAAACCTGATTAAACCTCTAGATCTAAATCCAAATGCAGGAAACCCAGAGGACAGACAAACATGTTAAACAACACCCAGGGATGCAATCAGCAAAATACGGACTGAATTCTACATGACAAATGACTAGTTTTCTTCAATCAATAATTGCCTGGAAAAAATATGAAGGCAGAATGTACAGATGAAAAGAAACTTAAGAAACATATCAACCAACCACAGTGTGTGGACATTATTTTGAACCTGATTCAACAAAGTGTCAAAAATTAGAACTTCTGAGACAATTGTAAGTTTAAACACTAATTGCATGATTTTTAATTTTTAAATGTCATAATGCGTTGTGGTTTTACTTATTTATTTCAGCATGTATCTTATATTTTAAAGATACATGCTGAAATGTTATGAATAATATTATGTATGCTTTTTGTAATGTTCTCAAATCACATATGATTCTCTAATGCTCTTAAATCATGTATCTATAAGGCATTGTTATGTTTCTTCTATAATGATCTTAAGCGATAGATGCACAAGTTACTTACAAGTGATTTAGACGTAGAAAGTTTCTGAACTTAGACATAGAAAAACAGAAGTATGTGAAGAATTTGGTAAACAACCTTTAACTTGACCTTGTCCTGGCATGCTGTGACAAAAGAAAACAAAACGTAATCTTTGTAAACTAACCTTGAGACATAAGTCTAAACAACCTTCCTAATATCTAACCTTGAAGAAAATATATGACATTTGGCTAATCTCTAATCCTAGAGAAAGGACATAACATACTAGTCTTTGACATCACACTGGTCCTTATTGTATGAAGCCAAGGTGACAAATTCACATACAAACCCTGAATTTCTGCTTGCTCACGGAGAGAAGGCAGAGACAGGATATCACCCGCTCCACTCTGACACTCTTCAAAGAGAAAATCTTGCCAGAGGTGTAGGCTCAGGTCTTGCCCACTATCACTGACCTTGGCCCCTAGCTATGAGGGACCTCTGCTGAGTCCCAGTTGTGATCAAGCATTCTTTCCAAGACCACTCATAAAAAGTAAACACCTGAAGTCTAAAGATTTGAACTCTGACCATTGAACTAACATTGTAATTATGATTGTTAATTCTGATTCACTGGCTCTAAAATGAATGTCATAAGCTCTTGCTTATATGCCTTGACATGAGTACCTTGCAATAAATGGGATGAGTTTACGCATATCAAACCTGAGCATTTCTTTATGAATTTCTAACATTAAATCCTACACCGCAGATAAAATGATATCATATGTTATCTAAGATGTGCTTCAAAAAAATATTAGGCTGGAGAGGAGTGGGTTGGGATAGAAACGAAACAAGATTAGCCATGAGTTAATAATTATTGAAGTTATGAGTACATGAGGATACTATATTATTCTATCTATTCTTGTACATTTAAAAAATTATAGTAAAAAGGAGATAGAAAGAAAGACAGAGACAAAGAAACAGAGAGATAGAGAGAGATTAAATTATCATATACTTGTTATGGATTGAATTGTGTCCCCCAAAAAGATATGTTGAAGTCCTAATCCCTGGTACCTGTGAATGTGACTTTGTTTGGAAACAGGGTCTTTGAAGATGTTATTGGTTCACATAAAGTCGTACTGGAGTAGGATGCATCCTAATCCCATCTTAGTGGTGTCCTTATAAAAAGAGAAGAGACACAGAGAGACAGAAGAAGGACAGTCACATGGAGATGCATCAACAAGCCAAGGAAGAGACAAAAGACAAAAAAAGATCTTCCTCTAGAGCCTTTAGAAAGAACATTGCCCTGAAGCAGTACTTCTAGTCTCCATAACTGTAAGAAACTAAATAGCTATTGTTTTTAAGCCACTCATCTTGTGGTACAGGTAGTCCTTGACTTACGACGGGCTTCTATTCCAACAACTCTGTCGTAGGTCAGCTCTTATAAAAGTCGATAAGTTTAGTTTTCATTATTACCAAAAACCAAAGCCGTTGCCATCAAGTCAATTCTGACTCATAGCAACCATGTAGGACAAAGTAGAACTGCCCCATAGAGTTTCCAAGAGTGCCTGGTGGATTCGAACTGCCAACCTTTTGGTTAGCAGCCATAGTTCTTAACCACTATGCCACCAGGGTTTCCAGTTTTGTAATTATTGCCTTTTATTATCAGCATCCTTATATGTCCAATCTTTATTTGTTTTGGTGAGTTGGGAACATTACATGTAAACTTGCAGATATATTTTAATAATACATACATACATAAAAAATACACAAATCGTAAAAATTTACTCCAATGTTGAAGAAAAGTTGGATGGCATTGACATTTTTTCAGTAAAAGGTAATAACTCCACTTGTGGAAGGTTCTGGGTCATCTGGATTATCCCTGGGAATGGAGATGGCATTTCTAGTCAGAAAATTAGTGAGCTTTGTCTGTACAGTACTTTTCTTTTTCTTTTTCCATATAGTTGCAGTTAACATCTCTCTGTATCCTGAATCTGCCTATTGACTTTGGCAAAATGATCAGCGTTTGGGTTGATGTTTTCAAGCGACTGAAACCCTTGATTTAGTTTAGAAAAAAGACTCCAAAAGGAGATGGCAAAAACCTGAGAAACCAAGTGAAACAGATTATAGATGACAATCCTGGAACATTGAAGGGGAGGATAAAGAATTAGCTGAAACACCAATTGGAAGGAGAAACTGAATGAAAACAGTGACTGAGGAGAGAGACAGAGCAGGGGTGCCCTGCCAGCTGTCCCAGCACAGCGTGGCCATCTTGAGAAAAACCCAGCAGTGATCCCGGGTAAGGAGCACAGGAAGGCAACTTCTTGGAATTCCCAATAAGAGACAGAGAAACAGTGTAGACACACTCAGAGTAAAGCAAAGTGAGCAGGACATGAACTGAATCTAAGGAGGGAAAGTACAAGAAAGAGGGCAAGAGCTCCAGGGATCCTGGAGTCTACATAGCACGGAGGGAGCCAGAATCCAAAGACGGGACTACTCACCAGTGGTGGTCCCTGACCATTAGGGTGGGTGGTGCACACAGAGTAATAGACCCATAAAGTACCAGTAGGAGGTCCCTACCCAACTGAACTCCAGGCAGCTCCCCTCCTGCATACTTGGTCAGAGCTAGGTCCAATTTCTGGCTGCAGCCGACAGGGAATACCCAGGCACCCACTTTCACTGATCACAGGAGCACGCTGCACCTCCTCTGCCCTCCTGGTGATTAGCAATGTGAACTCTCCCCACCCCTGCCATCCTGCTTGCCCAGGGACCTTGGTTTGAGTCCCCCTCTTTCACTCACCATCCAGCCTTGCCATATCTGCCAGCCTGCCTACTCACCTGGTGAGTGGCAGTGAGTGCTCTCATGCAGCTGGTCGCCTGCCACATCACCCCCACCTCCACTTCCCTGCACACCTCACCACCCACACAGTGAATGGCAGTGAGTGCAACCACACCACCGATAGCCTGCCACACCCTCCCACCCATCACACCCCCATGCCCTAAACCCTGCTCACACAGCAAGCAGCAGACAGTGCTCCCATGTTCCCAGTCACCTACCACACCCTGCCACGCCACCCACCCAGTGAACAGCAGTGAATGCAACTGTGTCGCCAGTTGCCTGCCACAACCCCCTGCCCATCACACCCCCCACACCACCATCCTGCCTACCTGGCAAGCAGCAGAGAGCACTCCTGCAATTCTGGCTGTCTGCCACACCCCGCCACCCCACCCACACAGTGAATGGCAGTGAGTGTTGCTGGGACCCTGGTCACATACCACACCCCTCCACCCACTACATCCCCCCCACCTGCCACACATCCCCACCCAACACACATCCCCACCTGCCACCCCACCCACTCAGCAGGCAGCAGAGAGCTCTCCCACAACCTTGGTTGCCAACCACAGCCCTCCATCCACCATCCTGCCCACCCAGTGAGTGGCAATGAGCACATCTGCCCTGCTGGTCTCTTGCCACACCCCCTTACCCACAGCTCCACCCACCTGGTGAGCAGCAATGAGCACACCCACCCCTTCAGTCACTCACCACATCCCCCACCTGCTACATACCCCTGCTCACCACATCCCCACCTGCCACCCTGCCCACCCGATGAGTAGCAGTGAACGTGTCCACACTGCTGCTTGCCCACCACACCACCCATCCGCTGTCCCGCCTACCGGGCGAGTACCATTACACACTCCTGTACCACTGGACTGATGACAGGCAATGGCCTACACCTACCCAGCCCACCCCTAGCTGCCCTGCACACCCAGTGAACAGCAACATGTGCTCGTCCTGCCTGCCACGACCCTGCCCACCTGGTGACAAGCGATGAGCACTTTCATGCCACCAGACCAGCAAACGGCATAACACACCTGCCCTGATATATCAAAACAAAACAAAAAATTAGGACAAAACAAACATACAATCAATCAATAAATGCACAAATAAATAAAAACCTTAATTTCTTGGAGGCTGCAGACAAAAACAAATCATATGATTAAACAGGAAGATGGCTTAAACAAGTGAGCAAAATAAAGGGAAAGAAAACCTTCCTGAGGAAGAAACGATAATAGAACTACCTGAGAAGGAATTCAAAAGACTTGTATTTAGGATCCTCAAAGAGATCAAGGAAAACACAGAAAAAAACCTTGAAGAATTTAAGAAAACAATACAAGAATAAAATGACAGACTCAATAGACAACCAGAAACTATACAAATACAACTAGAAATTTAGAAGATTAACAATAAAATGTCAGAAATAGATAACTCAATGGAAGAACACACAAGTAGAATTGAATCAGTGGAAGAAAGAATCACTGAAATAAAGGACAAATTCCTGGACACTAATTTATTTGAGGAATAATCACCACACAGAATGAAGAAAAATGAATAAAGCCTGAAGTTATGTGGGAGTGGAATAATTTATGCATAATAGGAATTCCAGAAGAGGGGGGAAAATGCAGAGAGAATTTTTGAATATATATTGGCTGAAAACCTCCCCAATATCATAAAAGATGAGAAGTTTACCATCCAAGAAGCTCAACAAACCTCATACAAGATAGACCCCCCCAAATTTGCCCAAACACATCATAATGAAACTTTCCAAAACCAAAGATAAAGAATTCTGAAAGCAGCTCATGAAAAATGAAATATCATTTACAAAGGGGCACAGACAAGACTAAGCACTGATTTCTCATCAGAAACCATGCAGGCTAGAAGGCAATGGGATGTCATATACAAAATCCTGAAGGAAAAAAACTGTCAAACAAGAATCATATATCCAGCAAAATTCTTTCAAAACGATGTTGAAACTAAGACATTCCCACATGAGCAGAAACGAAGGGAATTTGTAAAAAGCAGACAGCCTTACACAAAACATTAAAGGGAGTCCTTCAGATAGAGAACCAATAACATCAGACAATAACCTGGGATAAAGACACATGACAACATCACCCAGATACCAACCCAGATAAAGACTTTACAAAAGCAAAATAAAGCTAAAAAACTGACTTCAGGGAACCAGAGGAGTTAACCTGTAAATGATGACAACTTAAAAAATAAAAAGGGGGAATAAAAGATGTAGTTACACAACATCCCTATGGGCGGAAATCAAGGTGATATCAAGATATAACAGACTGTTTTAAGAAGATTAAAAGTCAGGGTGACCACAAAGAAAGGTAATAAATCTACTTACTAAAACTGAAAAGAGTAAACACAAAAACAACAATGATTGATAAGAAAAGAAAATCCATATAGAAAAAGGACTCAGCACAGAAAACTAAGAGGAACAAAGAAATCATTAGCATTAAAATAATAATAATAACAAAATGATGGCAAATGAATCCATATCTATCATTAATCACAATGAATGTAAATGGATTAAATGCACCAGTCAAGAGACAGAGTGGCAGAATGGATTAAAAAAACATGATCCATCAATATGTTGCCTACAAGAGACACACCTAAGACACAAAGTCATAAACAAGTTAAAAATCAAAGGATGAAAAAAAAAATTATATATATATATATATCAAGCAAACATATACAAAAGAGAGCAGGAGTACCAATAATAATTTCCGATAAAGTAGATTTTAGTCAAAACCTGTCAAAAGAGACATAGAAGAGCATTATATAATGATTGAAGAGCCAATCCACCAAGAAGACATAACAATCATTAATATTTATATACCCAATGACAGAGCTCTGAAATACATGAAACAAACTCTAACAGCATTAAAACAGAAATAGATAGTTCTACAATGATAATAGGAGACTTTAACACACCAGTTTCAACAACGGACAGAACAACTAGAAAGAAACTCAGTGAAGATACAGATGATCTAAGTAACACAACCAACCAACTTGACCTCGTAGACATATACAGAACACACCACCCAACAGCGATCTAGGATACGTTCTTCTCCAGCATACACGGTTCTTCAGAATAGCATACTCTAGGCCACGAAGCAAGCCTCAATAAATGAAAAAACACTGATATAATACAAAACACCTTCTCTAACCATAATGCTATAAAACTAGAAATCAATAACAGAAAGAGCAGGGAAAAAATTAAATACATGGAAATGGAATAACACCTTACTTAAAGATAACTGGATCATAGATGAAATTAAAAAATTCTTACAATCAGACAAGAATGAAGACATAATATACCAAAACCTCTGGGACGCAGCAAAAGCAATGCTCAGGGGAAAACTTATAACAATAAATGCACACATCAGAAAAGAAAAAAGATCCACAATTAATAACTTAACCCAACAACTTCAGCAAATAGAAAAGGAAGAGCAACAGAGGGCCAAAGCTACCGGAAGAAAGGAAATAATAAAGATTAAAAAAAAAAATTAGATTAGAAAAAAATGAAATAGGAAATAGAAAAACAATAGAAAGAATTAATAAAACTAGAAGTTGGTTCTTTGAGAGAATTCATAAAATTGACAAACCACTGACCAAATTGACCAAGGGTGGGGAGGTGGGGGGTGGGGGAATGACCAGATGCAAATAACCAAAATAAGAAATGAAATGGGTGATATTACGATAGAACCAACCAAGACAAAGAGGATCATAACAGAATATTATGAAAAATTGTACTTTAACAAATTTGAAAACCTGGAAGGAATGGACAGATTCCTAAAACAGACTGTCTACCTAAATTAACACAAACAGAGGTTGTTGTTGTTGCTGTTGTTAGGTGCCATTGAATCAGTCCCTACTCATAGCCACCCTGTGTACAACAGAACCAAACACTGCCCGGTCCTGCACCATCCTCACAATCATTGTTATACTTGAGCCCATTGTTGCAGCCACTGTGTCAGCCCATCTTGTCTAGCGTCTTCCTCTTTTTCACATAGAACCTTACCATCATGATGTCCTTCTCCAGGAACTGGTAGCTACTGATAACATGTCGAAACTGTGTGACACCAAGTCTCACCATCCTTGCTTCCAAGGAGCACTCCAGCAGTATTTCTTCCAAGACAGGCTTTGTCTTTCTTCTGGCCGTCCATGGTATATTCAGTATTCTTTGCCAACACCGTAATTCAAAGGCATCAATTCTTCTTCAATCTTCCTTATTCCTTGTCCAGCTTTCACATGCATATTAGGTGCTTGAAAACACCATGGCTTGGGTCAGGCGCACCTTAGTCCTCCAAGTGATATCTTTGCTTTTTAACACTTTAAAGAAGTCTTTTGCAGCAGATAAGCCCAATGCAATACATTATTTAATTCCTTGGCTGCTGCTTCCATGGGCGTTGATTGTAGATCCAAGTAAAATGAAATCCTTGACAACTTCGAAATTTTCTCCATTTTTTCATGAAGTTGCCTGTTGGTCCAGTTGAGCATAGTTTTTGCTATGTCCCAGAGGTTTTGGTATGTTGTGTCTTCATTCTCATTTGATTTTTGTCTTCTTTATGTTGAGTTGTAATCCATACTGAAGGCTGTAGTCCTTGATCTTCATCAGTAAGTGCTTCACATCTTCTTCTCTTTTAACAAGCAAAGTTGTGTCGTCTGCATATTGCAGGTTTTTAATAAGCCTTCCTCCAATCCTGATACCACATTCTTCTTCACATAGTCCAGTTTCTCAGATTATTTGCTCAGCATACAGATTGAATAAATATGGTGAAAAGATACAACCCTCACGGATGCCTTTCCTGACTTTAAACCACACAGTATTCCCTTGTTCTGTTCAAATGACTGCCTCTTGTTCTATGTACAGATTCCTCATGAGCACAATTAAGTGTTCTGGAATTCCCATTCTTCACAATGTTATTCTTAATTTGCTATGATCCGAACAGTTGAAAACATTTGCACAGTCAATAAAACACAGGTAAACATCTTTCTAGTAGTCTCTGCTTTAAGCAAAGGTCCATCAAACATCAGCAATGATATCCCTTGTGCCACGTCCTCTTCTGAATCTAGCTTGAATTTCTGGTAGTTGTACTGCTGCAAGTGTTTTTGAATTTTCTTCAGAAAAATTTTGCTTGCCTGTGATATTAATGATATTGTTCGATAATTTCTGCATTCTGTTGGATAAACTTTCTTCGGGATAGGTACAAATATAAATCTCTTCCAGTCAATTGGCCACGTAGCTGTCTTCCAAATTTCTTGGCATAGACAAGTGAGCACCTCCAATGCTGCATTCATTTGTTGAAACACTTCACTTAGTGTCCCATCAGTTCCTGGAGACTTGTTTTCACCAGTGCCTTCAGTGCAACTTGGATTTCTTCTTTCAGTACCGTCCTGAAATGATTGAATGTTGACCAATTCTTTTGGGTACAATAACTGTGTATTCCTTCCATCTTCTTTTGATGCATCCCACATCATTCAATAATTTACCCATAAAATTCTTCAGAATTGCAACTCGAGTCCTGAATTTTTTTTCAGTTCTTTCAGCTTGAGAAATGCCAAGTGTGTTCTTCCCTTTTGATTTTCAAGCTGCAGGTCTTTGCACTTTTCATTATAATACTTTACTTTGTCTTCTAGAGCCACCCTTTGAAATCTTCTGTCTGCTCTTTCACTTCATCATTTTTTCCATTCACTTAGCTACTCTACATTCCAGAGCAAGTTTCAGTCTCTTCAGACATCCATTTTGGTCTTTTTCTTTCTTTCCTATCATTTTAATAACCTTTTATTTTCTTCATGTATAACTTCCTTGATGTCATTCCACAACTCATCTGGTCTTAGGTCGTTAATGTTCAGTGCATCAAATTTATTCTCAGAATTAAGGTGGGATATATTGAAGATTGTATTTTGGCTCTCTTGGAATTTTTGAAATTTTCTTCAGCTTGAACTTGCTTACGAGTAATTGATGGTCTATTCCTCAGTCAGCTCCTGGCCTTGTTCTGACTGATGATATTGAGCTTTTCTATCATTTCTTTCTACAAGTGTAGTTGATTCGATTCCTGTGTATTCCATATTGATGGTCTCTTTCTCAGTCAGTCCCTGGCCTTGTTCTTACTGATGATATCGAGCTTTTCCATCATTTCTTTCTACAAATGTAGTTGATTCGATCCCTGTGTATTCCATGCAGTGAGGTACTCCTGTATAGTTGCCTTTTATGTTGTTGAAAAAAGGTTTTTGCAATGAATAGGTCATTGGTCTTGCAAAATTCTATCATGCCATCTCTGGTGTTGTTTCTATCATCAAGGCCATATTTTCCAACTACTGATCCTTCTTCTTGGTTTCCAACTTTACCATTCCAATCACCAGTAATTATAAATGCATCTTGATTGCATGTTTGGTGAATTTCAAACTGCAGAAGTTGGTAAATATCTTCAGTTTCTTTATCTTTGGCATTAATGGTTGGTGCGTAAATTTAAATAATAGTCATATTAACTGGTCTTCCTTGTAAGTATATGGCTATTATTCTATCACTGACAGTGTTCTGCTTCAGAATAAATCTTGAAATGTTCTCTTTAATGATAAATGTGTTGCCGTTCCTCTTCAATCTGTCATTCCTGGCATAGTAGACCAAAAGATGGTCCGATTCAAAATGGCAAATACCAGTCCATTTCAGCTCACTAATGCCTAGGATACCTATCTTTATGTGTTCCATTTATTTTTGATGACTTCCAATTTTCCTAGATTCATACTTCATACATTCCATGTTCCAATTACTAATGGATGTTCACAGCTGTTTCTTGTCATTTTGAGTTGTGCCACGTCAGCAAATGGAGGTCTGGAAAGCTTGACTCCAACCACATCATTAAGGTTGACTCTACTTTGAGGAGGCAGCTCTTCCCCAGCCATGTTTTGAGTGTCCTCCAATCTGAGGGGCTCAACTTTCAGCACTATATCAGACAATGTTCCACTGATATTCACTAGGTTGTCACTGGCCAATTTTTTCAGAAGTAGACTTCCAAGTGCTTCTTCCTAGTCAGTTTTAGTCTGGAAGCTTCATTGAAACCTGGGTGACCCTGCTGATATTTGAAATACTGGTGACATAGCTTTCAGCATCACAGCAACACACAAATCACCACAGTAAGACAAACTGACAGATGCATGGTGGCATATGGAGGTCAAACCAAACCAAACCTGCTGCCATCAAGTCGATTATGACTCATAGCAACCCTATAGGACAGAGTAGAACTGTTCTATAGGGTTTCCAAAGAGTGGCTCATGGATTCAAACTGCTGACCTTTTGGTTAACAGTCGTAGGTCTTAACCACTGGGCAACCAGGGCTCCAAAGAGAGGTAGAAAGTCTAAATAGACATATAACAAGAGAAGAAATTAAAGACGTCATAAGAAAAACTCCGGGGGGGGGGGAACAGCCTAGATGGTTTAACTGGAGAGTTCTACCAAACATTCAGGGAAGAGTTGACATGTATTCTACTCAAACTATTCCTGAATGTAGAAAATGAAGGAACACTCTCTAATGCATTCTATGAAGCTAGCATAACCCTGATACCAAATCCAGGCAAAGATACCACAAAAAAAAGAGAAAGAAAATTTAACACCAATATCCTTCATGAATATAGATACAAAAATTCTCAACAAAATTCTATCCAACAGAATATAAAAGCATATCAAAAAAATAATACATCATGATCAGGTGAAGTTCATACCAGGGATGGAAGGATGGTTCACCATTACAAAATCAATCAACATAATTCAACATAAATAAAATGAGGGAAAAGAATTACATGATCATCTTAATCAATGTAGAAAAGGAATTTGATAAAACCCAACCCACTTTTCTGATAGGAATAGGAGGGAACTTCCCCAACATAATTAAAGGCATACATACAAAACCAACAGCCAACATTTTTCTCAATGGAGAGGATTGAAAGCATACCCCTTGAGAATGGGAACAAGATAATGATGCCCATTATCACCACTGCTTTTCAATATTGTACTGGAAGTCCTACCCAGAGCAGTAAGTTAGGAAAGGCTAATAAGTGGTATCCAAATTGGTAAGGAAGAAGTAAAACTATCCCTATTTGCAGATGACATAATCCTATACATAGTAAATCCCAGAGATTCCACAGGAAAGTTACTGGAACTAATAGAAGTGTCTAGCAAAGTGGCAGTGTACAAGATTAATGTAGAAAAATCATTTGAATTCCTATACACCAACAAAGAGAACTTCAAAAAGGAAATCGAGAAAATAATACCATTTACAATAGCCTCCAAAGGATAAAATACCTAAGAATAAATCTAATTATGGGCATAAAAGACTTATACAAGGAAAACTAGAAAACACTACTTCAAGAAACCAAAAGAGATCTGCATAAATGGAAAAACATACCATGTTCATGGATTGGAAGACATTGTGAAAATGTCAATACTACCTGTTACGGATTGAATTGTTTTTCCCAAAAATGTGTGTCAACTTGGCTAGGCCTTGATTCCCAGTATTGTGTGATTGTCCACCATTTTGTCATCTGATGTGATTTTCCTATGTGCTGTACATCCTTCCTCTATGATGTTAATGAGATCGGTTTAGTGCCAGTTATGTTAATGAGGCAGGACTCAATCTACAAGATTAGGTTGTATCTTGAGTCACTCTCCTTTGAGATATAAAAGAGAGAAGTGAGCAGAGAGACAGGAGGACTTCATGCTGCCATGAATGAAGGACTAGGAGGGGACCATGTTCTTTGGGCCCAGGGTCCCTGCACTAAGAAGCTCCTAGACCAAGGGAAGATTGAAGACAAGGGCCTTTCCCCAGTACTGACAGAGGGAGAAAGCCTTCCTCTAGAGCTGGCACCCTGAAATCAGACTTCAATCCTCCTAAACTGTGAGAAAATAAACTCCTGTTTGTTATAAAGCCATCCATTTGTGGTATTTCTGTTATAGCAGCACTAGATGACTAAGACACTACCCAAAACAATCTATAGGTATAATGCAATTTGAATCCAAATCCCAACAACCTTCTTTAACAAAATGTACAAAACTAATCTCCAACTCTATGTGCAAAGGAAAGAGTCCCCAAATAGCTAAAGCATTATTAAAGAAGAAAAACAAAGTAGGAAGCCTCATACTTTCCAATCTTAGAACTTACTATACAGCCATGGTAATCAAAACAGCCTAGTACTGTTATGATGACAGACAGATAGACCAAAGGAAAAGAATTGAGAGCTCAAAACTAAATTCCTTCAGTTATAGACAGCTGATCTTCAACAAATGGTTGAAATCCATTCAATGGGGAAGACATAATCTCTTTAACAAATGGTGCTGGCAAATGTGGATATCCATTTGCAGAAAAATGAAACAGGATCCCTGCCTCACACCATACACAAAAACTAAGTAAAAATGGATCAAAGATCTAAATGTTAAACCTAAAACTATAAGTTCCTGAAAGATAACATAGGGACAAATCTAGGGGTCCTAATTCATGGCATAAATAGACCATCAAACATAACTAAAAATGTACAAGCTGCAGAATAAAAGCTGAATAACTGGGACCTCCTAAAAATTAAATACTTACCCTCTTCAAAATAATTCGCCAAAAGAGTAAAAAGAGAACCTGGAATGGAAAAAAAAATTGGCAATGATCTATCTGACAAGGGTCTCATTTCTAAAATACATAGAAAACATCAAAGCCTCAACAATGAAAAGACAAACAATCCAACCAACACATGGACAAAGGACATGAACAGACAGTTCACCAAAGAAAAAATTTAGGCAGCTAACAAACACATGAAGAGTTGCTTGCAATCATTACTTGTTAGAGAGATGCAAATAAAAACTACAATGAGATACCATCTCACCCTGGCAGTAATGGCACTGATTAAAAAACAAACAAACAAAAACCAAAAACAGAAAAGAGCTGCTGGCAAGGATGTAGGGAGATTAGAGTTATTATATACTGCTGGTGAGATTGTAAAATGGTACAACTACTGTGAAAATTGCATGGTGCTTCCTTAAAAAGCTAGAAATAGAAATGCCATATAATCTAGCAATCCTACTTCTAGGCATATATCCTAGAGACATAATAGGTGTGACACAGACATATGCACACCCATGTTTGTTGCAGCATTATTCACAATAGCAAGAAGGTGGAAACAACCTAAGTATCTATCAACAGATAAATGGGTAAACAAAATGTGATGCATACATACAATTGAATACTACAGAGTGACAAAGAATAAAACGAGTCCACAGAATATCTTATAACATGGATGAATCTGGAGGACACTATGCCGAGTGAAATTAGTCAATCACAAAAGGACAAATACTATGTGATATCACTTTTATTAAAGTCAAGAATAAGTTTATACACAGAAATCAATGTTATTTGATGGATACCAAAGATAGAAGGGGGAGGGAGGGAGAATCACTAGATAGTAGACAGGATTTAATTCTTATAAAGCAGAAGGCAATATACAATATGGGGTAAGTCAGCATAATGTGGCCAAGGTAAATGAAGACCCTGAGAAGTACGCAAGAATAAAGGACACCAGTAAGTGCTATAACATGCACAGGTCTGCAACAACGGCATTAACAACCAAAAATTTGTGAGTGGCTACATAGGTAGATATGTATACCATATAGGCACGGGAAGGCGTATGGGAGTACATATGTGTGCATATATAGGTATAGTTGTGGGCATTTGTGTATACACCTTCTCCTTACTTATCAACATGGTTAGGTTCAAAAGACCAGGTTGTTATGTGAAATTGGTGTTATGTGAAAATGGAGGATGACCACAATAGATCATAAAACGGAGGATGCCTACATCATTACATAACTGCCAAACCACTGAGAATCATGGCCAGGTCAAGTTGTCACACAGCCTTAACCACCACAGCCAGCACTACTCTCACCTCGCACCTCAGCATTTGTTATTGCCAGACATAACATCCTTAATGCTCAAAATAGTCAGATAGTAGATTTATAACTATTGTTAGAAATGCGAAATGTCGGGTAACAAGATAGTCAATAAGTGAGGAGAAGGTGTATATATTTGTATGTGCTGCATGTGGATTCATATATATAATAGAGCATATAGGGAGCCCTGGCAGCGCAGTGGTTAAACTGCTCACCTGCTAACCAAAAGGTCGACAGTTCAAACCCACAAGCAATTCCACTGGAGAAAGACGTGGCAGTCTGCTTGTGTAAAGGTTTACGGCCTCGGAAACCCTGTGGGGTAGTTCTAGTCTGTCCTACAGGGTCACTATTAGTCGGAATTAACTCTATGGCAGTAGGTTTGACTTGTTTTTTATAGGGGGCACTGTTATGGAAACTTTCCAGACATATCCAAACACCATGTGGGACTGAGTTACTGGGTTTAAAGGTTCAGGACCATAGTCTCAGGGGACATCGAGGTCAACTGGCATAGCATAGTTCATAAAGATAATGTTCTACGTCCTAGTTTGGTGAGTAGCACCTGGAGTCTTAAAAGCTTTCGAGCATCCATTTAAGATACAATAATTGGACTCTTCGTGTCTGGAGCAAAGGAGAGTGAAGGAAACCAAAGACTTAAGGAAGCAATTAGTCCACAGGACTAAGAGCCCACAAGAACCACAGCCTAAGACTAGAAACTTCTAGCCTGAGACTAGAAAACCTAGATGGTGCCTGGCTACCATTACCAACTGCTCTGACCAGGGACACAATAGAAAGTCCTTGTCAGAACGGGAGAAAAAAATGTAGAAGAAAACTCAAATTCATAAAAACTACCAGACTTATTGGACTGGTATAGTCTAGAGGAAACCCCTGAGACTATCACCCTAAAATATCCTTTTAATCTGGAACTGAAGCCACTCCTGGAGGTCACTTTTCAGCCAAGTAAGAGATTGGCCTATAAAATAAACGTTAACACTTGTAAGAAATGTGCTCCTTAGAAGAATCAAATACATGAGGCCAAAGGGGCAACATTTGCTGAAAAGCAAAGATGAGAAGGCAAGGAGGGGCAGGGAAACTGGATAGATGAAAGCAGGGAAGGCGGGCTGTAAGTGGAGAGAATGCTGACACATTGTGGGGATAGCAGCCAATGTCATGGAACAATTCGTATTTAAATTATTGAGTGGAAAACTAATTTGCTGTGTAAATATTCACCTAAAGCAAAATAAAATGTTCAAATAAAAACTCCAGCTAATCCTTTTACTTTAAATTTTTTTGACAGCTTCTCTCCTTCTTCTTCCTCACTATTTCTTTCTTCTTCAGCATTTCTTTTCTCTTCAAAATCCTTTAAGTCCTGGCCTGTCAATTCCCGTTCATGATCTATGAGCTGTTCCATACCAGTGATATCGAGTTCTAAATTCAGTCTTCTTGTCATATAGATGATTTTCCACTGATCTCTTCTATCATATTATCCTGATCAAGTGCTTGGAGCATGTCCACATAACTCAGCATTTTTTTCCATATCCCCTGCATGCACACATCTTAATTATCCAGTGCTGCTATAACAGAAATACCACAAGTGGATGGCTTTAACAAACAGAAATTTATTCTCTCACAGTCTAGGAGGCTAGAAGTCCAAATTTAGGATGCCAGCTCCAGGGGAATGCTTTCTCCCTCTGTCAGCTCTGGAGGAAAGTCCTTGTCATCAATCTTCTCCTGATCGAAGAGCTTCTTAGCACAGGGACCCCAGGTTCAAGGGACATGCTATGCTCCCTGTGCTTCTTTCTTGGTGGTATATGAGGTCCCCCTGTCTCTCTGCTCACTTCTCTCTTTCATATCTCAGAAGAGATTGGCACAAACTGTAGATTAATCCTGTAGATTGAGTCTACATAACTGCCACTAATCCCATCTCATTAACCTCGTAGGGAGAGGATTTACAGCACTTAGGAAAATTACATCAGATGACAAAATGGTGGACAATCACACAACACTGGAGATCATGACCTAGCTAAACTGACATATTTTGGGGGGATACAATTTAATCCATGACAATAAATTTTCCCGTAACTCCCTCCCAGGAAGATGCAATGTTCCAGATACACTGATGGTCATAAGTGCAGCTCGTTGTAACTCGTATACATCATAAATCAGGGACTAACCTGTACTTTGTGACGGCAGCCCTAGGAAACAAATACATAGCTAGGGAGTAAATGAGCCAGAATTTCAACAAACACAATTTTGATCTAGAATTGATTTTCTTAAGTGCTACCCACGTCAAGGAAAACCCGGTGGCGTCATGATTAAGAATTGGGCAGCTAACCAAAAGGTCAGCAATTCGAATCCATCAGGCACTCCTTGGAAACCCTATGAGGCAGTTCTGCTCTGTCCTGTAGGGTCACTATGAGTCAGAATCAACTTAACAGCAACTGGTTTGGTTTTTTGGATATTACTTCAAAATCTACGTTGAAAGCTAGATATAAATTAAGCAATGACTGAACAGAACAAAAGCAATTTACTACTTCTCATCTCCCCAATGCTAGCCATCTCCAAGTCTAAAATGGCAAATGGGTACTGTAAATTTAATGATGTTAGAAAACTGTGCTTTCTCCCACATGCTCTGGTTGAGCTGCAATGTTGTTGTGCATCACTACGGGAGTGTGGGGGGTGCGGACAGCACCAGGTGACACTATCAGAGGGAGTGACACCAAAATGACTTTCTATAAAATTTTTGTGCAGTGTTTCAGCAAAAATTTATTATTTTTTATAAAAATATCCCCGTAGTTAATTCTAACAACAACAAAAATTTTGTGAGCCCAGCTTACATGTATCAATATAACTACAAGGTTAAAATTCTATGCTAATTTATTTTTTGCCAGCTATCTATGGGACATCTGCCACTGTATCTTCAACTACATCTGTTTCTAGACATTAGCAGGTATACCCACGTAAGAGGTCTGTTTCTTCATCTGGTCTCAAACAAAAGTCCAATTAGATCATTCTGCCTCCCTTTTGTTCTCATGATGAGGGCCCTTCTGGTCCTCTGCCTATTGAGAGAGCACACACCAAACTCTTGGATGTTCTTCTTCACCACCAAGGCTGGCTTGGGAACCCATTGCCCAGCTAGACCCACTGGGCTGCTAAGTCTGCTGTAGTGCTGTCCTTTCCACCCAGGGTGTGGAAGAGATTTGCGACCTTACTGTTCTTCCACGGTTCCGCACAGGAGCAAGAAAAAGTTTCTCTTCACTCTCCAATTCCTGGCCTACCAGAGTTCCATTGTTCCTCTCTTTGTGAATTCTAACTCCACAAGAAGGAAGATGGCAACACCCTTTCTCAGATACCTTATTATCATTTTCCTTTTACTCTCTTTTCTTCCCCAAGCCCAAGGAATTTTTATCTAGTGTCCAGTGGGCAGAAAACTCGCTCTGTATGATCAAGTAATCTCCCAAGTCATTTTGTCTCACACCTGGACCTCAGATTTTGAAGCTCATAAGCTAAGAATGAACATTTTATTTTTCTTCTCTCCAGTCGGCTGTGACCTCCTTTCAGGCAATAGAGTCTCCATGTCTAACTGGCTAAATGGGAGAGGGTCATGGGCTAACAGGGACTCATGAAAAAGACTGTAGGTGTTGGTACGTTAAAACACTACCTTTCCGCATGAGGATAGTAATTGGACTGGATGCGCTGGAGCAGAAGTCCATAAAACCTGGGATGTTTTCTCTCACATGACTACTTTTTAAGGAAACTGGTTTCAACTGGTTCTCTCCAGAAGAAGCTGCTATGTCTCATGCTATTTTCTTTTTAAGTGGAATGAAGCCTCTTGGTCTAGTTACAGCTGATTAGACTAAGGAGCAGTTTATTGGACACAAGGTACAAGTCATGAATTGAACAAGAGAGAAGCTGATTGCCTCTCAGGTGGCTAGGCAAGATATTTGACCAATAAGGGTGCTCCTTGCTGGATGGGTACAAAGGAACCCAACCAAATCCTCCCTTTTATAATTTATTGTTGCTAGAAGAACAACACATTGTGAGCATTGCACAGGACCAGGCAGCGTTTTGTTCTGTGTCGCTGTGAGTTGGAACTGACCTGATGGCACCTAACAACAAACAACGACAGAAGAACAAAGAGAAGGCAGTTCCTTGAGCTCAAGTAGCTATCCCAAAGGATGCTGAGCAACTTGTTGGTAATGTACAATTATACTGTATACAGTATAGCATGGAGAATTTTGGGATACAGAGATAACTGTGTGGCTGATGGAGTAAACTCCCACAATACCTCATGTTCCCATATATCCTGGTGTTAAACCTACATCTCTTAGGTGATCTAGCATGCATCTTCTCTGAGGGTTGTGGGAACTTAATGAAGTAAATATATAAACTTCCTAGCACAATGCCTGGGCCATAGTAAGCAGTAGCATAATAAATGTAGTTGCCTTCCCTTCAAAATTTCTTATTGATTAACTAATCATTGCCCCATCACCCATCTGTCAGTTTGTTGTACTGTGGTGGCTGGCGTGTTGCATGTTGCTGTGATGTTGGAAGCTATGCCACTGGTATTTCAAATTCCAGCAGAATTATCCATGGTGGAGAGGGTTCAGCTGAGCTTCCAGGGTAGGAAGTCAGGCCTGGCCATCTGTTTCCAAAAATTAGCCAGTGAAAACTGTATGGATCACAGAATATCATCTGAGACTTTGACTCACTTTGGGTGCATCATCAAGAGGGATTGATTGTTGGAGAAGGACATCATTTTTGGTAAAATGAAGAGCCAGTGAAGGTAAGGGAAACCCTCAATGAGATGGATTGAAACCATGGCCACAACAATGGACTCAAATGTGCCAATAATCAAGACTAGGCGACGTTTCCTTCTATTATAAATAAAGTTTCCCTAAATCAGCGCTGGCTTGACAGCAACTAACGACAACAATTTATTGCTACTGTGGATCTTTGATTGAACCAAAGATCCACAGTGGCAATAAACCAGTGAACCAGTGACGCTGAAATATTTCACTATATTCAGGAATCCTCAAACGGCTTAAGAATCATTCGTGATCATTTAGTGAGCATCACTGAGCATTTATTAAGGAGTCACTGTTTACTTGCTACAATACTAAGAAACCCAGTGGTCAAAAGGTTTTGCATTTCTTCTTGAAGTTATGAGCTCTTTTAAGATAGAAAACATCAGAAAGAGCCTCTTATTCTCCTCTCAAAATTTCCTAATCTCCTCCAACGGGTAATTATTATTGCTTTCTAAATTGAGAAAAAAAGGAGTTACATGATTTGTTAAAAATTATCCCAGAGCTGGTGACTATCTGGGTCTCCTGGCTGTCTATGTAATGCCTTTTCTAGAAAATGGTAAGAAGATGCTGATTACCAATGTAATCTATTGCGGCATAATAAGTTACCCTTCATTTTAGCAGTTTAAAACAACATGCATTTACTATCTCACAGTGCTTGAGAGTAAGGGATCCAGGAGCAGTTTAGCTGGGTGGTTCTGGCCCAGGTTCTCTCCTAAGGCTGCAGCAACGGTGTTCATCAGTGCTGCAGTCATATTGTGGCTCGACTGTGGCTAAAGAATCTGCTCCGAGATCACTCACATGGTTGTCTGTCTTAGTCTGGAAGCTCTGCTGAAGCCTGTCCACCATGGGTGACCCTGCTGGTATTCGAAATACTGATGGCATAGCTTCCAACATCATCGCGATACACAAGCCACCAGAGTATGACAAAGTGATATAAAGATGGTAGACTCAAAATATACCTTGTCTTATTTTTGAAATGTCATTTGGCTCCGAAGAATACCGGTGGTCCCATCTGGTAAGAAGTCAGACGTAAGAACTCTGAAGGGCTTCTATGGGTTACTTAGCATCAGGTTGCAGATCCACAGTACATTCATACTGGCCAGTTTATCTTGACGCAAAAAGCAAACAATTCATTAATCATGGCATAACCCTCTTTCACCCTGTCTCCTTATTGCCTGCCTGTAGGGGAAGGGACATATTTATTTATCGAATAAAACAGAACTCCTGCTTCCAGCTAGTGACAGAAAGGGTCAAAAAGCCAAACCATGATGTAATCGAAGGGCTAATGGTAAATAACTTTGAGGTCACATCTATGGTATAGAACTGTTTGGAAGAACAGTGGAGTCTTAAGCAGTTAGAATGTCTTTAGGAACATTGAAATGAAAAGAATGAGAGCCAGTTGGCAAAGTTAACTGCATGGGGTCTGACTCTGGTCATCACCTCAGAGGGTCCAAACAGGCCTGGAACTTGTGGAGACTTACAGCCAGTGCCCTCAAAAAAAACAAAAAGGGGGAGAAGTAGGAGAAAGGCTGTGTTGTTTCTGGGAGACATGGGCCGACATTGTCAAATCCTGATCCTTTGTTTTAGGAGAGGTGTTACACGAAGTTGGACAGACCTAAGCCTCAAGGCCAGCAGCATATTTGCACTGGCTTTGACGCCCGTAAAAATTCTTTCTAGATGCCTAACTTCGTGAAAATTTCCCCTATTTGAGTTGGGAGGGAGGGAGTGGGAGAAAAGGTGCCGAAGAAGAAAGTGGGAAGAAAGAGAAGGCAGTGAACAGGCAACAGGAAGTAATGAGGGAAAATATGCTTTGTATTTCCTCTGAAGAACTTATGTTATTGTTGGTTCTCACAGAAATTTTATCATGAAGAAAACGCTTTTTTTTTGATGCAGTACGTACAACTGTTTTTCTTGTTGTTCCCTGTCAATGAGTCTGCCCCTGACTCACGGTGGCCTCGTGCACAGTGGAACGAAACTCTGCCTGGTCCTGTGCCATCCCCATGATCGGCTGTGGATTGGACCCTTGTGATCCATAGGGCTTTCAGGGGCTGATTTTCTGAAGTAGATCACCAGGCCTTTCTTCCGAGCCCATCGTAGTCTGGAAGCTCTGCAGAGCCCTGTTCAGCATCACAACATACAAACCTCCACTGAGAGATGGGTGGCGACCGCACATGAGATGCATTAACTGGAAGCTGAATCTGGGTCTCCTGCATGGTGGATGAGAGTTGCACCACTGAACCACTACTGCCCTGACTTGTGCAGCTTTTAATAATATTTAATGCCATATCAGCTTCCACTCATAGCGGAGTAGTGAGAGTGATTCCCTCAATCAATAGTTGCTGAGTGCCCCTCAAGTTCCAGGCCCTGGGTCAGGGGCTAAGGTACAAAGGCAGAAGGGAGGAACCCAGGCAGAGGACCTAGCAACCATTCCCTTGTCTGAGGCTGTCCAAGCTGGCCCAGGTGTGTCTGCCAGATCTGCATCTGTTCAATGCAGGTTGAGCCACATGGGATAGTGATCAGATGTATTAGGGCTGACCAGGGGCCACGGTAGCCGTGATAATGGCCTGGAACTAGACAGCTCGATTTTTGAACTTTTTGCCATGGAAGAAAAAAGAGAACATACTGGTCATATTGTTAAATTGGGAAGTTTTTAAATAAGTAAACTATATTGTTGGAAATACTTGTTCCCAAGAATTCTCCTTCATTCTTGAGGCATGTGGAGTGTACGGCTGAATCAATTTGATAACCTGGTGTTAAAAGAGTCATATTTTGACTTTCATGGCCTGTAGCACTTTTAGCTTTGTTGGCCCCTTTCTCCATAAAACAATACTAAAAAGTTATATTTTATGAGTCACCCACAATGGTTCTCCACTGCCATTGTGGAATCACTCTCACTACAGTCAGAAAAATAGGAACTTAGAATCAAAGAAAAATTATTCATATTGCAAAAATAATTATTTTCTAAAGAGTCCCTTTACGTCTTCAACTCCCTGTTGGGTTTATGTGATTATTTTACAGTTCCTAATGATAAAGATGTACCCAGGGATGACAATGACAGAGTAACAAAGCCACATGAATGCTCCTCTCATTTCTGAAGACAATATGTAGGTCATAGGAAACAGCCTCTTAACATACTCTCCACGTCTCTGAGGTTTAACACTGTAAGGAGAATTTTTGACTGGGGAAGATGGCTGACCCAGCACCCCACTCCAGTGGGGATTGAGGTATTGAGATCAACAGTTGCACACCACGAAACAGAAGATGTGTTAATTTGTTCCAGCAATGAAACCACATCTGGAACAGCAGCTGCAATTGAAGTCAGAACCTGGTTAAAATCCATTGTCATTCTCCAAGATTTATCTCTTTTCTGCACAGACCAAATAGGCGAGTTGAATGGGAATGTGGTGGGAATCAACACTCTTGTATCTTTCAAGTCCTTGATGGTGGCACTAATTGCTTCAATCTCTCCGGGAATGCAGTGTTGCTTTTGGTTTACTATTTTCCTAGGTAGAGGCAGCTCTAGTGGCTTCCACTTAGCTTCTCTACCATAATAGTACTTACCCCACATGCCAGGGATCCAACACGGGTGTTCTGCCAGTTGCTGAGTATATCTATTCCAATTATGCTTTTTGGAACTGGGGAAAAAACACAGAATCAGTTCAAGCACCTACTGGGCCCACTGTGAGATGGAGCTGAGCTAAAACTCCATTAATAACCTGACCTCCTTCAGGCAGGGATTGGACTGGACTATTTTTTATAAGATAGAAAATGATACTGGTAAGGAATGAGCTTCTTGGCTCAAGTAGACACATGAGACTATGTAGGCAGCTCCTGTCTGGAGAGGAGAGGAGAAGGCAGAGGGGGACAGAAGCTGGCTGAATGGATATGGGGAATACAGAGCAGAGGGAAGGAGTATGCTGTCTCATTAGGGGGAGAGCAACTAGGAGGACACAGCAAGGTGTATATAAATTTTTATATGAGAGACTGACTTGATTTGTAAACTTTCACTTAAAGCACAATTAAAAAAAAAAAAAAAAACAAACACCTGACCTCCATAAGCCCTTACTCTGACTGGTGGACCACAGTCTCCTGGAATTAGTGTCAGTACAGAGCCAATATCAGGCAATCTCTGAAAAGTATGATTGTTTTCTCCAATGCATGGTCAGTCTGGTAAAAGACTTGAAGGTACCTTTGGGGATGGCAGGCAGAAAGATTAACAGTATACATTTCTGGTAGTATAGTGGGATCCTTGCTCAAGGAAACCCAGCCTCCTTTTCATTCAAGGGGTTGTGGGTCTCTAAGCTGACTCTGGTCTGGGAATTTATTGAAGGACTATAACTCTGTTTTGGTGATTCAAGTTAGAGTTCTGTTCACTTTACCTAGAATCCTTCTGCTTTAGAGGTCCAGCAAGAATTTAGTAGACTTCCCATCTATTTCACTTCTAAGGACACAATGATCAACTAGCCAGTGCCATAGTTCTTGGCAAATCAGACTATTTTGATTCTTCTTTGAGCTTGCTGTCATTACAGTTATGCATACCTTGTCTTTGGCAATTAAGTGCTGCCACTTGACCTCTGCCACCCTGGGACCCCATTATTCCCATTGCATTTAGGTCTCTGAATTCAGTGCAACTATTTCCACTCTAGTTTATGAACTACAGAGAAGAGAAACCATAGAGCTCTTCAAGAATCCTGAGGCCCCCTTCACAGATTTATTTCTCGTAGTTGTGGTCAAAGGTGTGTCCTCTGAACTCTCCTGGTGTGGATGGCCAAGCCTTACAGGATTAATTTCTTCTAACATTCCAATTTCCCTAAGCCTCTGGATATCTTCTTCTACAGTATACCAAGGCTGCTCTGGCATTTCAACTTCATTTAGTGTAGGCAATTTTTGGTCAATGTTTCAGCCAACCAACCAAGCAAACTGTTAGAGTCATTTCTAACTCCTCAAGCTGAAACATGAATGCAGAATCTCTGCTTAATGGGCCCATATCAATAAATATGGCCTTACCAAAATTTCTCTTCCTTCGACCATTATTCCACATCCTTAATATTCATTTGCACACATATTCCCTGGATTTTGGTCTATATGAATTAGAAAAACCATGTAGTTCTTTTGAAGTGTAGTGTACTTCCTCATGGGTCATATATTGTACCTTTTCAGCTGGGGCCTTGTAGATTTGAGTCTAATTATAGGTATAGAAGCAAAAAGGGGTGGTTGGAATAGGTTCTGAGGAGAATCAGCAGTGTCTTGCAAAGCAGCTGCCTCAGAGGAGGTCATTGTGGTTTCCCAGACAAAGAAGGGTTAATCTCCTCAGATGTGGGCTGAAGGACTGTTTCTGATACATGATCCTATACATAGGAAATCCCAGATAATCTATAAGAAAGTTACTGGAACTAATAGAAGTGTTTAGCAAAGTGGCAGAATACAAGATGAACATAAAAAATCAATTGGATTCTTCTACGCTAACAAAAAGAATCCCGAAAAGGAAATCAGGAAAGCAATATCATTTATAATAGCCCCCAAAAGGATAAAATACTTAGGAAAAAATCTAACTAAGGATATAAAAGACTTATACAAAGAAAACTTACAAAACACTGTGCAAGAAACCAAGAGACCTACATAAATGGAAAAACATACCATGCTCATGGATAGGAAGACTTAACATTGAAAAATGTCAATACTGCACAAAGCCATCTATAAATATAATGCAATTCTGATCCAAATTCCAACAACATTCTTTAAAAGAGTGGAGAAACCAGTGTCCAATTTATACCGAAAGGAAAGAGGCCGTGGACAGCTAAAGCATTATTAAAGAACAACAAAGTAGGAGGCCTCGCACTTCCCAATCTCAGAATCTACTGTATAGCCGTGGTAGTAAAAACAGCCTGTTACCAGGACACCGACAGACACATAGACCAACAGAACAGAAGTGAGAATCCAGAAATAAATCCATCCAGCTATGGACAGCTGATCTTCTTCACATGGTTGGAGTCCATCAAATGAAGAAGAAATAGACTAACAAATGGTGTTGGGAAAGGCAATTCACAATATGGGGAAAGTCAGCACAACCTGACTAAGGAAAATGGAGACACTAAGAAGCATGCAAGAATAAAGGGCAACTTTTTATGGTAAATACTGTAATGTATACAATCCTGCAACAACAGTAATAACAAATAATAATTAGCGAGTGGATACAAAGGTAGATATATATGCTAAATAGGGTAGAAGGTCATACAGGAGTATACCTGTGTACATATATAGGTATGGTTGTAGATATTTCTACATGCATATTTGTATGCACTGCATATATATTTGGGTATATAATAGAGCAATAGGGGGCACAGTTATGGAAACTCCTTAGACATAACCAAACACCTCGCAAGACTGACCTACTGGGCTTGAAGGACCATAGTCTCTGGAGACATCTAGATCAACTGGCATAACGTAGTTCATAAAGATAATGTTCTACACCCAAGGGTGGTGAGTAGTGCCTGCGGTCTTAAAAGCTTGCAAGTGACCATCTAGGTTACAACTACAGGTCTCTTCCCATCTTCAGCAAAGGAGAGTGAAGAAAAACAAAGACTCAAGGAAGCAATTAGTCCAAAGGACTAATGGCCCACATGAACTACAGCCTCCTCTAGTCTGAGATCAGAAGAACTAGATGGTGCCTGGCTACCACTACCAATTGCTCTGACCAGGAACACAATAGAAGGTCCCAGTTAGAATGGGTGAAAAATGTAAACAAAATGTAAATTTATAAAAAAGACCAGACTTACCGGACTGATAGAGACAGGAGGAACCCCTGAGACCATTGTTGTAAGAGACCCTTCACTTGGAAATGAAGCCAGTCCCAGAGGCCATGTTTCAGCCAAATAAAAGACTGGCCTACAAAATAAACAACACCCATGAGGAATGTGCTTCATAGAACAATCAACTATATGAAACCAAAAGGACAACATTCACCCAAAAGCAAACATGAGAAAGCAGGGAGGGGCAGGGAAATAGGATGAAGGGAAATGGGGAACCCAGAATGGAAATGGGGAGAGTGCTGACACATTGTGGGGACTGCAACCAATGTCACAGAATAATTGTGTATGAATTATTGAATGGAAAACTAATTTGCTGTGTAAACTTTCACCTAACACGTAATAAAAGAAAGAAAAAAGATACCCTAACATTTGACCATGACATATTTCTAAAAAAAAAAAAATTTCTTAAGAGAGGCAAACAGAGAAGGTCCTGAAATAGTAGCTCTTTCAAAGAGAATATTAAAGATTCAGGAGACACTGAAAAAGAAAAAATCTGGCAGATTACCAGCTTCTCCCAATGAATCCAGCAAAAAAAAAAAAACCTCATTCATTTTGCTTGAGTTTCAAGTAAAAGACTTGAGTGGAAAGACCCTTTATTCCTACTATCTCTCCTACCTCTCTTCTTCTCCCCCTAAACTTTTTGATTTTGAACTTCTTTGTAGATTAAGTTTTATAATAAACATCCACTGGCAAAAAAAAAAAAGAAGAAGAGGAAGAAGAAGGAGAAGAAGGGCTGCTTTTCCTGGCAAACAAGAATTTACAGGTCAATTTCCTCAGCTTCACCAGGATCTGCCATATTTCTCCAGTCCAATTTTTAGCATCACATTCTTTCCCCGTCTTTGACATCAGACACCCTGTGAGGGCTAAAATCTATGTTAATTTCCTAGTGCTATCATCACAACTTCAATAATGGGTTCAAGGATAAAAACGACTCTGAGAATGGCGCAGGACTGGGCAGTGTTTCGTTCTGTTGTATATGAAGTTGCTATGAGTCAGGGAGGAAACCCTGGTGGCATAGTCATTAAGTGCTATGGCTGCTAACCAAAGGGTCGGCAGTTCGAATCCGCCAGGCGCTCCTTGGAAACTCTATGGGGCAGTTCTCCTCTGCCCTACAGGGTCGCTATGAGTCCGAATCAACTTGACCTCACTGGCTTTTTGTTTTTTTTTTAATGAGTTGGAGATGACTTAAGGGCACCTAACAACAACAACAACAATCATAACAACATACCACAACTCGAGGGGCTTATAAGAATAGAAATTTATTTTCTCACAGTTCTGGAGCCTAGTAATCCAAATTCAAGGTGCTGGATTGGCCATGTTCTCTCTGAAGGCCCTAGGGAAAGACTCTTGTCTTTCTTGGCTTCTAGTAGCCCCAGGTGTTCCTTGGCTTGCAGCATAGCTCCATCATCATATGGCTGTTTGTCTCTCTGTGTTTTTTTTATGAGGAATCACTCAGATTGGATTAAGAACTACCCTACTCCAGTATGACCTCATGTTAACTGATAACATCTTCAAAGACCCTATTTCCAAACATGGTCATGTGCACACGTTCAGGGTTAGGACTTCAACATATCTTTTTTGGCGAAATAATTCAACCCATAATAGACATAATCATAACATAATCATAACAGTCTGAATCAACTTGACCGCACTGGGTTTTTTTTTTTTTTCATTTGCTCCTATTAGCAAAGCTGCAACAGGCAGGGGGTATTCTCAGGACTTAATTAATCCCTAAGGAAAATTATTGGGAAATAAACACAGCTAGAAGATAGGTCCTAATTTCAAAAACCACCGTCTGATACTATGACACCAGGTGCTTCCAGGTCTTAAAGACCCCATTATCTTTTAAAATCACATTGTCTTAAAACACCTGTATGTTAGCATGAATTGCTACAAGTTTGCAGTACTTCCAATGTGATTCCACTTTCTAGTTCTTGGCGTCTGTGAGTAGGGAGTTTCAGGTTGTCACGGATTGAATTATGCCCCCCAAAAATGTGTGTACCAATTTGGCTGTGCCACGATTCCCAGTGTTGGGTGGTTGTCCCCCATTTTGTGATTGTAATTTTATGTTAAAGAGGATTAGGGTGGGATTGTAACACCCTCACTGAGGTCATAGCCCTGATCCAATGTAAAGGGAGGTTCCCTGGGGGTGTGGCCTGCACCACCTTTTATCTTACAAGAGATAAAAGGAAAGAGAAGCAAGCAGAGAGTTGGGGTACTTCATACCACCAAGAAAGCAGTGCCGGGCACAGAGCGAGTTCTTTGGACCCCTGGTTCCCTGCACGGAGAAGCTCCTAGTCTGGGGGAAGATTGATGAGAAGGCTGACAAAGAAAGAAAGCCTTCCCCTGGAGCTGATGCCCTGAATATGGACTTTTATCCTACTTTACTGTAAGGAAATAAATTTCTCTCTGTTAAAGCCATCCACTTGTGGTATTTCTATTATGGCAGCAGCACTAGATGACTAAGACGCAGGTTAACACCAACTGTTCAGAAATTACCTCATGTCTTAGGCTGGGTTCTCTAGAGAAGCAAAACCAGTGTGTCATATATATATATATACACCTGACCCGCTGCCGTCGAGTCGATTCCGACTCATAGCGACCCTGTAGGACAGAGTAGAACTGCCCCGTAGAGTTTCCAAGGAGCACCTGGTAGACTGGAACTGCTGACCTTTTGGTTAGCAGTCAGAGCACTTAACCACTATGCCACCATGGTTTCCATATATATATATAGAGAGAGAGATTTGTGTCAAGGAAATGACTCACACTGTTGTAGAGACTACAAAGACCCAAGTCCATGGGTCAGGCTGGAGGCTTCTCCAGACTCATGTAGTTGCTGGGCCTTGTGAACCCAAGATCGGCAGGTCAGACAGCAGACCTCTGGCTCTCAGACTGCACAGGCTGACAAATCCCGAGATCAGCAGGTACGCTGGCAGGCTGCTGGCTCACAGACAACAAAGGCTGATGAATCCCAAGATTGCAGATGTGCTGGCAGGCTGCTGGCTTACAGACTGCAGAGGCTGATGAATTCCAAGCACCGAAGTTTAGATGAACAGGACCCAGCTCCAGGATCCAGAGTGAGCAAAACCTATGAACTTTGACAGAAAGTCTACCTATATTGGATTCAGTCCACACTGAAAGAAAAATCCCTTTCACTTGATTGGCTGCTCATAACAGATCTCATCATGGAGATGATTACATTATATCAGATCACATTACATCATTATATAGCTTCCAAAATGCATCTTAACAAACCACTGAGAATCATGGCCCACCCGAGCTGATGCTCAAACTTAACCATCTCAAGCCACCCCTTGTCAACTTTGCACCTGTACGCACTCCTTAAACCTTATATAATCTCTGAATAAAGACACTTATAAAGTCATATTTGTACCTAACATGATATAACTAATGCATGTACAACTGAAAATGTACTAACTAGACTTGTTTTATAAATGAAGAAAACAAATATATTTGATGCACACATACAAGGTAGAAATACTTATAACAATTACAGTCCTCATTTCTGCAACTGGTGGTGTGGTCATAACTGGTATTTCTAAATAGAATTACCTTCTTCTACCACCCATTCTACACCTATGAGTCGACGGCACTGGGTTGGTTTTTTAGCCACCCATTCCGTATTCCCTTTACACTCAGCAAGCTCCTCAGCTTTGCCTTGGGTGGTGACCCAAACCATCATTCCTGAAGAATCTGGGCCATTAGTAGTTGTGTTGGAATTGGTTTGCTATAGTTTTCCATTGACTTTACTCGCAGGGCATGGTAATACTATGCAATGTCCTAAGGGATCTCCTGCATTCCAGACATACTCTTCTTTTACCCCCATTATGTAGTATCAATCTGATTTCCTATTCTTAATCAGGATCAATCACACCCACCAATATGGTAACTCCATTCCATTCTTTGCCTGTTAATTCAGGTACATGAGGAGCCTGAAGTGGCCAGGTGGCATTCTTAACTTCCAGTTCAATGGAATCAGTGTTGTGCCTCCTAGTGGGAGAATTCCTCCCTTTGGAACTAAGACCTGTAGCCCAGAGAGCATAGGATCAGGGGGACAGGAAGCAAAAATTTTGTGAGTGGATCATTTGGGGTAATAGTGAGTGGTGTCACTCCCATTTCTACCCTTTGATTCCTGGACCAGTGAATCCTGGCTATAAGAGAAACAGCACCATATATTGGAGACCACTTTTTTCTTCCTCAGTCAACTGTTCATAAGGAACTCCCCATGAGGCCGTAGGTGCAGATTGGGAGAGGGCAGATAATGTGACATGAGTGGAGACCGTAGGCATTTGGGCCACTTCCTCATGTAACTTACTTGTGCCTTCAGGTCCTGCTTAGACCCGATCTCATATATACCACTTCCATTTAATGATGGAGTGCTGCTGTGCACATCCAGCTTAATACCTCTGTGTGTCAGACAACTCCCAGTTCATAATGGGCAGCTCAGGCTGCAGGGTGGCTTCATGGCCCATGGTTAAGCATTCAGTCTCTAATAAGGCCCAGTAACAAGTCAAAAGCTGTTTATCAAAAAGAGAGTGGTTATCTGTGGAGGGCGGAGGGCTTGGCTCCAAAATCCTAAGGGTCTGCATTGTGATTCACCAATAGGGGGCTGCCAAAGACTCCAAGCAGCATCTCTATCTACCACTGATGCTTCAAGCACCATTGGATCAGCAGGATTGTATGGCCCAAGTGGCAGAGCAACTTGCACAGTAGCCTGAACCTGTTGCTGAGCCTTGTCTTGCTCTGGGCCTTACTCAAAACTAGCAGCTTTTCAAGTCACTTGATAAATAGGCTGGAGTAGCACACCCAAATGAGGGATTTGTCACCTCCAAAATCCAAAGAGGGCCACCTGACATTGTGCCTCTTTTTTAGTTGTGGGAGGGGCCAGATGCAATAACTCATCCTTCATTTTAGAAGGAATATCTTGACATACCCCTCACCACTGGACCCCTAGAAATTTCACTGATGCGGAAGGTGACTGAATTTTTGTTGGATTAATATAGGGTCGCTATGAGTCAGAATAGACTCGACGGCAGTGGGTTTTTTAGCATGCAAATGTTTTACCAATAAGTCCAAAGTCATTGATACTTCTTTCTTACTAGGTCCAATCAGCATAATGTCATCAATGAAATGGACCAGCATGACATCTTGTGGAAAGGAAACACGATCCAGGTCCCTGTGGATTTAATTATGACATAGGGCTGGAGAGGTGATGTAGCTCTGAGGTAGGCAACTGAAGGTGCATTGCTGGCCTTGTCAGTTGAAGGCAAACGCTTCTGATGGTCCTTTGAAACAGGTATGGAGAAAAAGACATTAACCAGATCAATAGCTGCATACCAGGTACCAGGAGGTGTATTAATTTGCTCAAGCAGTGAAATTGCGTCTGGAACAGCAGCTGCAATTCAAGTCACCACCTGGTTAACCTTTTTTTTTTTTTTTTTATAATAACTTTTATTAAGCTTCAAGTGAACGTTTACAAATCCAATCAGTCTGTCACATATAAGTTTACATACATCTCACTCCCTACTCCCACTTACTCTCCCCGTCTTGAGTCAGCCCTTTCAGTCTCTCCTTTCTTGACAATTTTGCCGGCTTCCCTCTCTCTCTATCCTCCCATCCCCCCTCCAGGCAAGAGTTGCCAACACAATCTCAAGTGTCCACCTGATATAATTAGCTCACTCTTCATCAGCATCTCTCTCCCACCCGCTGACCAGTCCCTTTCATTTCTGATGAGTTGTCTTCGGGGATGGTTCCTGTCCTGTGTCAGCTGAAGGTCTGGGGAGCATGGCCGCCGGAATTCCTCCAGTCTCAGTCAGACCATTAAGTTTGGTCTTGTTATGAGAATTTGGGGTCTGCATCCCACTGATCTCCTGCTCCCTCAGGGGTCCTCTGCTGAGCTCCCTGTCAGGGCAGTCATCGATTGTGGCCGGGCACCAACTAGTTCTTCTGGTCTCAGGATGATGTAGGTCTCTGGTTCATGTGGCCCTTTCTGTCTCTTGGGCTCTTAGTTGTCATGTGGGCTTGGTGTTCTTCATTTTCCTTTGCTCCAGGTGGGTTGAGACCAATTGCTGCATCTTAGATGGCTGCTTGTTAGCATTTAAGACCCCAGACGCCACATTTCGAAGTGGGATGCAGAATGATTTCATAATAGAATTATTTTGCCAATTGACTTAGAAGTCCCCGCAAACCATGTTCCCCAGACCCCCGCGCTTGCTCCGCTGACCTTTGAAGCATTCATTTTATCCCGGAAACTTCTTTGCTTTTGGTCCAGTCCAATTGAGCTGACCTTCCATGTATTGAGTGTTGTCTTTCCCTTCACCTAAAGCAGTTCTTATCTACTGATTAATCAATAAAAAACCCTCTCCCACCCTCCCTCCCTCCCCCCCTCGTAACCACAAAAGTATGTGTTCTTCTCAGGTTTACTATTTCTCAAGATCTTATAATAGTGGTCTTATACAATATTTGTCCTTTTGCCTCTGACTAATTTTGCTCAGCATAATGCCTTCCAGGTTCCTCCATGTTATGAAATGTTTCAGAGATTCGTCACTGTTCTTTATCGATGCGTAGTATTCCATTGTGTGAATATACCACAATTTATTTACCCATTCATCCGTTGATGGACACCTTGGTTGCTTCCAACTTTTTGCTATTGTAAACAGAGCTGCAATAAACATGGGTGTGCATATATCTGTTTGTATGAAGGCTCTTGTATCTCTAGGGTATATTCCTAGGAGTGGGATTTCTGGGTTGTATGGTAGTTCTATTTCTAACTGTTTAAGATAACGCCAGATAGATTTCCAAAGTGGTTGTACCATTTTACATTCCCACCAGCAGTGTATGAGAGTTCCAATCTCTCCGCAGCCTCTCCAACATTTATTATTTTGTGTTTTTTGGATTAATGCCAGCCTTGCTGGTGTGAGATGGAATCTCATCGTAGTTTTAATTTGCATTTCTCTAATGGCTAATGATCGAGAGCATTTTCTCATGTATCTGTTGGCTGCCTGAATATCTTCTTTAGTGAAATGTGTGTTCATATCCTTTGCCCACTTCTTGATTGGGTTGTTTGTCTTTTTGTGGTTGAGTTTTGACAGAATCATGTAGATTTTAGAGATCAGGCGCTGGTCGGAGATGTCATAGCTGAAAATTCTTTCCCAATCTGTAGGTGGTCTTTTTACTCTTTTGGTGAAGTCTTTAGATGAGCATAGGTGTTTGATTTTTAGGAGCTCCCAGTTATCGGGTTTCTCTTCATCATTTTTGGTAATGTTTTGTATTCTGTTTATACCTTGTATTAGGGCTCCTAGGGTTGTCCCAATTTTTTCTTCCATGATCTTTATCGTTTTAGTCTTTATGTTTAGGTCTTTGATCCACTTGGAGTTAGTTTTTGTGCATGGTGTGAGGTATGGGTCCTGTTTCATTTTTTTGCAAATGGATATCCAGTTATGCCAGCACCATTTGTTAAAAAGGCTATCTTTTCCCCAGTTAATTGACACTGGTCCTTTGTCAAATATCATCTGCTCATACGTGGATGGATCTATGTCTGGGTTCTCAATTCTGTTCCATTGGTCTATGTGTCTGTTGTTGTACCAATACCAGGCTGTTTTGACTACTGTGGCTGTATAATAGTTTCTGAAGTCAGGTAAGGTGAGGCCTCCCACTTTCTTCTTCTTTTTCAGTAGTGCTTTGCTTATCCGTGGCTTCTTTCCCTTCCATATGAAATTGGTGATTTGTTTCTCTATCCCCTTAAAATATGACATTGGAATTTGGATCGGAAGTGCGTTAAATGTATAGATGGCTTTTGGTAGAATAGACATTTTTACTATGTTAAGTCTTCCTATCCATGAGCAGGGTATGTTTTTCCACTTAAGTATGTCCTTTTGAATTTCTTGTAGTAGAGCTTTGTAGTTTTCTTTGTATAGGTCTTTTACATCCTTGGTAAGATTTATTCCTAAGTATCTTATCTTCTTGGGGGCTATTGTGAATGGTATTGATTTGGTTATTTCCTCTTCGGTGTTCTTTTTGTTGATGTAGAGGAATCCAAGTGATTTTTGTATGTTTATTTTATAACCTGAGACTCTGCCAAACTCTTCTATTAGTTTCAGTAGTTTTCTGGAGGATTCCTTAGGGTTTTCTGTGTATATAATCATGTCATCTGCAAATAGTGATAACTTTACTTCTTCCTTGCCAATCCGGATACCTTTTATTTCTTTGTCTAGCCTGATTGCCCTGGCTAAGACTTCCAACACGATGTTGAATAAGAGCGGTGATAAAGGGCATCCTTGTCTGGTTCCCGTTCTCAAGGGAAATGCTTTCAGGTTCTCTCCATTTAGAGTGACATTGGCTGTTGGCTTTGCATAGATGCCCTTTATTATGTTGAGGAATTTTCCTTCAATTCCTATTTTGGTAAGAGTTTTTATCATGAATGGGTGTTGGACTTTGTCAAATGCCTTTTCTGCATCAATTGATAAGATCATGTGGTTTTTGTCTTTTGTTTTATTTATGTGATGGATTACATTAATGGTTTTTCTGATATTAAACCAGCCTTGCATACCTGGTATAAATCCCACTTGATCAGGGTGAATTATTTTTTTGATGTGTTGTTGGATTCTATTGGCTAGAATTTTGTTGAGGATTTTTGCATCAATGTTCATGAGGGATATAGGTCTATAATTTTCTTTTTTTGTAATGTCTTTACCTGGTTTTGGTATCAGGGAGATGGTGGCTTCATAGAATGAGTTGGGTAGTATTCCGTCATTTTCTATGCTTTGGAATACCTTTAGTAGTAGTGGTGTTAACTCTTCTCTGAAAATTTGGTAGAACTCTGCAGTGAAGCCGTCCGGGCCGGGACTTTTTTTTGTTGGGAGTTTTTTGATTACCGTTTCAATCTCTTTTTTTGTTATGGGTCTATTTAGCTGTTCTACTTCTGAATGTGTTAGTTTAGGTAGGTAGTGTTTTTCCAGGAATTCATCCATTTCTTCTAGGTTTTCAAATTTGTTAGAGTACAATTTTTCATAATAATCTGAAATGATTCTTTTAATTTCATTTGGTTCTGTTGTGATGTGGTCCTTCTCATTTCTTATTCGGGTTATTTGTTTCCTTTCCTGTATTTCTTTAGTCAGTCTAGCCAATGGTTTATCAATTTTGTTAATTTTTTCAAAGAACCAGCTTTTGGCTTTGTTAATTCTTTCAATTGTTTTTCTGTTCTCTAATTCATTTAGTTCAGCTCTAATTTTTATTATTTGTTTTCTTCTGGTGCCTGATGGATTCTTTTGTTGCTCACTTTCTATTTGTTCAAGTTGTAGGGACAGTTCTCTGATTTTGGCTCTTTCTTCTTTTTGTATGTGTGCATTTATTGATATAAATTGGCCTCTGAGCACTGCTTTTGCTGTGTCCCAGAGGTTTTGATAGGAAGTATTTTCATTCTCGTTGCTTTCTATGAATTTCCTTATTCCCTCCTTGATGTCTTCTATAACCCAGTCTTTTTTCAGGAGGGTATTATTCATTTTCCAAGTATTTGATTTCTTTTCCCTCGTTTTTCTGTTATTGATCTCTAGTTTTATTGCCTTGTGATCTGAGAAGATGCTTTGTAATATTTCGATGTTTTGGACTCTGCAAAGGTTTGTTTTATGTCCTAATATGTGGTCTATTCTAGAGAATGTTCCATGTGCGCTGGAAAAAAAAGTATATTTTGCAGCAGTTGGGTGGAGAGTTCTGTATAAGTCAATGAGGTCAAGTTGGTTGATTGTTGTAATTAGATCTTCCGTGTCTCTGTTGAGCTTCTTGCTGGATGTCCTGTCCTTCTCCGAAAGTGGTGTGTTGAAGTCTCCTACTATAATTGTGGAGGTATCTATCTCGCTTTTCAGTTCTGTTAAAATTTGATTTATGTATCTTGCAGCCCTGTCATTGGGTGCGTAAATATTTAATATGGTTATGTCTTCCTGATCAATTGTCCCTTTTATCATTATATAGTGTCCTTCTTTATCCTTTGTGGTGGATTTAAGTCTAAAGTCTATTTTGTCAGAAATTAATATTGCTACTCCTCTTCTTTTTTGCTTATTGTTTGCTTGATATACTTTTTTCCATCCTTTGAGTTTTAGTTTATTTGAGTCTCTAAGTCTAAGGTGTGTCTCTTGTAGGCAGCATATAGATGGATCGTGTTTCTTTATCCAGTCTGTGACTCTCTGTCTCTTTATTGGTGCATTTAGTCCATTTACATTCAGGGTAATTATAGATAAATAAGTTTTTAGTGCTGTCATTTTGATGCCTTTTTATGTATGTTGTTGACAATTTCATTTTTCCACATACTTTTTTGTGCTGAGGCGTTTTTCTTAGTAAATTGTGAGATCCTCATTTTCATAGTGTTTGACTTTATGTTAGTTGAGTCGTTACGTTTTTCTTGGTTTTTGTCTTGAGTTATAGAGTTGTTATACCTTTTTGTGGTTACCTCATTATATACCCCTATTTTTCTAAGTAAAAACCTAACTTGTATTGTTCTATATCGCCTTGTATCACTCTCCATATGGCAGTTCAATGCCTCCTGTATTTAGTCCCTCTTTTTGATTATTGTGATCTTTTACCTATTGACTTCCATGATTCCCTGTTATGTGTATTTTTTTTTTTTTAATTAATCTTAATTTGTTTGTTTTTGTGATTTCCCTATTTGAGTTGATATCAGGACGTTCTGTTTTGTGACCTTGTGTTGTGCTGATATCTGATATTATTGGTTCTCTGACCAAACAATATCCTTTAGTATTTCTTGTAGCTTTGGTTTGGTTTTTGCAAATTCTCTAAACTTGTGTTTGTCTGTAAATATCTTAATTTCGCCTTCATATTTCAGAGAGAGTTTTGCTGGATATATGATCCTTGGCTGGCAGTTTTTCTCCTTCAGTGTTCTGTATATGTCGTCCCATTCCCTTCTTGCCTGCATGGTTTCTGCTGAGTAGTCAGAACATATTCTTATTGATTCTCCCTTGAAGGAAACCTTTCTTTTCTCCCTGGCTGCTTTTAAAATTTTCTGTTTATCTTTGGTTTTGGTGAGTTTGATGATAATATGTCTTGGTGTTTTTCTTTTTGGATCAATCTTAAATGGGGTTCGATGAGCATCTTGGATAGATATCCTTTCGTCTTTCATGATGTCAGGGAAGTTTTCTGTCAGAAGTTCTTCAACTATTTTCTCTGTGTTTTCTGTCCCTCCTCCCTGTTCTGGGACTCCAATCACCCGCAGGTTATCCTTCTTGATAGAAAAAAATAGAGTCCCACATAATTCTTAGGGTTTCTTCATTTTTTTTAATTCTTTTATCTGATTTTTTTTCAGCTATGTTGGTGTTAATTCCCTGGTCCTCCAGATGTCCCAGTCTGCATTCTAATTGCTCGAGTCTGCTCCTCTGACTTCCTATTACGTTGTCTAATTCTGTTATTTTATTGTTAATCTTTTGGATTTCTACATGTTGTCTCTCTATGGATTCTTGCAACTTATTAATTTTTCCAGTATGTTCTTGAATAATCTTTTTGAGTTCTTCAACAGTTTTATCAGTGTGTTCCTTGGCTTTTTCTGCAGATATCCTAATTTCATTTGTGATATCATTAAGCATTCTGTAAATTAGTTTTTTATATTCTGTATCTGATAATTCCAAAATTGTATCTTCATTTGGGAAAGATTTTGATTCTTTTGTTTGGGGGGTTGGAGAAGCTGTCCCGGTCTGCTTCTTTAAGTGGTTTGATATGGATTGTTGTCTCCGAGCCATCACTGGGAAACTAGTTTTTCCAGAAAATCCGCTAAAAAAAAAACTGCAGTCAGATCCCTATCAGAGTTCTCCCTTTGGCTCAGGCTATTCAGATGTTAATGAAGCCGCCTGGGAAGGGTGGGGGAGGGAACAGAGAGATAGGAGAGTAGCACCTCAGAATATAGCCAGAGTTGCTTGTCTTGCTTGGAATGACTGTTATATCTGAGATTCCCGCGGGCGCGTCGCCTATGTGTGCTGGCTGTGTGGAGATTGCCCCCGGGGGGTCTGGCCCGCTGGAGTCACGGTCAGATCCTCCGCTTCCAGCCCCACGCCCAGCGTCAAGGCTCCCCTACTGGGACGGTGCACTCTCAACTCCAAAATCAGTCGCTGCCTCCCGGGGACTTCTCGTCTCTCCAGCCGCGTGGCCGTGCCGCCCCCGTGAACTAGGTGGGCCCCCTCCCGGGGTTAGTTCAGATGGGTGGAGTAGCTCCCTGTGCTTGTGCCGCGACCGAGTGTCCTGGCTGGAACGCTGTTCTCCCCACTCCAATACCAGTCGCTGCCTCCCGGGGACTTCTCCTACCGGCTGCGTCCCACGCCGCCCGCGTGACCCGGCTGGTCCCCTTCCCGGGGTTAGTTCAGGGGGTGGAGCAACTCTCCGTGTTTATGGCGTACCTGCGTGCAGTCCTAATCCCTGCGGGATGGTTCCCCGGCTCGGATGCTGCTCTTTCTGCTCCAAGATCAGTCACTGCCTCCCGGGGACTTCTCCTACCGGCTGCGTCCCACGCCGCCCGTGGAACCAGCTGGTCCCCCTCCCGGGGTTAGTTCAAGGGGGTGGAGCAGGTCTCTGTGCTTGTGCCGTACCTGACTGGTACGCTGGCTCCAGGCTCTGGAAACAATCGCTGCTTCCCCGTATTAGTTCGTTCTCCGTCTCTAAATCTGTGTTTGTTGTTCAGGGTTCGTAGATTGTTATGTATGTGATCGATTCACTTGTTTTTCCGTGTCTTTGTTGTAAGAGGGATCCGAGGTAGCGTCTGCCTAGTCCGCCATCTTGGCTCCGCCCCTTGGTTAACCTTTTTATAATTCACTGTCATTCCCCAAGATCTATCTGTTTTTGCACAGGCCAAATAGGCAGTTGAAAGGGGCTGTGATGGGAATCACCACCCCTGAATCCTTCAAGTCCTTGATGGTGGCAGTAAGTGCTGCAATCTCTCCAGGAATGTGGTATTGCTTTTGGTTTACTATTTTCCTAGGTAGGGAGAGTTCTAATGGCTTCCACTTTGCTTTTCCTACCATAATAGTCATTACTCCACCTCTCAGGGATCCATTGTGGGGGTTCTACCAGTTGCTGAGTATATCTATTTCAATTAAGCATTGTGGAACTGGGAAAACCACTGCATGATGAGTTTAGGGACCCACTGGACGTGCTGTGAGCTGAACCTGAGCTAAGATTCCATTAATAACCTGACCTCCATATGCCTCCACTCTCACTGGTGGGCCACAGGGATGTTTTGGGTCTCCTGGGGTTAGTGTCACTTCAAAGCCAATATCTCGTAATCTTGTAAAAGTCTGGTTATTTCCTTTCCCCCAGTGAATTGTCACTCTCGTAAAAGGCTGTAGATCCTGGGGGAAGGCTAGGAGAAAGATTAACAGTACAAATTTTTGGCAGTGTAGTGAGGTCCTTCCTCAAGGGGACCTGGCCTCCCCTTCATTTAAGGGGGTGTGGGTCTTTAAACTCACTCAAGTCTGGGAATTGATTGAGGAGCCATGACTCTATTCTGGTGATTCTAATTAGACTGTTGTTCAGTTGACCTAGAATTGTTTCACTTGTACAGATCAAGTAAATATTTGGTAGACTTCCAATCTATTTCACTCCAAGGGATACCATGACTAAAAAGCCAAAACCATAAGTCCATATGAGTTAGACTATTCTGATTACTGCTTTGACTCTGCTGTACATTACAGCAACTATGCCCTCCTTGTCTTTGTCAACTGAGTGCTGCCACTTGGTCCCTACCACCATGGGGTTCAATCAGCCCCATTGTAATTAGGTGTCTTAATTCAGTTAGGGCAGTTCCCACTGTCAAATCTGACTTGCAGAAAATAGCAATCACAACAGTTTACAAGGATGCTGGGGCTCACATCACGAATTTGTTCCTCACTGTTGTGGATTTGTCTTAGGCTGGGTTCTCTAGAGAAGCGAAACCAGTGAAGCATATAAATCTGTATATAGAGAGATTTATATCAAGAAAAATGCTTACACAGTAGTGGAGACTGGCAAGTTCCAGATCTGTGGGTTAAGATGGAGGCCTCTCCTGACTCACATAGCTGCAGGTCTGGCAAATCCAAGATCAGCAGGTTAGACGTCAGGCTTCTGGCTCACAGGCTGACAAATCCCAGGATTATCAAGTAAACTGTTAGCTCAAGCCTCAAGAACCTGAGGTCAGGTAAACAGGAGCCAGCTGCAAAATCCAGCGAAAGCCAAAGACCTTTGCCAGAAAATTCACCTGTATTTAATGTAGGCCGCTCCCTCAAGGAAAATGCCTTTCAACTGATTGGCTGTTCATAACATATCTCATCATAAAAAAAAGAGGTGATTAAATTATATCAAATCTCATTATGTAGGTGATTACATCATTACATAACTACCAAACTACATAACTGCCAAACCACTGAGAATCATGGTCCAGACAATTTGACACACAACCTTAACCATTCCACCTCAGAAACATCTGGGAACTTCCAAAGTTGAAACAAAGAAATTCCAGGTCCCCTTTGTCCTGTACCTAAGGCCCTTAGGATATGCCCAGTAGACAACCACAACACAGTACAATAACCATAACATTCATAACAAGACTTCTACCCCAATAGAAACTAGAGTTGCCCTAGAGTCTAGCCAATCCATCCCATTCCCTTTATAGGAGAAAAAATGCTATAAAGATGTAGAGATATGAGAAAATGAGACAATGAACCCATATTCTTTTGCATGTTTAAGATAAGACATTATAGAAAATAACAGGAAATGAATAAAAAAGTATAGGCCCATTAGTGATGTCAGTCAAGAAGGCAAATTCATGAGCCAGCTGGCTTTTTCATTGCTTTAGAAACTAAAAAAAAATTTTGCATTATGAATGAATGGCAAACTTTGTTTAAATAAGTTATCTAAATAGGTACCAACTTGTGGAGACAAGCTGAATGGACGAGTAAATGACCCTGGCCTAGGAGCACTCTCTGGGTTGCCTGGCAACAAGATAGTAGACTGAGAACTCCACCTCCCCTAGAAGGAGGAACTATAAGCTTCCAGGGGTCCAGAGACATCCCCTTCCCTCAGTGGGAAGGGCTGTTCCCAAACTGTATACAAATTTAAGACACCGAAGGTCCCCAGGTGCTGCGCCTCTGGCATTTCTCAGCAATCCTCTAAATAGCTAGCCCCTAAGTTCAAGCAACTTGGCAGCTGAGCCCAAAATGTTTACTCCCTCAATGGAAAGCTACTGTCCCACTGAGGGACCATAATCCAGAGGGAGATCCTTTCTCATAAAAATGAAGAACAACAGGAGGTGGGATCTCTCCCTTGGATCACAGCCCCTCAGTGTGTCTATCCCTGCTCCACCAAAGCACACCTCACTGAAGATGCCAAGAGAGGGTCCACACACCTGCTGACCTTATGTGCATGTGAGCTTCAGTCTACTTGCTGCTGGTTATTCAAGCCCAATTCATGACACCAAGAGTAAGAATGGACTCGTAGTCATCTTTAGAACCAGAAGATATTATCATTTTATAAATGTGGGAACTGAGGCCCAAATGAATCAATGACAGGGTTAGGAATACAGGCCAGGACTTCTGGATGCAAAACCCCAACTTTGAAGATCAAGTTATGTCCTCATTTAGGTTGATGAAGGAGGACTGATGCAGTGCATTGGGGTCCATGGGCAGAAGGACCTTGACATAAACTCTTGGAACGATAGTATTCCTCCCATGCATGGATCAAAGCAAGTCCAATGCCCTCACATGGGTTTCTGAAAATTCCTTATGGGCTTGCATTTTCATAATAATCTTTGGTACTGCATTTCTGTTGATTAATTGAGTTCAAAGAATCCAGTTTTCAAATTTCCAATGGCCTCATAAATATTACAATTTTTTAAGTTCATTTTGTTGAATCGGGATTCAAGTAAGTTCCACACGTTGTGATTAGTACAGACTTTTTGGAAGTCTCTTTTAATATATAAATTCCACTTCCACCTGTTGTTATATACTCCTTTTAATTTATTTGTTGATGAAACCAGGTTGTTTGTTTAGTAAAGTTTCCTGTAGCTTGGGTTTTGCTGATTGTATCTTTGTAGCATCAATTAATGTGTTTCTCTATTAATTCATAAGGGTTTTTAAAATGGTGATATTTTAACTATGTGATTACTTTTCAATGATAGTTGGAATAAGTCTATAAAGAGAAACTTTCCCTCATCAATTATTTCTTTATTTAGAGGCATATTTCTTATAGCAAAGGCAGAATAGAATCTTGGTTCTCTCCCTTAATATTAATTTTTAGAATTGATAAATATTCAGAGGTGACTAATGAGTTTTAGAAAATCATTATGAAGTCATGAGTTTAAATATATTTGATATTTTTTACTATTGCAATCTTTTTTCTTTTGGATGCATAAATTTTCACATCTTTGGCCAGTGGGAGCCTATTTGAGTCAGCTCTTGAATAATTTAGCTTATTTTGTACATTCCCAACCTAGAATCATCCATTTCTCTGGAGAACCTTGGTTTCTAAACCCTGTGTCATGGATTGAGTTGTTGCTCCCCCAAAATACCTGTCAACTTGGCTAGGCCATGATTTCCAGTATTGTGTGATTGTCCACCATTTTGTCATCTGATGTGATTTCCCTATGTGTTGTAAATCCTATCTCTATGATATTAATGAGATGGGATTAGTGGCAGTTAATGAGCAGGACTCAATCTACAAGATGAAATTATGTTTTAAGCCTATCTCTTTTGAGATACAAAAGAGAGAAGCGAGCAGAGAGACACGGGAATCTCATACCACCAAGAAACAAGAGCCAGGAGAATAGCATATCCTTTGGATCCAGGGTCCCTGGGCAGAGAGACTCTTAAACTGGGTAAGATTGATGATAAGGACCTTCCCCCAGAGTTGACAGAGAGAAAGCCCTCTTCTAGAGCTGGCACCCTGAATTTGGACTTCTAACCTCCCAAACTGTGAGAGAATAAATTTCTTTGTTAAAGCCATCCACTTGTGGTGTTACTGTTACAGCAGCACTACTAGATAAATAGGACACCCTGGTTTAGTGAAGAATAGTATATAGTGTTATGGACTAAGGAAACCCTGATGGTGTAGTGGTTAAGCGCTACGGCTGCTAACCAAAGAGTCGGCAGTTCAAATCTGCCAGGCGCTCCTTGCAAACTCTATGGGGCAGTTCTACTCTGTCCTATAGTGTTGCTATGAGTCAGAATCGACTTGACCGCAACGGGTTTGGTTTTGGTTTTTTGGTTATGGATTAAATTATGACCCCCAAAATGTATATCAATTTGGCTAGGCCATGATTCCCAGTATCGTGTGGTTTTCCTCCATTTTGTGATCTGATGTAATTATCTTATGTGTTGTAAATCCTAACCTCTATGATGTAAATGAGGCAGGATTAGTGGCAGTTATGTTAATGAGGCAGGACTCAATCTACAGGATTAGGTTGTATCTTGAGTCAATCTGTTTTGAGATACAAAAGAGAGAAGCAGGCTGAGAGAAGAGGGACCTCATTATCACCAAACATGTAGAGGCAGGAGCAGAATGCGTCCTTTGTCCCTAGGTTTCCTGCACTGAGAAGGTCCTAGATCCAGGGGGAGATTGATGACAGGGACCTTCCTCCAGATCCAACAGAGAGAGAAACCCTGTCCCTGCGGCTGGCACCCTGAATTTGGACTTCTAGCCTCCTAGACTGTGAGGGAATAAATTTCTGTTTGTTAAAGCCCTCCACTTGTGGTATTTCTATTAGCAGCACTAGATGACTAAGACATGTGGAGAATCTGAACACTAATACCGTTCACTGTTACTAGGCTATTCATTTTGTGTGTGGGGGGGCATTTAAGATAAAATATATCAAGAGTTCATATTGATACTTTCAATTCAAATTCAGTTATATAAAATCTTAATCTTTTTGATCTTACATCTGTATCTCCTTTCTACATGCTAGGAATTCAGGTTCTCCATGACACTAGGAATGATAGAATATTACGTAATTACTTATATGCTCTATCTTACCATACTTTCACAACAGCTTTAAAATAACAAAACCAAAACTACTACCAACACCATGATTACTGAAAACATTTTAATATTTTCTTACAGTTCTTTTTAGTTGTAGAGTATATCCCATTTTCTGAATTTTAAAGTCACTGGGAATAGTTCTTTTCCTAGTGGTCAAGCCCCAACTGAATACACACTTAGATTTTGGTCCATTGCTTTCATTTTATTTTCTATTTTTACAGGTTGTTGTAAAATTTTTATTTTGCTTTATATAATTAAGGAACCCTGGTGGCGCAGTGGTTAAGGTGCTTGACTGCTAACCAAAAGATCAGCAATTTGAAACCCACGAGCAGATCTGTGGGAGAAAGATGTGGCAGTCTGCTTCCATAAAGATTTATAGCCTTGGAAACCCAGTAGGGTAGCTATGAGTTAGAATCGGCTCTACAGCAGTGGGTTTATATAATTATCAGAGATGGGTGCAAAAATCGAGTTGATTATTTGTCTTTGTGGACATAGTTGCCCTGATTGGTCTCAAATGGTTTTATACAAGAGAAGTTTGTTTTATCATCAGACATGCTAGATTCCTTGGAAAAGGTGGGGTTGTTGATATTTTCTGGTGAGAAAACATAACACTAATGAGGAAGAGTGTGAATGAGTGTGCCCAGGAGTTACAGACTATTACATGTCATGCTGTAATCTAAAAACTTGTAAGTGAATATTGCATTCTGCTCCATAGTAATATACACATTATATACATAGAGAAACACTTTTCAAATAACTTATCATCATACACATTGGCACTACAGGAAGCTACGTTATTGTTTTTAATCCATAGTTTCCAGCTTTTTACGACACATCCAATAGGAGACAGATGGAATGGACCATCGGGACAGCTTCACCACACAGTCATCTAAACTGTTTCTGGAATATATTGAAAATCAAGTGCCAGTTAACTTGAGTGTGCACACATTATTCTTGCTAAGAAGGTATTGTGATTAATTGTGTTTTAATGAAGACAAAAGTGTTTTTTTTTTTTAATAAAAATAATTAAAGCTAACATTTACAGAGTATTTAGTATGTGCCAGGCACTATTCTAAGTGATTTACATGTGTTAATTTAGTTAATTCCCAGAACAAACCTATGAGCCAGTTACTGTTATTTTCCTTATTTCAATGATGAAGAAATTGAAACATGAAGAAATTGAGGAGTAGCTTGCCTGCCTGAGTGTTTTAGCTGGGATAGCGTGTGGGAACCCAGTCTCAGTGACTCAACACAATACAGGTTTCTCTCTTATTCATGCTACATGTTCAACAGAAGCCCGCAGGAAAACCTGACTCATTGTAGGGACCATTGTGATATAAACTGATGGCAGCCACTCAGGAGCCCAGGCTTCTGGAAACTCCATCTCAACCTGTGCTTTCACGATTACCGAGGTAGGAAAAACGGAACAACATGGCAGATCACACGTGTCTCTTAAAGCTCCTGCCCAGAAGCAGCAACAACACTTCCGCTCACGTTACATTAATCACAATAAGTCCTGTGGCCTAACTGCTAAGAAGACTGGCTCAGTAGGCTGAATACTGTCCCAAAAATTCATGCCCACCTGGAACCTCAATGTGACTAATTACATCTTAGCAGATGTAATTAAGAAAGGATCAAGATGAGACATTACTGAACTCAGTGGGTTCTAAATCCTATGAGAGTGTCCTTATATGAGACAGAAAAGAAGACATGGGGGACACAGAGGATAAGTCCTTGTGAATAGAGAGACAGAGACTGGAGTGATGCAGCCACAAGCCAGGGATTGCCACCAGCCACCAGAAGCTGGTTTCTAGATTTTTCCTCAGATCCTCCAGAAGGAATCAAGACTTCTAACACCTCAGTTTTGGACTTCTGGACTCCTGAACTGTGGGAGAATAAGTTTTTGTTGTTTTAAGCCACCTAGTTTGTGGTAACTTGTGATGGCAGTCCCGGGAAACTAAGACAAGTGGAATACTGCAGTCCTACCATGGTCCTGGAAGATGGAGAGCCAGAAATACACAGTGAAGAGTACTAATGACTAAGACAGCCAGTAAATAAAGGACTGAGAATCTGAATACAGGTAGAGTGTCTTATAGCCTGTGATCTTAGTTCTGTGCTCATATTTTTAAAAGAGTGCTCATTTCTCCCATCTCACCCTTTAAAAATTTAAATGATATGTGCATATGTTTTTAAATGACATGGTTCCTTATGCACGTGTTTTATAATGTACTTAATATATTCTTACAGTGTTACGTATATATAATGTAATACAATGTATCGTACATTATATAATGTATTAATAAATAAATATACATATGCCAGGAATACATGTCCACCAAAAATATTACCTAGGAGAGGGAAAAAAAAAACAGTTGTTGTCAAGATAATTCCAATTCATGGTGACCCCATGTGTGCCAGAGTAGAACTGTGCTCCATAGGGCTTTCAATGGCTGATTTTTCAGAAGTAGATAGCCAGGCCTTTCTTACGAGGTGCCTCTGGGTGGACTCCAACTGCCAACCTCTTGGTAATCAGCCCAGTATATTAACTGTTTGCTCCACCCAGGGACTCCATAACTTTGAGGGTTGCACAATTATTGAAGTGTGGAAATCACTGCTCCAGGCAAAGGGCAGTCATCAAGGTTTTTGAGAACAGAGGGTTATGCTCAAATCTGTGCTATTAAAATGAAATAACTCTGAGAAGATAGAGTGCCCAAACCATAAGTTGACACTGTAGAACCCTGTTAATGCAATTTTACCATGTTTTGTATTTCCTAAATTCTATTCAGGAGCTGGTTCTTTTCTTTTTGCGTTCAAATTAACATGAAAGGAGCTTCGAAGAGGTCTGTTTTTTCTTGTTATTTGGTAGTGTCTTGAATTTGGATTCCAGAGTTGTACTTTCAAATGGGCTGAGAGACTGTACTATGTGACAGTAAAACCTGTCAATCATCTGGCTTTCTCTCGCAAGGCTTCATTTAGAGGTTATCCTTGAAGAGCAGGAAATACCTGCGCGGGCCTCGAATCAAAAAGAAAGCATTAGAGGGGAGGAGAAATCCCTGGCACATGACAGGCATTGGAGGGGATATAGTTATGATTAATCTTGTCTTCAGACTCATGAAAGTGAAGCTTAGTAAACAATGTGGATCACGGAATCCTCTCACTGGTAAGCCCCCTTCCAAGGGTGTTAAATGTCTCGCTTGGCACTTTGTTTTATTTAGCTAACTTTTCAGCCTGTTTTAACATGTGGAGCCTCCTGAAACGTGAGCCAGAGAGCCAGCTGAGGGATCTAGCTCCATTTTGTTCTGGTCCGTCACTTTGGTGTTAGCATTTGCCTCACTCTTGTTTCCAGTTTGAATTATGAAACCATTTCAGTTCAGTTTTAATAAACTCCTTGGCATGGCAAGCGCTACAAGAGCTGCCAAACTTAATATGCTGAATCCCTGTGAAGAGGGCAGCAGCTCTGGCTGGGAGGACGGGGAGGTGGATTTTCTATAAATGTGTCCAGTTTCCATTACAGCCCTTCAGAGTTGGTAGCTGGCTGCCAGGTGCAGCTGCTTTCCTATTCTACACACAATCACTTTTGAGTTCGGTTTCTAAGCTTCCTCATCTCCTGACTCACCCAGAGTCTTCTGACTAAATAAATGACCTCTTGATTGATCTTTCTGCCTGAGGAGTGTGTCCCAAGTCTCAGGGCTTCACCCTGCAGGACAACACTGGTCCACCAGGTCCATGTGTGTTTATGGAGCCTTCCATGACCTCCATTGAGGAATAGCTGCGGTGGAGCAGAGAGAGCAGTCTTTGTGGAGCTAAAGCAGCATTTTTACTCCAAATGGATTTCCACCTGAACTGCAGGCATGCTGTTGTAGATGGCACAGCTCTCTGAATCTACATTGGGTGAACTTGTCCCCAGCCACCTCCAGTTCTGTAGAACAAGGGGCCAGGGAAGGAGTCCCAGGGTCTGCCCTCATCCTCCAGAACCTGTGTGTTTATTAAGACACTGATACACTCATCTCACTGAATAGAGGATAGGAATATTTTCACTTCTTATAAAAGTTCAGTAACTTGAGCTGGTTTACAACATAAGACTTTCTGCTTTAAGCCAATGAAACATGTGAAATTCCACATTCATAAACAAAGAGAAAGGCTAAGGCAGTATACAATTACTTGCTTAATAAAAAGAGTGGCCATAAAAAACCTTAAATAGTTGTACTGTATCAGAGCAATAGTATACTAAAATTGCTTTATTCAAACAAGGTGAGTTTTGTCTATAATAGGACTGGTTAAGTAGAAAAATAGCGTGCAGACCCAAAAACGCTGCCCAAAACAGGTGTATACATTCCCATTTGGGAATGCTGCCACCTACAATTTCCTTTTGGAACCTCAGCTTAATCTTACTAAATTTCCACTAAATTCTCTAGGGGAATTACAAGGGGAGAGAGGGAGGTGAAGTTTCCTAGGGCTTTAGGTTCTTCTTATATGTGTTTGCACATGTGTTTGCAGGCTCTGGACGTAGAGAGGAACAGAATCTCAGAGACTACAGACTCCATGTCCCTGTCTGGACAACTCATCACCTAGCAGTTCTCAATCTTTTTTTCTCTGCAGCAAAGCATGGTGGGTGACACCCTCTGAGTGGCACAGTCCCATGGACACAAACTGCAGGCTTCTGCCTGGACAAAATAGACCAGGAATTACTGCAATTCTCCATGTGCTGGCTGAAACCCCTCCACCACCCAGGCTCAAGAAAGAGCATTACAACGCAGGGGAATCAAAGTGGCATTACTACAGGGGTAACTTGGAATACACTCATTGTTTTTAAGATAATTAACTAAAGACTTTGTTATTCTCTAACTCTAACTAAAACTAAACAAAAATTATAAACCTCACTGAGAGCTGCTGTGCAACATGCCATTTAAAGACTAGGGGTCCTCGTGACCATCCAGAGTCTAACTTGTTGTTAGCTACTGTTGAGCTGGCCCCTGACTCATGGTAACCCCATGCACAATGGGAAGAGATGCTTCCCTTGATCAGGTGTGGACAGAACTGTTTCATCCATAGGTTTTCTTTCTTTTTTTTTATTGTGGTTTATGTGAAAGTTTACAGCACAAGTTAGTTTCTCATACAAAGATTGACACACGCATTGTTGTGTGGCCCTAGTTGCTATCCCTGTAATGTGACAGCACACTCCCTCTTTCTACCCTGGGTTTCCCGTGTCCATTGAACCAGCTCCTATCCCTTTCTGCCTTCTCATCCCACCTCCGGACAGAGGCTGCCCATTTAGTCTCCTTATCTGCTTGAACCAAGAAGCACACTCTTCACAAGTATCACTTTGCCTTATAGTCCAGACTAATCATTGAAGAATGGGCTTCAGGAATGGTTTTAGTTCTGGGTTCACAACAGTCTGGGGGCCCTGTCTTCTGGAGTTCCTCTAGTCTCAGACTGTTGAGTCCGGTCTTTTTATGCGAATTTGAGTTCTACACCCCACTTTTCTCTTGCTCTGTCAGGGACTCTCTGTTGTGTTCCCTGTCAGGATGGTCATTGGTGGTAGCTGGGCACCATCTAGTTCTTCTGATCTCAGATTGATGGAGTCTCTGGTTTATGTGGCCCTTTTTGTCTCTTGGGCTAGTATTTTCCTTCTGTCTTTGGTGTTCATTCTCCTTTGCTCCAGTGGGTTGGGACCAATTGATACATCTTAGATGGCCACTTGCAAACTTCTAAGACCCCAGACACTGCTAACCAAAGTGGGATGAAGAACATTTTCTTAACAAACTTTGTTTTGCCAAATGACCTAGATGTTCCCCTAAACCATGGTCCCCAGACCCCAGCCCCTGCTACTCTTGTCCCTCAAAGTGTTTGGTTGTGTTCAGGAAAATTCTTTTGGTTTAGTGCAGTGGTGCCGACTTCCCCTATATTGTGTGTTGTCCTTCCCTTCACCTAAGATAATTCTTGTCTACTAGTTAGTGAATCCCGCTCTCCCTTCTCCCCCACCCTTGTAACCATCAAAGAATGTTTTCTTCTGTGTTTAAACCTTTTCTTGAGTTCTTACGATGCTGTTCTCACACAATATTTGTGCTTTTGTGACTGACTAATTTCACTCAGCATAATGCCTTCCAGATTCATCCATGTTATGAGATGTTTCATGGATTCATCATTGCTCTTTATCGTTTTGTAGTATTCCATAGTGTGAATATACCATAATTTTTTTCATCCATTCATCCATTGATGGGCACTTAAGTTGCTTCCATTTTTTGCTATTGTGAACGGTAAGCTGCAATGAACATGGGCATGCATATATGTATTTGTGTGACGGCTCTTATTTCTCTAGGATATGTTCCAATGAGTGGGATTGCTGGATCATATGGTACTTCTATTTCTAACTTTTTAAGGAACCACCAAATTGATTTCCAAAGTGGTAGTACCATTTTAAGTTCCCACCAGCAGTGTGTAAGTGTTCCAGTCTCTCCATGACCTCTCCAATATTTATTATTTTGTGTTTTTTGGATTATTGCTAGCCTTGCTGGGGTGAGATGGTATCTCATTGTCGTTTTGATTTGCATTTCTCTAATGGCTAGTGATCATGAGCATTTTTCCCCATACCTGTTAGCCACCTGAATATCTTCTTTGGTGAAGTGTCTGTTCATATCTTTTGCCCGTTTTTTAATTGGGTTATTTGTCTTTTTGTTGCTAAAGTTTTGCAGTATCTTGTAGATTTTACAGATTAGACCCTGATAAGATATGTTGTAGCCAAAAACTTTTTCCCCCAGTCTGTAGGTTGTCTTTTTACTCTTTTGGTGGTCTTTGGATGAACACGAGTTTGATTTTTAGGAGCTCCCGGTTATCTAGTTTCTTTTCTGATGTTTGTGCATTGTTAGTTATGATTTGTACTCTGTTTATGCAGTGTATTAGGGCTCCTAACTTTGTCCCTATTTTTCCTTCCAGGATCTTCATTGTTTTAGAATTTCATTTAGGTCTTTGGTCCATTTTGAGTTAGTTTTTGCGCATGGTGTGAGGTATGGTTCTTGTTCCATTGTTTTGCAGATGGATATCCAGTTAAGCCAGCACCATTTGTTAAAGAGACTGTCTTTTCCCCATTTAATGGACTTTGGGCCTCTGTCAAATACAAGCTGCTCATATGTGGATGAATTTACATCTGGATTCTCAATTCTGTTCCATTGGTGTATGTATCTGTTGTTGTACCAGTACCAGGCTCTTTTGACTACGGGGGTGGTATAATAGGTTGTAAAATCAGGTACCGTGAGACCACCCATTTTGTTCCTCTTCTTCAGTAATGCTTTGCTTATCCAGGGCCTCTTCCCTTTTCATATGAAGCTAGTGATTTGTTTCTCCACCTTCTTAAAAAATGTTGTTGGAATTTGGATTGGGATTGCATTGTATCTATAGATCACTTTGGATAGAATTGACATTTTCATAATGTTGATTTTTCCTATCCATGAGCAAGGTATGTTTTTCCACTTATGTAGGTCTCTTTTAGTTTCTTGCTGTAGTGTCTTGTAGTTTCCTTTGTATAGGTCTTTTACATGTCTGGTTAGATTTATTCCTAAGTATTTTATCTTCTTGGGGCCAATTGTAAATGGTATTGATTTGGTGATTTCCTCTTCAAAGTTCACTTTGCTGGTGTAGAGGAATCCAATTGATTTTTGTATGTTTATCTTGTATCTCGATACTTTGCTGAAATCTTCTATTAATTCCAGTAGTTTTCTTGTGGATTCTCGGGATTTTCTGTGTATGAGAGCATATCATGTGCAAATAGGGATACTTTTATTTCTTCCTTACCAATCTGGATGCTGTTTAGTTCTTTTTCTTGCCTAATTGCTCTGGCTCGTGTCTCCAGCACAGTGTTGAATAAGAGTGGTGATAAAGAACATCCTTGTCTGGTTCCTGTTCTCAAAGAGAATACTTTCAGACTCTCTCCATTTAGGATGATGTTGGCTGTTGGGCTTTGTATAAATGCCCTTTACTATGTTGAGATACTTCCCTCATATTCCTATTTTGCTGAGAGTTTTTACCATGAATGGGTGTTGGACTTTGTCAAATGCCATTTCTGCATCAATCAATAAGATCATGTGGTTCTTGTCTTTTGTTTTTTATGTGATGGATTACATTGATTGTTTTTCTAATGTTGAACCATCCCTGCATAGTGGTATGAATTCCACTTTCCACTTGCTCATGGTGAATTATTTTTTTTAATATGTTGTTGAATTCTATTGGCTAGAATTTTTTTGAGGGTTTTTGTATCTGTGTTCATGAGGGATATTGGTATGTAATTTTCTTTTTTTGTGTAATATTTTCCTGGTTTTTGTATCAGGGTTATGCTGGCTTCATAGATTGAGTTTGGGAATATTCCATCCTTTTCTATGCTCTGAAATACCTTTAGTAGTAGTGGTGTTAACTCTTCTCTGAAAGTTTGGAATTCTCCAGTGAAGCTGTCAGGGCCAGGGCTTTTTTTTTATTGGGAGTTTTCTAATTACCTTTTCAATCTTATCTTTTGTTATAGGTTTCTTTTATTTATATTTATAGGCTTATTTAACACTAACCTCTGTTTGTATTAGTTTAGGTAGGTAGTGTGTTCTAGAAAATTTTCCATTTTCTCTAAGTTTTCAAATTTGTTGGAGTACAATTTTTTGTAGTATTCTGTTAATGATTCTTTTAATTTCAGTTGGGTCTGTTGTGATATCGTCCATCTCATTTCTTATTCAGATTATTTGCTTCCTCTCAAGGCTTTTCTTTTGTCAGTTTGGCCGATGGTTTCTCAATTTTTGTTGATTTTTTCAAAGAACCAGCTTTCAGTCTTGTTAACTCTTTCAATGGTTTTTCTATTGTCTATTTCTTTTAATTCTGCTCTGATTTTTTACTATTTGCTTTCTTCTGGTGCCCGAGGTCTTCTTTTTCTGCTTTCTTTCTATTCGATCGAGTCGTAGAGTTAACGTTTTGAAATGCTCTTCTCCATATGAAAGTCCTTTCTTCTTTTTGGATGTGTGCATTTATTGCTATAAATTGACCTGGAGCACTGCTTTTGCTGTGTCTCAAAGGTTGTGGAAGGATGTGTTTTCATTCTCATTTGATCCTGTGAATGTCTTTATTCCATCCTTAATTTCTTCTATAACTCAGTCATTTTTGAGCAAGGTGTTGTTCAGTTTCCATGTTTCTGATTTTTTTCCTTTATTTTTCTGTTATTGATTTCTATTTATGGTTTTATGGTCAGAAAAGATTCTTTGTTATATTTCAATGTTTTAGATTCTGTTAAGGCTTTCTTCATGGCCTAATATGTGATTGATTCTGGAGAATGTTTCATGTACTTTGGAAAAGAAAGTATACTTGGCTGCTGTTGGGTGGAATATTCTGTATATGTCTATGAGGTCAAGTTGGTTGATTGTGGCATTTAGATCTTCCATGTCTTTATTGAGCTTCTTTCTGGATGTTTCTCCTTCACCAAAAATGGTGCGGTGAAGTCTCCTACTATTATTGTGGAGCTGTCTATTTCTCTTTTCAATGCTGTTAGAGTTTGTTTTATGTATTTTGAAGCCCTGTCATTGGGTGTGTAAGTATTTATTATGTTTATGTCCTCCCGGTGTATTGACCATTTAATCATTATGTAGTGTCCTTCCTTATCCTTTGTGGTAGATTTTGCTTTAAAGCCTATTTTTCCAGAGATTAACATTGCCATTCCTACTCTTTTTTGATTGTTGTTTGCTTGATGCATTTTTTTTATCCTTTGAGTTTCAGTTTGTTTGTGTCTTTGAGTCTAAGATATGACTCTTGTAGGCATCATATCGATGGATCATGTTTTTTTAATCCATTCTGCTTCTTTGTCTTTTTATGGGTGCATTTAGTCCATTTACATTCAGCATAATTATTGATAGGCATGAGTTTGGTGTTGTCATTTTGATGTCTTTTTTTGTGTGTTGTTCACCATTTCTTTGTTCGACTTAATTTTCTGTGCTGAGTCATTTTTCCTTACGTATTTTCATCTTTTTGATTGTTGTCGATTTTTTATTTGTTGAGTCTTTTTGTTTTTTTTTTATTTTTATGTGTAGGCATTAGTTTCTTTTGTGGTTACCTTAATATTTACCTCTATTTTTCTAAGTTTAAGCCAATCTTTTATTTATTGATATTGCCTTGACTTCCTTTCCATATGAAAGTTCTATGACTATATTATTTAGTCTCTCTTTTTGTTTTAATGTTGTCATCTTTTACATATTGACTTGTCTGTTTCCCTATTTTCAGTGTTTTAGCTTTGATTTATTTTTGTGACTTCCTTATCTGGGTTGATATCTGGTTGTTCTGCCCTATGTTCTAGCCTTGGGTTGTTATCTGATGCTATTGATTTTCTAACCAGAGGACTTCCTTTAAAATTTCTTATAATTTTGGTTTGGCTTTTACAAATTCCCTATACTTCTGTTTATCTGGAAATGCCCTAATTTCACCATCATACTTGAGAGATAGTTTTGCTGGATACATAATTCTTGGCTGACAATTTTTTCCCTTCAAGTCCTTACATATGTCACCCCTTTGCCTTCTTGCCTGCACGGTTTCTGCTAAGTATTCCAAGCTTAGTCTTATTGACTCTCCTTTGTAGATGAATTTTTGTTTCTCCCTAGCCGCTCTTAAAATTCTCTCTTTATCTTCGGTTTTGGCAAATTTGATTATAATATGTCTTAGTGACTTTCTTTTGGGATCTACCCTGTGTGGGGTTCGATAAGCTTCTTGGTAGATACTTTCTCATCTTCCACTATATCAGGGAAGTTTTCTGCCAAGAAATCTTCAACAATTCTCTCTATATTTTCTGTATGACCCTGCCCCCGCCCCCATTCTAGTACTCCAATCACTTGTAGGTTATTTCTCTTGATAGAGTCCCACATAATTTTTAGGGTTTCTTTATTTTTTTTAATTCTTTTTCTGATTTTTCCTCAAATAAGTTGGTGTCAGTGCATTAATATCAATCTCACTAACTCTGACTTCCATTGCCTCAGTTCTGCTCCTCTGACTTTCTATTGTGTTGTCTAATTCTGAAATTTTATGGTTAATCATTTGGATTTCTGTTTGCTGTCTCTCTATGGATTCTTGCAGCCTGTTAAATTTGTCATAATGCTCTTGCACAACCTTCTTAAGTTCCTCTGTTGCTTAATCTGTGTGTTACTTGGCTTGTTCTGCGTTTTGCCTGATCTCCTTCCTGATCTCTTGAAGAATTCTGTATACTAATGTTTTGTATTCTACCTCTGGTAATTCCAGGAATACCTCTTTGTCTGGAAGATTCTTTGATTCTTTGTTTTGGGAGCTTGTTGAAGTGATCATGGCCTGCTTGTTTATGTGATTTAATATTGACTGTTGTCTCTGAGCCATCAATAAGTAATTATATTTATTTATTTTATGTTTCCTTACTGTGACCTAGCTTCTTGTTTTGTTTTGTTTTGATATGCCCAGTTAGGCTGGCTATGTGAGCTACTTTTATTATTGTTGTCTTTGAAGCTCTCATGTCCTGTCACCAGGTAGTTAGACCTCTTACTAAGTATGTGATCCCAGGAGTCCATTTTCTTTTCTTGTGTGGATTCAGCTCAGGAGTCCAGGTCATCCGTCATGGAGTGTTTTGTGCAAGCTCTCACCTACAGTCCTAGACGTGCAGAGCTACATAGGGGTGATTGGAGTAGGCACAGGTACCTAGCTGCAGTAGTGGGTCATGTGCTGAGCAAGGCAAGGGGCTTACAGCTGCCCCTGGTTGTCTGGGTAGAAGGCATGACCTTGTTCCCTACAGCACAAAGGTGGGTGGATTTTGCAGCTGGACTTTGGGCACACAATGCTGTTGGCTGTGACGTGTGGGAGGCACCACTGATTCTTGGATCCCTGCCATGGGTGGCTAAGTGGGTGGGTGGAGCCATCAGTCCTCAGGCCCCTAACGTGGGTAGGTGGGGACCCTGCTTAATGGACAAGGTAGTGTCAGGGATCTGCCACTCCCCCTTACAGCTGTTGCAGTTTAAAATAGGCTTCAGGTATATACCCTGTCTTACTGTGCTAATGAGGGCCTAAGCAGTTGAAATAGGCCCACACAAGTCCATGCAGGGGTGAAATGCATTCAAAGTCCATGGGCCCCTTATGCCTGTGCCTAGGCAGAGGAACTGTTCTGCCCTGAGGTCCTGACTTAGGGGAGCTGGCAGATTATTTTTTTCCTGTTTGTTAATGTGTTCCCTCTCCAAGGTGGGGAGAATGGCTCAGGGTGCACGATGGTTCCTACTTCCAGCCCAGGGTGTGCAGCAATCACTGAAGCCAGGTCAGGACCGGAGCAGAGAGAGGAGGGGACAGGTAAATGGGAGAGTGGTACTTTCCAAAGGGGAGTAGGTTTTTTTGATCCACGCAGTAGGTTAGACACTTGTATTTAAGTTTCACTGATTGAGTGTCACTTCCCCCTGGTTCCAGAGGCTTGAGTAGACTCTCCACCGCTCAGTTTCTCCTGATGCAGAAAATGCATCCCGAGCACTACTGCTTGCCTCAGCCCGTGAGTGCCACTGATCCAGCCTGCAGAGTGCCGGCCAGGTCAGATCTGGCAAATCCTCACTGCTCCTAAGCTGTCTCTCCCTCCCCATGCCACTCAGTCCAACTCCTCAACTTTGTCTTTGATGTTCAGGGCTCCTAGATGGTGATATATAATCAATTCACTTGTTTTTTTTTCCCAAGCCTTTGTTGTAAAATGCACCACAGGAAGCGTCTGGCTACTTCACCATCTTGGCCCTGCTTCCTCGATCCATAAGTTTTCAGTGGTTGATTTTTGAAAGTAGATCACCAGGCCTTTCCTTCTGGTCTGTCTTAGTCTGGAAGCTCTGCCGAAACCTGGTCAGCAGCATAGCAGCATGCAAGTCTCCACTAACGGACGGGTGGTGGCTGCTCATCAGCTGCACTGGCCAGAAATCAAATCAAGGTCTCTTGCATGGTAGGCTACCACTGAACCACTACTGCCCTTCTAGATTCTAACTATGCTGGTGCAAACTTCCCTCTGGGCGTTTTCAGCTGCTGATAGGCTAGGCTTCTGGAATGGACTGAGCTACAGGAGGGAACGGGAGGGGAAGACTTTAGCAGCACCTTAAACATCCCTCTCAGGCTTTTTGAGCCAGGTTTTCTTGCCTTAGGCTGTTCCCCTCAGGTAAATGCCCATCACTCTGACCTCTGACCCTGAATTTTTTTTTTTTCACTAATTCTGTTGCTGGTGGTCTTCAAAGGACAGTACCTTCCATATTTACAAAAGATCACGGAAAGTTTTAGTTAACTATCTCTGGCCATGAGGAGTTGCAGCTTGTTTGGTGTGTCCCAAAATAACTAGGCACTTGCAAATGTTTAAAATCTAAAATTTGATCTAGTGAAATAGCCTTAATTTATTTGTACCAAGCTACAATGAGCACAAATTCTTAATGTTGAAAATTACTGAAGAATTTACAAAACATATCCTCAAACAGCTTTCTTTTTTCCTTAAAGGGAAAAGAAAATATTGTAGCAACAAAAATAAGTCTTTACAAATAAAACATCTGCTGTTATTCTGACTTTTCTATCCTCCCCTCTCCTGGGCCCCTGGGAGCCACCTACAGGATTCCAGCTGGTTGACTGGGAACAGTCTGGAACCTGGGGCGGCTCCTTTGATACAAGGCTATGTGTCTGTGGGAACAAAGGGAAAAGGAGATGACCTCATCGTCCAGGGAATGTTTTCAAAAGAGACCAGGCAGTGGGGACAGGGAGGGTCTAGGGCAAGGGTTTCAAAATCTGGCTTGGCAGAGCCCTTGTGGGGCAAGATGTGGGGAGGAGGAAATGAGGAGAAGAAGCAGAGAAAAGACTGAGCGGGGCAAGTCCAAGGTCCCACTTTCAACCACAGAAGCTCCACTTTAATGAAAAGAAGAGTTATCTCCTTCTATTCAACTGTAAGTCTGTGTAGGTTTGATATCACTGCTCTAAGTGTTATCATTGAATGCCAAAAGCAATTTACAATTTTGGGGAAAAGCTATTACATTTCTAAGAAATTGGCAGAGAGTCATTCTTCTGTTCCTAATGTTAGTGCTACTGCAGAAGAGGGAGCAGAAGAAAATCTGGATTAAAAAAAAAATTAGAAGTAATTATAATGATAAAGATAATCCTATCATTTTGGTTTTTTTTTTTTTTTTTTTGGTATGAGCAACTTTGCACTTATTATTGTGAGACCAAATGCTATGCACCTCTGGTATCTGTTCCTCCAAGAGCTACTCGGAGAGGGGAATTTCATCATTATTGCATTCAGAAATTATAGCTCTGGTATTTTTGTATTTTTTGGTATGACCAGATGCAAAGGATCATCAGTAGCCAATGAAAACTCAAGAGCAGAGAAGTCAGTGAGTGTATTTAGAAATGCAAATTCCTCTCCTGCCAGAGCCTCGCTTTTATCAGCGGAAGTTGTGTCCATGATTGGAGTGAATCTTTCTCTTAACACAACTCAATCAATACATCCTATCAATACAGGCCATCCTGTAAAAGAGTGGAGAAAGGTAGTTTTGTTTTCTTAATTTTCATTTTATTGTGGTAAAATGCACATAACAAAAAGTTGGCCAAGCAGACAGGACACAAGGAAAAGTGATCTCTGCAGTAGAAAGGAACTGGCAGGGCACTAAATGAAACTGGTACCATTTTATAAATTTTGTATACAATAACAGTTATATTTTCCTTTTCATTTCAGACTGACCGGACATAACCTCACATTCAGTTTTCTCTGGTTGACCACATAAGAAAGCGCCAGCGGCACTATAATCACATGACTCATGAAGTATCTGGTCCTGTCTTATGCAAAGCAAACCAAAATGAGCCTTCAGATTGAGCATACCCTTGTATTTGAATTCTGCTCTTTGTGATTGCTCTCACCCTCCCCCCAACCCCCAACATTGGGTATCAGCAGTAGTCCAATGAACTGAGAAGACACAGCATCAAAGGATGGGAAGTAAATGCACAAGTTTTTAAGTATTATTTCAAGATGAAAACTACTTGTGGAGCTCGGCAAAGGGCCTGCCAAAAAACATCATATGACGAACTAATAAAATTATTCCCAACTGCATTGTAAGTACTATTTCTTTCTTTTTTTTAAATTGTACTTTAGATGAAGGTTTACAGAGCAAACAAGTTTCTTATTAAAAAAATTAGTACACATATTGTTTTGTGACATTGGTTGCCAACCCCACGACATGTCAACACTCTCTCTTCTTGACCTTGGGTTCCCATTACCAGCTTTCCTATCCCCTTCTACTTTCTAGCCCTTGCCACTGGGCTGGTGTGCCTCTTTAGTCTTGGATTGTTTTAATGGCCTGTCTAATCTATGGCTGAAGGGTGAACCTCAGGAATGACTTCCCTACTGACCTATAAAGGTGCCTGGGGGCCATAATCTTGGGGTTTCTCTAGTCTCTGTCAGACCAGTAAGTCTGGTCTTTTTTGTGCGTGTGTGAGTTAGAATTTTGTCCTACATTTTTCTCTAGCTCTGTCCAGGACCCTCTATTGTGATCCCTGTCAGAGCAGTCAGTGATGGTAGCCCAGCACCATCTAGTTGAGCTGGACTCAGTCTGGTGGAGGCTGTGGTAGTTATGGTCCACTAAGTAAGTGATAGTTCTTTTGACTATCTCAGACCTGAAGAACAAAATTACATGTTCCAAATCAGTTTTTTTTTTACTTACGAATTTTCAAATATAAATTTTTATGTTAATGTCCAAATTTGAATGTAAATTTTATGTCACAAATTTTATTTATTTTCAATTAGTCAAATTTTTTTGCTACAGTACAGCCAAATTTAAAAAGCGACATAATTTTATATCCAGGTAAAATGAAACGGCAAATGGAGCTCAAAAACAAAAGCTTGCAGAAGATGAAAAAAAAGAAAAGCGTTTGTGAATCCCAAAAGACGATTCCAAAATTAACTTCCTTTTTAAAATGTAATGACTCAGAAGAGGCTTCTCCCATCGAATGCTCCAGTTTAATGGGTGCAAATCATTTTATTAGCACTGCTAGTTCTGAAATTACTAATAAACCCAGAAATTACTAATAGCAATACTAATATAAAAGAATTTGTACCAAATTCTGCATCAATTCCTTGCTGTAGTAAAAAATTTAATAATGGTGTAGAAAGTGAAACTGTTTTAGAATCTGAAATTGTCACATCTACAGACCCCCACAAACAACAGAAATACATATCATGCTTTGTGGAATAATTTTTCTTCTAATGATGTAAACTATTAGATTGAAAGAGGCCCAAGTAATTGTCAACATCTCAGTGAACCATTTGAAAATTCATGTTGAAAATATCTGGATGATAAATGAAAAGATTCTGTAGTCAGAATATATTTCTAGGGTGCAAAGCTAATGCTGAAAATTAAAAGGGGGAGTGGCTACTCTGTTCTCCATCAGTCCGCTCCATATATTGTTTTATTTGCAAACTATTCGGCCCTAAATCATTTAATTCTTGTTTTGCTATGGATGGATTTAGTGATTGGTGCAACTACAATGTAATTGATAAACATGGAAACAGTCCAACTGGAAACAAAAAATAATGGAGAACGTCACTATTGGAAAACCATGTTGCAATGTGTTGTTGCTGTCATTACAACAATTGCTAAACCTGGACTATCTTTTTGAGGAAGAAATGCAGTGTTTGAATCCCCACAAAATGGAAATTTGGGGGATTTACTTGAACTTGTTCCTCAGTTTGATCCATTTTTAGCGGGTTACATCTCAAAATACAGTAACACGGGAAAGGATAACCCATTGCATATGTCTAAAACAATGTGCGAAGAATTAATAAACTTAATACATGATTAAGTTCAATCAACTATTTTCAGTGAAATAAGTATAGCTTGATATTTCAATTTGTCTGTAGATTCCACTCCTGGTCTTTCTCATACAGATCAGCTAAGTATTGTTTTAAGATACCTATCTCCTTTTATCTCCAACAGATGGAAAACCTGCTGAATGATTTATTAATTTACTAGCTTAAAAAGTCATACCAGTGAAGACATTGCAAATTAAGTATTTCACTATTTATGTATGTTTGCAAAATTGATTTTTCTAAGCACACAGGCCAGTCCTATGACAATGCTACCAATATGTTGTCATAAAAAAAAAAAATAGGACATTCATTATAAAGGTATGCAACAGAAAATTTTAGAATGTAAAAAAAAAATAATGCCATTTTCATACCATGTGCTACGCAGTCACTTAATCTTGTAGGACATAGTGTAGTAGATTGTTGTCCAGAAGCAGTTGATTTTTTTCCTACCATTCAGTTACTCCACACATTTTTTTGCCACCTCTGATCACTGATGGGCAGTTCTTAAAGGATATTTAGGCAATGACTGAGTATTAAAATGTCTAATACATGTCTGGAAGTGCACACTGTAACAACAAGTGCAATCCTGGAGTCATACACTCAGACGTATGAAAATGCTTTGTGTATATTCCTAACTTTAGTGACCATACAACAGAACGCTCATTTTTGTCCCTAAACAGATTGAAAAACCCACAGTGTGCAATGATTCAAGAAAGACTTGATTCATTATCCTTATTATATATGGAAATAGATATTGTTCAGGTTCTAAATGCCTTAGAAAATTTTGCTGAAGACCAGACACAAAAAGGAGATACCAAAAAAGAAGATGAGAACATCACCAATGAAATGCAAATACTGGAGTATATATTTATGTTGGTTATGTGGAGTCAGATATTACAGGATTTTCATTGGACAACTCAAGCTCTCCAAGATTCAGAAGTAAATTTAAAGACATGCACAGATCTCTATCAGTCATTAACAGGGTATTTACATAATTTAAGGGAAGCTTTCAAAAATTTTCAAAACAAATACTGCTAAATACTGATTGTCAAGCAGTTCACCTTTGCAGAAGCATTGGAAAGAAGTAAATGACAGAAGTTCTCCAGAAGTATCACTGAGTGCCAAGTTATTTCACGTAACCACATAGTATGTCACTGACTTGCATGAAAAGAAGGGGGAAAGTGTATGAAGTTCTTTCATGTAGATATGCCTTCTTAAGCAATACAGCTATACCTGATGAAGAATGCATGAAGACACCCAAGAATTAGTGCAGACCTACCCTGATGACTTAAAACTCAAACCTTTATGGAAAAGTTCACCAATTTTATTCTTACATGAGAACTAAGTTTACAGATTCAGGGAAGACAAGTTTTTCTCATGTAGGCATGTATGATTGCATAATAGAATATAAAATACAATGCATATGTCTTAGTTATCTAGTGCTGCTATAACAGAAAAACTGCAAGTGGATGGCTTTAACAAAGAGAAATTTTTTTCTCTCACAGTCTAGTAGGCTACAAGTTCAAATTCAGGGTGTCAAGCTCCTGGGGAAGGCATTCTCTGTTGACTCTGAAGGAAGGTCCTTCTCATCAATCTTCCCCTGGACTAGGAGCTTCTCCGCACAGGAACACCAGGTCCAAAAGGTGTGCTGTGCTCCTGGCACAGCTTTCTTGGTGGTATGAGGTCCCCATATCTCTCTGCTCACTTCTCTCTCTTATATCTCAAAAGAGATTGGCTTAAGACACAATCGAATCTTGTAGATCTCATCAACATAACTGCCGCTAACCCACCTCATTAACATTATAGTGACAGGATTTACAACACACAGGAAAATCACATCACATGACAAGATGGGGGACAATCACACAATACTGGGAATTATGGCCTAGCCAAATTGATACATATATTTTTGGGGGACACAATTCAATCCATGACAGCATATTTCCCAATGCTGAAAATGCTTTATGTATGTTCCTAACTTTAATGATCATAAACTGCACAACAGAACACTAATTTTCATCCCTAAAGAGACTCAAAAACCCTGAGTGTACAACAATGATTCAAGAAAGACTTGATTCATTATCCTTATTATGTATGGAAGTATTGTTCAGCAGCTTAGTTGTGATAAAATCACTGAAGAATTTTTAAGAGCGAAGAATAGAAAGAACTGTTTTTTATTATAACATGTTAGAGATGAAAGATATAAAAATAAAATTTCTTGTAATATTTGCTTTCTGATCATTAAATTTTCTTTTATAACATCTTTTCATTTGTTCATTTATAATTACAGCATTTATTATGAAACAAGCATCGAAATTGAAGCATGAGCCGTTTAAAGCAAAATTAGTGACAGTAGATTTTTCGTTGTGGGAAATCAGCAGAATTTTACACTGATTATTGAAACAGCTAAGTTCACTGACTCATTTCCTTTGCTGTAGGATATGTGGAGTGTTCTTTTTTGTAGAAAATGTGATATGTAGTGAAAATCTAATACCCTGCACCCACTAAAAGGTCTGTAATCCAGTTCATCTCATTCCAGTAGAATGGCACACGCATTCCACCGCTAATGTTATAGTCGCATTTAAAAAGAAGTCACATCATAGATAACTAAGACACACACGCGTATGTATACAGATAACTCCTATCCTGTTCGAATCCATGACTAAGCAAAGGGTACACGTCACAGCGTGTATCAAAACTTCCTTTCTCTTTGTGACTGAACAATATTCCACTGTAGGTATATAGCACTGGTTTACCCGTTCATCTGTTGATGGCACTTGGGTTGTTTCCACCTTTTGGCTATTATAAATAACGCTGCAGTGGACATTGGTGTATATTTATCTGTTGGAGTTCCTGCTTTTAAGTCTCTTGGCTATCTACCCAGGAGTGGAATTTCTAGGTGATATAGTAATTACATGTTTAACTTTTTGAGGAACTGCCAAACTGTTTTCCACGGTAGCTGTACCATTTTACATTCCCACCAGCAATGCACGAGGGTTATAATTAGAGAGGATGTTTTTGAAAGCTTGACTGCTTCTGATGTCCTTGATGTCTTTCAAGAGATAAATACTATAGTATGTAATTGTAAATACAGATTACAAAGACATACCATATTATATCATTTTTAGAAGGAGAAATTAGACCAGGGAACTCCCTCCTCGTATTTGACACTCAAAGTGCATCTACTCTACCACCTGAGGAGAGATGGCTTTTATAATTAAAAAGGTACCTTGTGAAAAAAATCTTGTGCCCAATAGCCCGTCGTTTCTGGTGATTATGAGAGAAAGCTGCAGTAAGAGGCTTGGCAATGGGGCAGGCTTTGGAATTTGATGAGCCCAGATTTAGATCCCAACTCTTACCAGAGTCATCTGGGCAAGTAATTAAGTCACTCTGAGTCGTATTTCCCTCATCTTAAAAATGAGAACAAAACTACTCATCTCACAAGGTTAAATGAGATATGGAAAGCAGCTAGCATAAAACCGCCTTGCCCACGATAGACACTGACATATATCGGGCTTCTTCTTCTTTCCTTTCCTTCTTACAGGCAGTTCAAGAATGGATGTGGTAATGTATCAGGGGTCTAACGGGAGGCATCTTGAAGGATTCAGCTAAGACTCCCTTTTGATACTATCTTCACAGCCGGAAAGCAGGGTTGGTGTCTGGAGGAGTGTCTGTGTTTCCTTGGCTTGTCCAGGTGTCATGTAGATGGTAGGGGCTGCATGGCAGTTGCTCCAGATGCCTCCTGTTAACTAACAACAGTGTGCGCTTCACATCTTCTGGTTCTGCTGCAGTGCGGTGTTTGGGTACTGCACTTCCTGGGTGAATACACTCTCCATCAGCAGCGACAGAACCTATGGTTGAAGAAGCAGTGAGAAGGTCTTTGAGTTCCATTTCTTTTGAAGCAGGGAAAAATACATTTTCTGGGAAACTATTGCAATTTGGCATGTATTTTCAAAATGATGGAGGCATTAAAATTGGCTTGAAATTACCAAGCAACTTCACTGTGTTTTAAATATTAGGCTTCCTCATGAGATTTCATCGAATAAAGTTTTACATGGCCCCAAAGAATTTGTAGAGCACTAGCCTGGTACAGGAAAGCCGTAGAGTGAGAGTCAACAGCACGTTCTAGACTGAGCTCTGTCACCGGTTTGCTGTGGGATGCTCTACTGCTCTGTGTCACTTTCTTCAGCGGTAGAACAAAGAAAAGATAATGGACATGGAGGCATGACAAGGGATTTTTAAAAAGCTAAAGCAGTATAAGAATCAGAGATCATCAGAACACTCAAAGTTCACTTTGTCCTCAAGAGAAGGCTTTGTTGTTGTTGTTGTTTAAATTATCTTGATACCATAATTGCCTGGATTTCCCATCTCAAATGAAAGCTGAAATTAATTAGCCCAATGTGGAAGAAACAGAGTGTATTTTTGTTTGCTTTTGTTCTTTCAACATTAGGCAATTAGAAGTTCCCTAGCTCTTTCAGTTAAAGAAGGGACATCTATTTTTATATAAATTTGTTTTCCTGTCAACTCCAGAAAACATTTTCATGAACAAAATACCAGGAATGATTAGAACCTCCCCCCCAGCCCAGTTTCAACTAATCAATGTTTCCTGTGAGTTTATCAATTGCATTGTTTTGAAGGTGAAACTGCCTTTGTTAAATTATGGAATACTGTCTATTTGCACCTGCTTTTCAAGCAAATAAAATGTGCAAACATTGACAAGACAGGCATTGCAAACTTATGCTATGCTGACATGTATGTAAGTATTCTCAGAGCAAGAAGTATTTGCCACAGCAGAGCTTTATAGTCAAGGATGCTTGTGAACATTCACAAGAGCATAAATATAATATGCAATAAATATAAAAAGTTGATTACTTAATAATTGTAGGTGTTATATAAAATATAAGTAACATATACTAATTTAAAAGGTGATATTAATTACCAACGGGAATGTTATTATGAGCTATTAATTTACCATAACATCTGGGAGTCCTGGATAAAATTCCAATAACCCAAAGAGTTACAACCCATTAGACTCAGTTTAGAAGAAGCAAAAAAAACCCAAACTGGTTTATGTGGAGTTGAATCCAACTCGTGGCAACCCCATGAGTGTCAGAGTAGAACTGTGCTCCATAGGGGTTTCAATGGCTGGGGTCTTCAGCAGTACATTTCCAGACCTTTCTTCTGAGGTGCCTCTGAGTGGACTCGAACTGCCAATCTTTCAGTTAGTAACTGAGTGCTTAACTGTTAGCACCACCCAGGGATTCCAGAAGAAGTGAATAGTGACTATTTTCATTTTAAGCTTTTGTGTTGCTTAAGCTTAGCTCTCTCCAGAAATAGAACATAGTGTGAGATACCATTCCTACTTTCAAAAACTCGTAGGTAGAATATAGCTGACAGTGGGTTATTTTAAAAGCCAGATTTTGGAGCTAAAGGACTGTGAGAAATTTCAATTTGTTATAAAAATAAAATTTGTGACATTTATATTTGTATTGAAGTGAAGATTTGTTTCAGGAAAACTTTTTAACCACTTGGTCTAGGAAAACCACTCACAAAGAGTCTGACATGGGGTAGCATCTCATTTTAGTCCCAACTAGTGTCCCATCTCCTTTTGGGAAGAGGAGATAAGGAGGAGGGAAATATCACTTTCCTTTGTCCTTCATCCCCCACCTTCCTACCCGAGCCCATAAAGGCAGTCTCCACTCTCTCTTACTTGGAGGCTTCCTAAATCTTTTCCAGGATGGAAGGAATAGCGACTCTGACTGGTTAGAGTTTGAAATTTATCAGACCGAGATTTGCAGGGAGCAGGGTATCTGCAAATGGGCCACCCTCTGCCTTTCTGACTGTGCCCAAATGTTTGAGGTGGGCCTGAGTCCTCCTCGGTGGATGGTGGATTAGGAAGTTCCAGTCAGCCTGATGTGCGGGCATTGTCCCTCTGTCCTATTCTCTGTAGAACACCTTACCATATGGATTCCAGGACTTAGATCCAAGGTGAGGGACCTCACATCTCCCTGAGTTCCGAGTCACATTTTCCTGCCCAGTTTGCCTGAAGCATTGTCTTTCCAAGTTTTCAGGTACTCACCTAGATCAATAAGTTGACATTTCGTTTTCCATTTCTTGAGTCATTACTATTTGCTCTGTCAGCACCTGAGTGAGAAACAGCAGCAAGTGATTCTCAAGCAGTACTTGAGAGGAGATGGGAGATGTTGGTGGCTGCTGTTGTGACACTCCTGGCTCATGGTGACCTCATACCCAATGGAGTGAGATGCTGCCCCATCCTGCACCATCCGCATGACTGGTTGCAGATTGGACCATTGTGATCCATAGAGTTTTTACTGGCTGGGAGAGATTTCCAGACTTCTTTTCCTAGTCTCTCAGTCTAGAAGTTCCAGTAAGAGCTGTTCAGCTTCATAACGACACTTAAGCCTCCACTGACAGATGGGTGGTGGCTATACATGAGGTGCATTGGCCAGGAACTGAACCTGGCTCTCTGCATGGAAGGTGAGAATTCCACCACTGAACCACTCTTCCACTCTTCTTTAGTTCCCAGAGTAAAGAAAACATACAAAACAGAAGGCCAAAACATGCCAAGATGGCAAAGCAAGCAGGGGAAGGCATTTTCTCTTCCCTTATCCCTTCTCTCCTGCTCCGGCCCCCTGTTGGAGTCTGTGGAAGACTCTTTCTGGAGGTGACAATTGATAGAATCAGCTGCATCTAATACTCAAACCGTTACACATTCAGAAACAAAACCAAGTGGCCAGAGAATGAATATCTGGAAAAATAACTTCAACGCAACATTTTGTTTTTCAAAATAACATTTTTTTTTTCTTATTTGATGAGTAAATATACAATCATGTGGAAAATATGGAAAGTAAGAAAACACATAAAAAAGGAAAAGAAGTATCATCTGCTTCCTACCAACTGGAAATAGTAATTTCTCTTGCCAAGTTCCCTAAGGCCACCTCCAAGCTGTTGGCGTGCCCCACCTGGTTCTGCTTAGCCTCAGCTGCTGGTTGGAGTACAGGTGTTAAAGACCTCATTAGCACAGTTTTGTGGCTCACTTGGAGAACTAAATGCCCTCAAGTGACTCTTAAGTTCTTGCAGCACCATCCAGCTGTTGAGTTCAGAATTTTAGAAGTCTGTATGATGCTGAGGCCCTCCTCTTGAGCTGCTCTAATTTGTCTTTCAAAAGGGTTTATATATAACTGTGCTGTGTTAGGCCAAGCTGTTCCTGATACCCTTGTTCCAGATTATTCCCACACAGCATGGTATCACCTGCTTCATTTTTTAAGGCAGGTGTATTTGTGGGGTGGGGAGGCACTATCATCCTTATTTCTTTCCCACACCCGAACATAAAACAAAAAGCAGTTGCGTTAAACCAATTTCTTCACCACCCCATACTAATGTGTCCAAGGAAATTAGGTCCTCACATGATACAGAGCTGTTCAATTAACATGTCATCCTGCTGGTGAAAGTGTCAATAGAAAGCACTACTTTTCTAAATGTTAAATATGAGGACCTACGAGACCCTGGGAGGTGCAAATGGCTAAGCACTTGACTACTAGCCGAAACTTTGGTGGCTTGAACCTATCCAGAGGCATCTGGGAAGACAGGTCTGGAGATCTGCTTCCAAAAGGTCACAGCCTTGAAAACCCTAAGGAGCAGTTCTGCTCTGCACACATGGGGTTGCCATGAGTGTGAATCGACAAAATGGCAGCTAACAACAACAACAGGACCATGGAAAGCCAGAGTCCTGGGCTAGGCAGAGTCTAACACGCTCCCACACGCATGTGCCCACAGGTGTGGCTACCACGTTTTCTCTTCAAATTCAGGATGCAGTCTGAGTAACACAGTTTGAATAACAGAGAATAAAGCTATTATTTTCACAAATATATTTTCACCCAACGTTTTAAGCAATAGACCACATTAAGTTATATAGCTTGTCTTTGAACACCCCTTTTCAGTTTTCTTCCCAGTCCCGTTTTCTCCTCCTACCCTTTAAGTATCCATGTCTCCAGGGTTCTATCTTTGATCCTTCCTTTTTTACAAATGAGAGCTGCTATAACAGAAATACCACAAATGTGTGGCTTTAACAAACAGAAGTTTATTTTCCCACAGTTTAGAAGGCTAAAAGTTTGAATTCAGGGTGCCGGCTCTAGGGGAAGGTTTTCCCCCTCTGTTGGCTCTGGAGAAAGGTTCTTGTCTCTTTGAGCTTCTGCTCCTGGGTGATCATCATGTGCTTTGGCATCTGTGTTCCCCCATTTCTGCTTGGTTCACTTGTTTAATCTCTTTCATATCTCAGAAGAGATCGACTCAAAATACACCCTACACTAATGCTGCCTCATTAATGTAACAAAGACAACCCATTCCCAAATGGGATTATAAACACAGGCATAGAGATTAGGATTTACAGCACATATTTTGGGGGGACATAATTCAATCCATAACATTCCTCCCTTTGGCCTTCCAAAATTCATGTTCTTGCCACATGCAAAACACATTCACCCCATCACATCATCCCCAAATTCGTAAATGAACTCCAAGCCCAAAATCTCATCTTCTGAATCATCTAAATCAAACATGGGTGATACTTTAGGCATATTTCATCCTGGGGCAAAATTCCTCTTCAACTAGGAACCTGTGAAATCTAGAACACAAGTTATCTGCTTCCAAAGTACAATGGCAGAACAGATACAAAGTAGACATTTTCCATTACAAATGAGAGAAATTGGAGGGAAAGAAGGGATAACAGGCACCATGCAAGTCCAAAACCCAGCAGAACAAATTACATTAGTTCTCAAGTCTTGAAAAGAATCATCTGTTTTTTTGAGATCATCTGGGCAATGGCCCCACCCTCCAGATCTGGGTGTTGGCCATGTCCTCTGAATTCTGGGTGGAGGCCCTTTGGCCCTGGGCTTCAGATCCACTTTCTAGGCCCTCTTGGATGGCAACTCTACTCCCTCAGCTTTGGGCAGCCCCATTCTCCTAGTCCATCTGAGTGGTGTCCCCACCCCGTTGGCCTCAGCAGGAACTTTTCTTCTGCCCCTTGGGCATGACAGCTGTGTTCTTCAGCTTTGGGCAACAGCCCCATCCCCCTGGCACGAGGCAACCCTATGCTCCAGAACTGAGTTGGTGAAGATCTGAGCTCTTTTAAAACTAGGAAGTGTGGTCCCACCCTTTGAAATTCAGCAAGTGGTTATTCCACCCTTTGAAATCCAGGCAGCGTTGCTTCCTGTGCTCCTTCTAACATTTCTGCTGATCTCTGTATTGCTCCATGGATGATCCTTTTCTTTTCTTGAGGACAACAGCTGTAGCTCCTTTGGTTTGTTTCCTGTATAGAATTCCAAGAGGCAGACAGTGTTCTTTCCTTCTGTCCTGTCTCTGTCCCCTTCAGTCTAAGCTGATGGGTTTTCTCCTGTGGTAGGTAGTTGGTTAGATCCATCAGCCACAGACTTCATCTCTTTAACAAAGGATTGTGTTACCGCAACCTTGGTGAACATTCTGGAATATGTGTCCTTAGTTTGTACATCAGAATTTTCCAAATTTTTAAGCTTTGTTTTCATTTTGCACAGTTCATTTTTAAGTCCATCTGTTTCCTCTTGCGTTTTACTACAAGCATCAAGGAGGAACCATGTAGCCCCCTTAAGATCTTGCTTAGAAATCCCCTCAGCCAGATATCCAAGTTGTACCTTCCGCCAAACATTTGAACATAATTCAGACTAGTTCTTTGCCACTGCATAAAAAGCGTTGCTCTTCCTCCCTTGTCCAATCACATGTTCGTCATTTTCTTTTAAAGCTTCACCAGAAGCACATTTAATGACCACATTTCTAGCAACGCCTTGTTGCTGATACTAGGTTTTTTTTGCCAACCAAGCCCTCCCCCAATGACGTATTTTCATAAGCTCCACTGTGCCATTTTTTTTTTACATGCTGTTCTAAAAAGAAAATTTACATAGTGCATTTATGAAAATACCTTGCAGGAGGAGTGCACAGTTGGCAAACACACAAAGAAGGTGCATGTTATTTGTGTAAAAATACGGTACTTACTATTTTTGATTGCCAGGCCACCACCCTCTCTCTTATCTTCAAGTCTTTGCATCTGCCACTTATTCACTTCTCTGCCTGGCCCACTCCTGCTCATCCTTCAAGTCTCATTTTAAGTCACCTCTTTATTCACCACACTGAACTGTTCTATATCTTTTCCTACAGTTTGTGAGGCAGGGTTCATAGCTTATCCGGAGCTGTTCCCTACTATACAGAGACTAGGTCCTCTGGGAAATCCTGCCAATTGCAAATCTTATTTATCTCCTTCAAGGTACTCCTCTTTTCTCCCTCTTTTGTCTCCCTGCCACCACTCATACCCAGTCACGAAGGCTCTGAGCTTCTGAAGGAAGGAACTGACAAAGGTGCTTAAATGATGCATATTGAGTTGAATCAAATAAAGCAGTTTTAAAAAATGTTCGTGAAATTAAGACTGTTCCAGAAACGTGGGCTTTATATTTAACCAAAATCTTAAATTTAGTCCATATCCACCTGAACTACTGGAAAATACTTTCTTTCTCACTGTACATGAAAATCGTGTTCAATTCTCTGTCTAAATACAACCTATTGGTAAGTTATTTACCTGTGCTGACTTTCTTGGAGAAATCATAATACTAGATAGCTCTTACTTAGTGCTTAATATGTGCCAAGCCTTACGCTAGGCACTTCCTGCATACCATCCCATTTAATCCTCACCACAATCCTACGTGGTAGTTCCTGTTTTCATTTCAGGCTAAGAGATGTTAAGTAACTTTAGCAAGATCATCTGGTAGGTGGCTGAGCCAGGACAGATACCAAGGTACGTCTCACCCTAAAGCCCATGCTTATATAGCACTATGCTATACACTAGTAGGAAAGGCAAGGCTCTAGAATCAGCTATACCTCGCCTCTGTTCTCAGTTCCATCTCTAGTTAATGGGTACCCTAGGACAAAGCTGCTTATTTAGCCTTTCAAATCCTCTGTTTCTTCATCTATAATAACTGAATTCAATACCACCCTAGAAAGGGTCTGGTGTGATGTCAGCAGTGTTATAGGTGCTTGATAAATGTGGTCTCTCTCTCTCCCTTATCAGCATGCAGGCATGCACGCGTGTGCGTCCCCCCTGCCCTCCGTGTCTTTATTTCTCTTTTCTTACCGTTGCGTTTCTCCTGCCCTCTGCTCTTTGACTATATCTACTTATTATTTATGTATTCCTTTTCTTCACTCAAGGCGGTGCTAGCATGGTTTCAACTAACTTCATATGAATTAATTACTTACCAGTAGTGACATATTTATTATCAATGGCACAATTGCTTTATGTGGTTGTAGTAAAACATTACTTCAAGTGTAAAATATGCCTAGTTAAGAACAAATTACCCATGCTAATAAACAAATTTGACACAGGCCATTATTTACTGAGCTTAAAGCTGGTGTTTGTTAAAAAGCCTTGAGTCATTTCATTTTTGCTGAAGATTTGTATTTAAGTAATTGTGTAATATAGTCATTCATTACTGTCAAGCTACACTTCTTTCTGCCTTTACAATAAAGAAAATAGCCCAGGTTTTGGCAAATGTTCTCCAGAAGTTACTTCTCATTGGGAAAAAAAGCCAAAGAGAAAGGAAAAAATAATGGATTAGCAACGCCTGGAAACTCTGGTGGTGTAGTGGTTAAGTGCTAACCAAAGGGTCTGCAGTTTGAATCCGTCAGGTGCTCCTTGGAAACTCTATGGGGCAGTTCTACTCTGTCCTATAGGGTCACTGTGAGTCGGAATCGACTCGACAGCACTGGGTTTGGTTTTGGTTTTGGTAGCAATGCTCAGTATATTATTTATATACCAGTCTAAAAAGGATTCATAGTTTGGCACACTGGCTTTTAGTATGTCTACCTAACTTTAGTTTGTTATCACCTTGGTAAAAAGACCATGCTAATATCAGTCCCTTGGTTAGTTTGAATACTGTCATTGTTGTTGTTAGTTGCCATCGAATCAGCTCTGACTCATGGTGACCTTATGTACAACAGAATGAAATGTTGCCCGATCCTGAACCACCTTCATGATTGTTGGTATGTCTGAATCCAGTTATTGAGGTTATAGCATCAATTCATCTCATTGCAGGTTTCCCTCATTTTTTTGGCCATCTACAAAACACAATGCCTTTCATTTGACTCTCGGGATCCATTTAACAACTACTTTTTGCATATCCAATTGGTTTACCCATGCAGGGGTGCCACTGATCTGGGTAAAGAGATAAGCAAATCATTTCTAAGACTTTTGCTATTTTATCTAGAGATAACTTTTTGTTATCTTACACTGATCAAAGAGTGGGTTGTAGCTAAAGGCTTGGTTTCCTACACCTTTTTTGGTAAGAGCCACCTTGGGCACTTGATACACATACAACTTCTCAGACCTCTCTCGAGATTCTGACTCAATGGGCCCACTGTTTAGAGATCTAACAAGAACCCCAGGTAACTTTCCAAACTTACCTGAGGGTAAGTTTGGAAAACACTGTTCTAAAGTCTATATGTGCTTAATACACATCTGTTCTAGTGTCTCTCCCTCAACTCACACATATGGCCACTTTCGAGTACCTTTTACCAGCTGACAGAGGAGGAAAAAGTCCAAGAGCTGTTCGTAAATGAGATGCCATCCTCCAGGACACAGTATATACTCTGAACCAATCGTCTTTATATGGTGCTATGACTCAATGGGTAGAATGCATGTGCATCTGAACTAAAGGGTAGAAGTAGAGTAGCCCCACTTATCATCATTCCCAGTGACCCATTTGGGGGATTTGTATTTCCCACCCCCTCAAACTTAGGTCCTATGGTTCCTAATGACAAAAGACCAGCAAGCAAGGAAAAGAGTCACCATGCAGTTAAAAATAATTGGTCTGGAGGTGGGGTCAAGGTGGTGGAATAGCCAGACTCTTCCAGCGAGCCCTCTTACAAAAAAGACCCCGAAAAACAAGTGAATTGATTATATTTATGACAAGCTAGGAGCCCTGAACATCAAAGGCAAAGTTAGAAAACGGACTGAGTGGTAGGGGGAGGGAGAGACGGTTCAGAAGCGGAGAGGAGTTGTTGGACCTGAATCACCAGGATCCCTCAGGCACCATTCCCGGGAATGGTTGCAGCAGGCTGGTAGTAGCATTCAGCCACAGTTTCCTCAGGGAGAAACAGCCAGCCTCACAGCCTACTCGCACCTCTGGAACCAGAGAAGAATAGTGCTCTCAGCAAAAGCTAAGTGCCCGTATATATGTTACCATGCCCACTGTCCCCAAGCCAGCTTCAAAGGCTGTTCATCTCGCTGGGCCTGAGATAGGCCCTGTTGTGCGCCTGGAGCCATTCTCCTGGCCTTGGAGAAGGAATAAATTCACCATTGGGAGAACAGACTGAGAGTGGCAGAATGGATTAAAACACAAGATCCGTCTATACGCTGCCTACAAGAGACACACCTTAGACTTAGAGACACAAACAAACTAAAACTCAAAGGATGGAAAAAATACATCAAGCAAACAACAATCAAAAAAGAGCAAGAGTGGCAATATTAATTTCTGACAAAATGGACTTGGAAGTGAAATCCACTGCAAAGGATGAGGGAGAACAGTATATAACGATTAAAGCGTAAATATACCATGGGGATATAAACATATTAAATATGCACTCAATGACAGGGCTGCAAGATACATAAAACAACCTCTATCAGCACTGAAAAATGAGAAAGACAGCTCCACAATTGTAGGAGACTTCAACATGCCACTTTTGGTGAAGGACAGGACATCCAGAAAGAAGCTCAATAAAGACAGGGAAGATCTAAATGCCACAATCAACCAACTCGACCTTATAGACATACATAGAACACTCCACTCAACAGCAGACAAGTAAACTTTCTTTTCTAGCGCACATGGAACATTCTCTAGAATAGACTACATATTAGGTCATAAGACCAACCTTAGTAGAATCCAAAACATTGAAATATTACAAAGCATCTTCTCTGACCATAAGGCCTTAAAAGTAGAAATCAATAACAGAAAAAGCAGAGAAAAGAAATCAAGCACTTGAGAACCGGACAATGTCCTGCTCAAAAAAGACTGGATTATAGAAGATATTAAGGATGGAATAAAGAAATTCATAGAATCCAATGAGAATGAAAACACTTCCTAACAGAACCTTTGGGACACAGCAAAAGCAGGGCTCAGAGGTCAATTTATATCAACAAATGCACACATACAAAAAGAAGAAAGGGCCAAAATCAAAGAATTATCCCTACAACTTGAACAAATAGAAAGAGAGCAACAAAAGAAACCACAGGCACCAGAAGAAAGCAAATAATAAAACTTAGAGCAGAATTAAATGAAATAGAGAGTAGAAAAACAACTGAAAGCGTTAATGAGACCAAATCTGGTTCTTCAAAAAAATTAACAAAATTGATAAACCATTGGCCAAACTGACAAAAGAGAAAAAGGAGAGGAAGCAAATAACCCAAATAAGAGATGAGTTGGGCGATATCACAACAGACTCAACTGAAATTAAAAGAATCATTTCAGATTACTACGAAAAATTGTACTATAATAAATTTGAGAACATAGAAGAAATGGATGAATTTCTAGAAACACACTACCTATCTAAACTAACACAAACAGAAGTAGAACAACTAAATAGACCCATAACAAAAGAATAGATTGGAAATGTAATAAAAAAAACTCATAAAGAAAACAGCTCTGGCCCGGATGGCTTCACTGCAGAGTCCTACCAAACTTTCAGAGAAGAGTTAACACCACTACTACTAAAGATATTTCAAAGCACAGAAAAGGACGGAATACTCCCAAACTTATTTTATGAAGCCAGCATATCCCTGATACCAAAACCAGGTGAAGACACTATAAAAAAAGAAAATTACAGACCTATATGCCTCATGAATGTAGATGCAAAAATCATCAACAAAATTCTAGCCAATAGAATTCAACAACATATCAAAAAAATAATTCACCATGACCAAGTGGGATTCATACCAAATATGCAGGGATGGTTCAACATTAGAAAAACAATTAATGTAATCCATCATATAAATAAAACAAAAGACAAGAATCACATGATTCAATCAATTGATGCAGAAAAGGCATTTGACAAAGTTCAACACCCATTCATGATAAAAACTCTCAGCAAAATAGGAAAAGAAGGAAAATTCCTCAACATAATAAACAGCTTTTATACAAAGCCAGGAAAACCTGGTGGCGTAGCGGTTAAGCGCTACGGCTGCTAACCAAAGGGTCGGCAGTTCGAATCTGCCAGGCGCTCCTTGGAAACTCTATGGGGCAGTTCTACTCTCTCCTACAGGGTCACTATGAGTCGCAACGGAGTTGTTGGCACTGGGTTTGGTTTTTTGGGTTATACAAAGTCAACAGCCAACATCATCCTAAATGGAGAGAGCCTGAAAGCATTTCTCTTGAGATCAGGAACCAGACAAGGATGCCCTTTATCACCACTCTTATTCAATGTTGTGCTGGATGTCCCAGCTAGAGCAGTTAGGCTAGATAAAGAAATAAAGAGCATCCAGATTGGTAAGGAAGAAGAAAAAGTATCTCTATTTGCAGATCACATGATCTTATACAAAGAAAACCCTGAAGAATCCTCAAGAAAACTACTGAATCTAATAGAAGAGTTCAGCAGAGTATCAGGATACAAGACAAACATACAAAAATCAGTTGGATTCTTCCACACCAACAAAAAGAACGTCGAAGAGGAAGTCACCAAATCAATACTATTTACAGTAGCCCCCAAGAAGATAAAATACTTAGGAATAAGTCTTACCAGAGATGTAAAAGACTTATACAAAGAAAACGAGAAGACACTACTGCAAGAAACCAAAAGAGACCTCCATAAGTGGAAGAACATGCCTTGCTCATGGATAGGAAGACTTAACATTGTGAAAATGTCTATTCTACTAAAAGCCGTCTATAGATACAATGCATTCTGATCCAAATTCCAATGACATGTTTTAATGAGATGGAGAAACAAGTCACCAACTTTATATGGAAGAGAAAGAGGCCCTGGATAAGTAATGCATTACTGAAAAAGAAGAACAATGTTGGAGGCCTCGCTCTACCTGATTTTAGAACCTATTATACTGCCACAGTAGTCAAAACAGCATGGTAATGGTACAACAGACACATAGACCAATGGATTAGAATCGAGAAATCCAGACATAAATCCACCCTCATATGAGCAGCTGATATTTGACAAAGGCCCAAAGTCACTTAAATGGGGGAAAAGACAGTCTCTTACAAATGGTGCTGGCATAACTGGATATCCATATGCAAAAAAATAGAACAACACCCATACTTCACACCTTGCACAAAAATGAACTCAAAAGGGATCAAAGGCCTAAATATAAAATCTAAAATGATAAAGATCATGGAAGAAAAAATAAGGTCAATTCTAGGATCCCTAATACATGGCATAAACAGTATACAAAACATTACTAACAATGCAGAAGGAAAACTAGATAACTGGGAGCTCCTAAAAATCAAACACCTATGGCTCATCCAAAGACTTTACCAAAAGAGTAAAAAGATTACCTACAGACTTGGAAAAAGAACAGATATATGCACACCCATGTTCTTTGCACCACTGTTTACAATAGCAAAAAGATGGAAGTAACCAAGGTGTCCATCAAAGGATGAATGGATAAATTATGGTATATTCACACAATGGAATAGTATGCATGGATAAAGAACAGTAATGAATCTGTGAGACATTTCATAACATGGAGGAATCTGGAAGGCATTATACTAAGTGAAATTAGTCCATTGCAAAAGGACAAATATTGTATAAGACCACTATTGTAAGAACTCAAGAAATAGTTTAAACAGAGGAGAAAATACTCTTTGATGGTTACAAGAGCGGGGAGGGAGAAAAAGAGAGGGGTATTCACTAATTAGATGGAAGATAAGAACTATTTAGGTGAAGGGAAAGACAAGACACAATACAGACAAGGTCACACAACTGGACTAAACCAAAAGCAAAGAAGTTTCCTGAATAAACTGAACACTTCAAAGGCCAGTGTAGCATGGGCGGGGGTTTGGGGACCATGGTTTCAGGGAACATCTAAGTCAATTGGCACAATAAAATCTATTAAGAGAACATTCTACATCCCACTTTGGAGAGTGGCGCCTGGGGTCTTAAACGCTAGCAAGTGGCCATCTAAGATGCATCAGTTGGTCTCAACCCACTTTGAGCAACAGAGAACGCAGCACACCAAAGACACAAGGTAATTATGAGCCCAAGAGACAGAAAGGGCCACATAAACCAGAGACTACATCAGCCTGAGACCACAAGAATTAGATGGTGCCTGGCTACAACCGATGACTACCCTGACAGGGAACACAACAGAGAATCCCTGAGGGAGCAGGAGAACAGTGGGGTGCAGACCCCAAATTCTTATGAAAAGACCAGACTTAATGGTCTGACTGAGCCTAGAAGGACCCTGGTGGTCATGGTCCCTAGACCTTCTGTTAGCCCAAGACAGGAACCATTCCCAAAGCCAACTCGTCAGACAGGGATTGGACTGGACAATGGGATAGAGAATGATACTTGTGAAGAGTGAGCTTCTTGGATCAAGTAGACACATGAGACTATGTTGGCATCTCCTGTTTAAAGGGGAGATGGAAGGGTGGAGGGGGTGAGAAGCTGGCCAAACGGACACGAAAAGAGAGAGTGGTGGGAAGGAGTGTGCTGTCTTATTAGGAGGAGAGCAATGGGTGAGGAGAGCAATGGGTGGGTTCGGGTTCGAGCATGGTATGTATAAATTTTTGTATGAGAGACTGACTTGATTTGTAAACTTTCACTTAAAGCGCAATAAAAATTAAAATAAATAAATAATTGGTCCTGATCATCAGGAGCTATTACAGAAAAGTTAATCAAACTACACGTTTGGCCTTCTGATGACCGACTGGTGTTGGCATCTTTCATTATTCCCCTGCCCAATTCTGCCCATAAAAGGCCAACTCCTGAGAAGAGGATAGTGACCAAGTTTCAGACCTTCAGGGATAAAGGCTTAGTCATCCCACCAGTGAGCCACGTAGACCAGCAGAGGTCATAGCTGAGAGTGAAGAAAATCTGGAGTGGGTGGAGAGAAGGGAGACAATGAGTATCAGATGTGGCCTTAAGACCAGCTGTGTCAGTGGGGGCCATGGTTAATTTGACTAACCTTTCTTTTATAAATTTTCTCAGGAAATGAGACCAACCATACTCCTGGAGAAGCTGTTTGCAGATGAGATAAATATAAGAAGTGGGTGGGCCTGAGCAGCACCGTGGGAGATCAGTCGTGGGATTTGGGTGCATTATCCGCATTTCCCTTCCAGGACCAAGGTGCTCCTTCTCCCAGCCACCAGGAGAGTTGACTGCTCAAGGTTGTGTTTATCTCTGGAAGTTGCTCTTGACTGAAAGGAGCTGCTTTGCCCAAGGAATGCCCCCTACTTGGGTACAGCCCACATCCTATGACTAAGTAGGTGCTTGATCTAAAGTTTTGGTCCCATCTGCCTTGACTGGGGACAAATCTCAATGGCCAGCCCATCTCCGGAGTTCTACATGAGAATTGGCTTTTCCCTTTTTGCAATCCTGCTTCCCTCATTTCTTTCTGGGTGTCGCTCCTGAGGGCACTCCCCACTAAACATTCAGTATGCAAATCTTTGCTCAGAATCTGTTTCCAGAGAACCCAATGGAAGATATCAGGCATCTCAATTTCAAACCTGTCTCATGTAGTGATTCTGATTACTGTACTGCAATTTACCTCACATACGTGGGAACATTTGTGGTTCAGTCCCATCAGTTTCCGTGTGGGAGACTCAGGTTCAATTCCCAGCCAGTGCACCTCATATAGTCACCACCTATCTGTCAGTGGAGGCTTAGGTGTCACTATGATGCTGAACAGTTTTTTGGTGGAGTTTCCAGACTAAGATGGACTAGGAAAAAGACCTGGCCATCTACTTCTGAAAATCACCCAATAAAAACCCTATGGGTCAAAATGGCCAGATCCACAACAGATCGTGGAGCTGGCACAGAACCACACAACATTTTGTTCTGTTGTGCATGGGGTCACCATGAGTCGGGTGTCAACTTGGAGGCAGCTAATAACAGGAACAACAAATCGCATATGAAATTCTAAATGTGAGAGGGTCTGGGAAATGTAGTGTTTAGCCTTTCAACCTCTGGTTTACAGGAAAGCATGCCTGAGTGGGGATAGACTGTGTAGGAGGGAGTCGATCGACAGTAACACCAGGTGAGCCAATAAAGATACATCTAAGATGCCTAAGCAATGTGCTGATCTACCTTCCAAATTAGGAAATGATGGCTGTTAATTACTATTTCTTGGAGCAAGAGAATCCTTACTTCTACCTTAGTATTTTGTTCCCCTAATTACCATCAGAGTGCTTTCTCCTTTGGAGTCAGCTAATCATGCCAATAGGCCCAAGTAACAAATTTTCTCAGATTTATGCCTGCGGTAATTCTCTATCATGCCCACTTTGAGGGCTTCAGGAAGGAAACGTATTCATGGAGGATTTAACCTCAATCCAGGCATGGTGTGAGGTGACTTCCCGTTGAGTTATCACAGCAATTCTATGTTTTGGGTATTACCATCTAGAAAAATAGAAACAAAGACTCAGAATTTAAATCTTTTTTCTTTTTTAGTATCATAGGGGCAATTGTGGGAATTGAACTTGCATCTGACCGCTAAGGCCATTCTCTTCCCATAATGCTACGATGTCTTTTGAAGCAGAGCGAGCAAATATTCCTTTTCAATCAGAGTCTAGTTGAACTGATTACTCTGTGGGGTGGATGACACAAAGGCTTCTGGTTTTATAGTTCCCCAAAAGGTGCCAACCTCTTGTTTGGTCTCACTGCCATGAAGCGTACCCTGGACAGCAGCCCATCTTGTGTGCACTGCACACAATGAGAACCCGACCAGATAGATCTGGGAACTGAACACAGCTCCAGCCTCATTCTCCTGAAAACAGCTTGGAGTTCAGGCCCTGTTGGAAGCAGGGCAGAAAAAATCTCTTTGTGTCTTGAAAACAGCCACGGTTCTCCCAGGGCTCTATGGAGAAGACAAGTTTAAAGCCAAAATGTGCCTCTGGAACATCTTAAGCAACCTCATCATGCCAAAGGGCAAGAGGTCGGAAACCTGTGTTGGCAAATTAGATGGCAGTTTGGACCTTGTCAATTATTTACCTGAACATATGGAAAGAATTTTCCCACCTCTGTTTAATCTGATCCAAGCACTGCATTTATGGGATGGGAACTAGCATTTACTGTGCACTGGGCACCGAGCAAGGCAACTCTACAAACAAATTCTCTCAGGCGCAGTGTGACTTGGGTATTGTTCTCCTGTATTTTATGGATAAGGAAAACGGGATTGGGAAAATTTAGTAAATCACCCAAAGTCCCCACACCAATGAACATCAGGTTGAGATTCGAATCCAGCCTGTCTGGACTAAATCCCAAGCTTGGTCTGATACACAAATACTCTTAGCGGGAAAGGCAAGACAAAGTGAGTATTGCTGAACTAGTTTTATCTGTGGACCTCATACTTCCTCAGAGCTCCTTTGCTGGAATGCATTTGCTCTGTCTATCTTAGCAATTACAGTTTCTCTATGAGAGGGATGAGCTCACAGATGGAGCATGTATTTCTCAGCCAAGGCCTCTTGACTATGATGCGAATATACTCTCCTGGGGGATGACCGAGCACACGCAGTCCTTGTGCCTTGGACGACATGGACATCTGCACACACAGAGCTCACATTCTGCCCTCCACGCTCTCACACACAAACAGTTTCTCCCATTCTCTCTCTCTCACAACACACTTGTTACTGCCTCTCAACAAAGGCAGTTTTGTCCCATAAAAGCACCAACTCAGATGGAAAACATAAACCATATGGAGGGAATGGCAGAGGGAATTTCTTAAGCAAGTAAATAGGATCACTTGTCTCAGGAGTTTTTTCTCTTGGGGTGAAAAAGATGTGAAGGGAGGTGGTGCTCACCTGCCCTGGTCTTCTTGCCAATTGTGGATTGCTTCCAATTTTAATGGAGGAAAGTGTCTCTTTCCTAGGACTCCCCAGTCTGTGTCAGAAGGAGGCAAACCTGGACATGTCAGTTGCTAGAGGAACTGAGCATGATACAGCAGATCCCTGAATATTGAGGGAAATTGGGATGTTCCTTTGCTGAGATTATCTCTAAATTCCAGGGAATCAAGAGAAGATGTAAATTTGATACCAACTCATATAATTTTCCAATTGTAGTCCTAGCTAAACTATATCTATCTGTAAGTATACAAGTTGGCAGTTCAGTAACGTATTTCTTAAATTATCTCACTGAGTAGAAAGCACCGCGGTGATATCCCACAGGGAATTTTCTTGATAAAAGTGTCCTGAAGAATCCAAGTGCCTAATGAGAGACAGTCGGCTCAAAGCTGAACAGGTACGTGGTTTGACTTCCATTTCTTCTGTTTATCCTCCCCAAAGGAAAGAGAGAAAACCTTAATGAGTTAAAAGAGCAGATACAATAACCAGTGAAGACATGAGAGCCACAAAGCCGGGGTAGAAAAGAGATTTTAGCAATCATTTGCCCAACTCCCTCATTTTTACAAATAAAGGCAAAAGAGGCCCGGAAATGTTGCCCAAGATGGCTCTCCATCTCTCAGGAAGGAACTGAACAGAGACTCCCATCTGCGTCTTCTGACCCCAAATCCACAGTTTGTTGTACTACATTACCTGCCCAGAGGGAAAAAGGTAGGGGGTAAAAGAGAAGCCTGGAACTTTCCCCACAGGGGTGTAACCTATCTATAAGACAAAAGAAAAAACAATTGTAAAGTAGACGCCATCTTTAAAATGATCCCTCTTCCGGGATTCATCAAACTATGACTATTTTGGAGTAAACTTGGAGAAATACTAATTGACACCCTCCCCCCGCCCCCCGCCGAATGCATTAGTTGGGGCAGTATTTTGCATTCGTGACTCCTAACCCAATTTCAGGAAGTGTCTTGGGCACCAAGAGGGCTGGAAGCCAACACTTAGTATTTCTGTCTCAAATTACATTTGCAGGGTCCATGAACATCTCATGTTCTAATTTCATTTCTCACAAAACAAGCCAACATCTGCCTTTTGTTATTTCTAACCCTCATTGTTTTTGAAATATTCATAGTATATTTTGAGTAAAAGTGCCTTTACAAAAACTCTTTGGCAGGCCTTGGGCACAGTCATGCTGTTGGTTGGTTGAAGGCTAACACCCTCCCCCACCCTCTTGGCACCAACACACCAAGGGGTTCATGGGGCAGGATGCTCTCGGAGTACAAAAGTGGAGTTTGCCCAGTAGGTGGGATTTCACCGTCTCTGGGAATGACGAAAAGAGGGTGTGAGCCAGGCAATTTGAGGTGGGAGTTGACCTTACAGGTTTAGGTTGGGACGATGCTGAGATCCCCACCCCTTTTCCTTCTCACATATTGCCAACTTTTGAGTTCTCTCACTGCCTTCCATCTTTCATAAGAGGACTGTGAGAAGAAAGAAAAGTTTTTAAGGTATGTTTTGGGCAAATGTCACTTTCTTAATGAGGTCTCTCCTGATCACCTGGCTAAAATAGAAAGCTCCTCTCCACCCCCACCTGCCCACACATGCTAAGGCTCTTCTCTGCTTTCTTTTACTTATTAGCGTTTAGGATTTTAATATAGTACATATTTGACTTACTGTTTTATTTTTTCTCTTCCGTTACTAGAATGTAAGTCCCATAAAAATAGGGAGTTTAAATCATATCCAGAACAGTGCCAGCACAAAGTCAGCACTCAGTAAATGATATTTGAATGTATGAATGAATGAAGTGACAAAAACTATCCTGACACAGTAGTTTAAAAAGATAGAGAATATAAATCTTACACAACTAGAAGTTCAAGATTAGGGAGCCTAGGGCTCTCCAACAATGCCATCAGGGACCCAAGTCCTCTCATTTTGCATTCTCTATGCTTAACCCATAGGTCTTTAGCCACATGCTTTTGGTCTCATGGCTGCAAAATGTCTGCTGCACCACCGGACAACACATTATTCTTCCAAAGAAGGAAGACAAGAAATGTAAAATAAGAAATGGCAGTATTTGTATTAGAAAAGCAAAACCTCTTCCAGAAACCCTCAGCTTATATAAACGTTATCCAGAACGATGTTACATGCCCACCTGTAGCTGCAAAACCAAATAAGACCCTGGCTCTGTTAGTGAGGAAGAAAGGGGAACAGATGCAGGGCAGGCAGCTCACAGAATCTGCCTTAAAGCTTAGGAGTCTCTGCCACCCTTCAACAGCAGCCCGTGCTTCATGTTTAGTCAGGGAGGAGCTCATGAGACCCGCAGGCAAGGGGGGAGGCACAGGAAAGCCTCAGATGAAACTGTTACAGGAGACAAAAAAAAAAAAAAAAAGAACAACTCAGTCCCCCGCTGGGAGCAAAGCTACGCAATGGGACACTCAAAACCTTCTGGTAGCCATGTTCCCCAGCCCTAGGGCGAAGCTACCCTGAGAAGATAATGGAAATTGCACAAAGAAAGAAACTCAGGCAATAGAGAGACAAAGACCCCGTAGCCCCTGTTTGAGTCCAGGCGTTCTGGAGGCCTCACTGCAAGTTTTTCCAGCCATGTGATAGTGATATTTTATTGCATACCTTAACATAAATGAGAGAGACCTGAGTTTAGACTTGGCTGTACTACCTAAACCAGGAGTTCTCAACAAGAAAGAGGTAGCTGGAGAGGGCCGGCAACTTGTGTGTGCCTCTCCACCTGGCCCACTACAATTACTGGTAAACCAAAACCACCGAACCACTTGCTGCCCATCGACTCCCACTCATGGCCGCCCCATGGGTCAGAGTAGAACTGTGCTCCATAAGATGTTCAATAGTTGAGTTTTTGGAAGTAGATTGCCACATCTTTCTTCTGAAGTATGTCTGAGTGGACTTGAACCTCCAACCTTTTGATTAGCAGTTGGCCATTTGTGCCACACAGGGACTCCACAGTTGCCCATACAGGGCAAACATCACAGTCTTCAGTGCAGACCCTCTTCCTTTCTCCTAAGCCGTGAATATTTATAAAAATCTCCCCAGGTGATTCTGATACCAACAGTGGGGACCCTCTGTTCTAAACCCAAGGCAGAAGATTTAGTGAAGAGGAGCCCGATAAAATCTGCAGCAATGAAGCGCGAGTCACTGCTGCTGGGGCAGTGCAGGTGCCCTGGGTGACAAAAAAAAAAAAAATAGTTGCCAAGTTACATCAACCCTGACTCATGGCGACCTCTGTGTGTCAGAGTAGTGCTCTGTGTGGTTTTCGATGGCCGGTTTTTGGCAGTTGATCACCAGGCTGAGGCACAGCTAAGGTATGGCAGCATGGCACATGCCCTGGGCACCAACTGAAGGGAGAGGGTGACACCAAGCAGTTTCTACTAACCATCACAGTTTCCGTTGCCAGTTGTGAGAGGTCATTCAGCAAGTTAAAACTAATACTTTCCTATCTGAGAACCTCCTTGGGTAAAGGCAGACTGTGTGATCTTGCTCTGCTGAGTGTTGAAAGAGAAGAAACTGAAATAAATGACTTTGAGCACATTATAGACCAGTTTTCATCATGAAAGCAAGGAAGGTACAGTTGTAACTTCCATAGTGTGTTAAATCAAAGATTAAGGAGCTTGACTTGTATTTTTGAGCTGATATCATGGGTTTGATCATGGTAAGGTTATCTAGGAGATGAGTGCGGGTGTGTGGACAGGGGCTCAGAGGCGTGGGGTTCGGGGAACAGAGTGCAGCACTTGCCCCTGGGCGCAACTGCAAGGGGGCGCCAGACGAGGTGTGGAGTGACATACCCAGGCGCCGCAAATAGGAAAGGTGCCTGACTGAGGCAGCCGGACAGCGGGGGGAAGGCAGACAAGAGGGGGCAGGTATTTCTGCTCATGTGTTGCCACTATCAATATCTAATTCATCTTGAAATTGGGGCAAGGGGGGGTAGGTGCCCAACTTAGAGATTGCCCCTGGGCAGTCCTTACCCTGCCTTTGCCTGTACAGGGGCCAATTTCAGTGTTTGCATAGCTGCTATTTTCTGTAGATACACCTCTGTAGACTGGGTGACTCAAATCTCCAACCTTTCTGCTGGTAGCTGAGTGCGTTAACCTTTGCACCACCCAGGGACTCCATAGCAACAAGCCCTGATGCAACAAGCTGTGCAGAAAACCCATGCTGACTCTTGCGTGGCTCTGTGTGAGCTGCCTCGCGCCCACACATCCAAATGTTCCTAGGACCTCAGAGTGGTCTGGCGAGTGAGGAAAGGGAAGGAGACTGTGTCCCATTCCTTTTCCTAGGAATGCTAGTGTCCGGAACATGGGCTGCAGCTCAGATACAGTGTGGCTGTTTGCCTGGACGCTCACCCCTAGACACCATCTTGTACCTGCTCAGAGGCAAACCTCTTGCCCTGCAGTTGTGCCCTGATTGCAAGACCAGGGGTAGGAGGGTGGGGGAGGGGATCACGAGTGCAGGTGCTGAGGGCTGCTATTGGAGGGCGGAGGGTCCTGAAATGTTAATGCTCCTTGCAGAGCCCGATGGCACAGTGGTTAAGAGCTAGGACTGCTAAACAAAAGGTTGGCAGTTGGAATCCACCAGCTGCTCCTTGGAGACTCTGTGAGGGGCAGTTCTACATTGTCCTGTAGGGTCACTGTGAGTCAGAATTGACGGACAGCAACGGGTTGTTGCAGAGCTTTGAGTAAGAAAGCAGCTATTAGAGAGGCCAGAATCCAGGACCAGGGAACAAGTGCTCCCTTCAGTACTGTTAAGGCTGACAGCGCTTCGCAAAGGTGAGGTCTGCGTATTGTGTCTTCCGTAAATTTGGCAGCAGCAGGTATACAGGACCTCAGCTTCCATCCCAAAGTTGTCCCACTGATGCCGTGAATGGAGGGTGGAACCACGTTCTCCACCGCCTCAGACACCACTGCCTGGGCTGCAACCAGAAACTAGCGTTGGTCAAGGGAAGCTCTGTGTGCCTGTTGATTTGGTAGAAGGGGGAGGAGGTAGGATATCTACATGCTGTGATTAAAGAGCACCAAAACACCAAGAAGCCCTGGGAAGGATCTCAAGACCAGTTGTAAAAGGGATGACGGAAGCACCTAGGGGTTTGCTTGAAAGAAAAGATCTGAAGCTTTAATCTTCTCATATGCATGCAAAAGCTGGACAATGAATAAGACAGACCAAAAAAGAACTGATGCCTCTGAATTATAGTGTTGGCAAAGAATATTGAATATACCATGGACTGCCATAAAAACGAACAAATCTGTTTTGAAAGAAGTACAACCAGAATGCTCCTAAGAATCGAGGATGGTGAGACTTCATCTCACATTCTTTGGATGTGTTATCAGGGGACCAGTCCCTGGAGAAGAACATCATGCTTGGTAAAATAGAGGGTCAGCAAAAAAGAGGAAGACCCTCAGTGAGATGAACTGACACAGGGGCTGCAACAATGGGCTCCATCAGCAACAATTGTGAAGATGGCACAGGACTGGGCAGTGTTCCATTCTGTTGTACATGAGGTCGTTGAGTCATAACCAACTTTATGGCACCAAACAAGAACAAGAGAGGACTTCAAATATTTGAAGAACTTTCATGTAATGGGGAAAAAGTAGGCATGCTCTGCAGAGCACAAGGAGGAAGAACAAGGGAAACATTACAAGAAAGAGCTACAGTGATTCTTCTTCTGCTTTTGCTCTTCTTCTCCTTCTTTTAGATGAGCAAAAGCTGTAAGACAATGTGACAGGCTTCCTCTGGAGGTTCTGTGCTTCCTGTTTCTGGATGTATTCAACCCAAGGCTGAATGGTCATCTAGCAGGCGTGCTGCCGAGTGGACATCTCAGTGGGTGAACACATAGACTAGTTGCCCTCTAAAGCCACTTCCAACTGTGAGATCCCTTTAACCTACGATGTCCCCTTCAAACGTATGATGTCCCCTTCGCCAGGTGCCTCAGTGCCTGAGTGTCCACTACTGCAGATCCTTGCCTTTGTTCCTCTGTCTCCTTTCTGTCTCTCTCTCTCTTTGGAGCAAACACAAACAATTCTTACTAGAGTGTTAACGCTTTGGTAACATTATGGCTTTCTTTTCTGACAGAAGCCATGACAGGTGGGAGCTTGGCTGGGCTTTAGCCCACTCCAACCTTCAATCAGCTCTTACAGATGAGTAAACAATCTCAGTAAAGCTAGTGCCATTGTTCTTTCAGATAAGTTCTCTATCTCTTAGAAAACCAGACTCCCAAGCTGTCTGATGGAAACCTTGGTGGCGTAGTGGTTAAGTGCTACGGCTGCTAACCAAAGGGTTGGCAGTTCAAATCTGCCAGGCGTTCCTTGAAAACTCTATGTGGCAGTTCTACTCTGTCTTATAGGGTTGCTATGAGTCAGAATTGACTCGACGGCACTGGGGTGGGGGAAGCTGTCTGATACAAGATACCATTTCAGCAAGTCTAGGGTGGGGTTATATAAATTCTCCCAGGTGATACCAATGATTAGTCCCTTTGGGAACACTTTCCTAAGATTTGCCTGGACCAAATCCCCAAGGACCAAATGGGAAGGATTATTTCCACCTTATCTATCAAGCTTTGGGATGTTCTTCTTCTGATCCATGTATGTTTGCCCATCCTCAGAGAACTGCCTCTGTCTTCTACACCAATGATTCCCAAGCCCACTGGCCTCCCACAGTTTTGCCTCTGAAGCCCTCCTCCTTGTTGTGGTTTTTGATGGCCGACGCTCTTCCATCCCAACAACACCCCCTTCCCAACCTCCCCCACCAGTCTTAGCCTACTCATTTCAGCAGGCACTATGGCCCCGAGGAGGATGGCTAAACTTTTCAACTACTTATGAATAATGTTCATGTTGGATTTGGGTCTGAGGTACATTGTTTCTCCATGTGGTCATTGTTTGAGTGTCCTCCCTGTATCCCCTACTATTTGTGGGATTTCCTGCATCTACTACTGCAAGACTAGGCACATACCAAGTCTCAAGGAGGAAGGAAAGAAAGAGGGTGGGAAGGAGGGGTATGCTTGGCCCAAGGATCATGGCCAGTTTCAACAAAGGTGGCTTGAGCCTTGTGCAAAAACCAAGAGGCAGACGTGGTTGGGAGCCAGGCTGTACATATGCATGTGAAACGAGCAGCAAGTGTGGACTCTTGACTGTTACTAATTCTTTCTGTCTCATCAAAGCCATCAGGCCTCACTGTGCTGAGAGCACAACTCAGCACCCCTGCCTGCCCTCAGCTTCTCCCCACATAAGTTCTCTTATGTTTATGCTCTTCATAAAGATAGCCGGCTCTCCTGACTGGAGCGATTTTTAGTCATTCACTTACACTTTTTTCCTGGTAAAAACCATGAGTACCTTGAGACGAATACATTATGGACACAACTGTCATCACGACCACATGTGGTATTATTTACTCACGTCAGCTTGGATGATTAATGTGGAAAAATGGCTGGGCAGCTAATAAGATTGAGGGCTGTGTAGGACAATTTCTATGTGGTTTTAAACAATGCCCACACTGTGCGTGGCGAGTCACAGAAACATGAATAGCTGGCACTATTGCCTCCTGTCTCTGCTGACTCCCTTTCTTGGCTGGATCCTCCCCCCACGCTTCCCACCCCCAGAGACTCCAAATTTTCCATCTGCAGCCAAGGAAGAGAAAGGAAGGGCCCTTTAAACTTCAGAAGCCTGGGGTATGGGGCAGCTCAGGCATCCAAAGGGCAGATGAAGCTCTTGGGCCTTGTGAGAGAATCAGGGATTGTTGGCGGATCTCTGGCCCCTTTAACAAGTGGCTATGTAGGCAATGTTATCAACCAAATGGTGGTTTATTCTTCAGACAAACATCATTGAAATGGAAGAGTTTGGAAGAGAACGAGGTGCTACAAATAAGTCAAGAGTTTGTTCTGTAAATCTATCAGGTCGGTAAATATCTAGAATTATGCTTATAAAGTGTTGGCTTGATGTACATCTCCAGGTAATAAGAATTTTCTGAACTCTTTTCTTTGTGGAAAGACTGAGAGACTACATGTTAAAATCTTTCATCAGCATCCATCATTATGACCACTTCTACACTCCTATGATTAGTACGGGTACTATTGCCACCACGAACTGAAAGCATTCACCACCCATCTGTCCGTTTGTCATACTATGGTGACTTGTGTGTTGCTATGATGCTGGAAGCTATGCCACTGGTATTTCAAATACCAGGGTCACTCATGGTGGACAGATTTCAGTGGAGCTTCTGGACTAAGACAAACTAGGAAGAAAGGCCTGGTGATCTACTTCTTAAAATTGGCCAACTAAAATCCCATGGATAACAATAGAATATTCCATGTAATGCTGGAAAATGAACCCCCTAGGTTGGAAGGCACTATATAATGGGCTCAACAATGGGCTCAACCATGCCAGTGAACATCAAGATGGTGTAGGACCAGGCAAGGTTTCATTCTGTTATACAGAAGAACTCCATGAGTCATAGTCATGGCATCTAACAGCAATAACATTGCTTGCTAGAATATAGCTTGCTAAAACCATGCTAGATCACGTGAATGTATAGTCTTGCTTAAATCTCAAAGTTGATGAGGAAGGCTTAGAGAAGTGAAATTAGCTGCCCAAGGTCACACAGTGCTAAGTGATCAGTTGAGACGGGAATCTGGAGCTCGCTAACTGCAGAACCTGGGTTCTTTATATACCCACCTTGTGTGTCATCTGCTCTCCTTCCTTTCTTTGGCTTTGTGGTGTGTGGGAGAATTGGAGCTCAGCGCTTTGAGAGGAAAGCAGAGGAAATGATACAGCCCAGCTCCCTTCAGACCATCTGCCACAGGGTGACGGGTAGACCCATGGGTGGGGGTATAGATGGGGGCACAGAAGAAAATGAAAAGAAACTGGGGCTTTGTCTTTCTGGATGACAAATCATGGTGACAATCTCTGCAACTTGGGCTGAGTGGTCTTTTCTATGATCTCACCTCAGCTTTGAAGCAAGATATGCCTGCACCTAAGACACCATGGTAGATTCAGTAAACAGCAAAACACGTGAAAGTCTCCTAGAAACTTGACTGCTTTGACCCTCTGTCTTAGTTTCCTACTGCTGCCGTAACAGAAAAAAACACAAATGGGTGACTTTAAAGGACAGAATAATCTTTTACCACCATTGCATCAATGGTTTCTTATCTTCAAACTGCTTGTGGTAGGCCGGGCGGGGGGCGGGGGGGGGGGCGTGCAGGAATATACATAACAGTTCGCACCACCCAGGGACTCTTCACATATACATACGTATGTGCATGTAAGTATATATGACTTCAGGGGTCCCTGGGTGGAGTAAATGGTTAAGTGCTTAGCTACTAACCAAAAAGTTGGTGGTTCAAATCCACCCAGAGACACCTTGGAAGAAAGGCCTGGTGATCTACTTCTGAAAGATCACGGCCACTGAAAACCCTATGGAGCACAGTTCTACTCTGAAACACATAGATTGCCATGAGTCAGAATCGACTTGACGGCAACTGGTTTTGGTTTTTTATATATGCCTAACAAAAACAAAAATTATTTTGTAATTATTTCTTTTCAGTATAATGTCCTGGCTAAAACCACCTAATTTGGCTTCCTTTCTGTATGATGTCACCTGGCTTGAAGGCAGCCCCAACAACAGAGGCCATATGGCAAGTGATGACACAGGCATAAATATCCACTGGAATTTCCTAAGTACCAGTCATAACACCAACTGAGCCAGCCTTCCAGGCTCTTTACTCTTGGCAAAATGGCTGACAAAATTTTAATTGGTATAAGTGGCCACATTTATTAATGCCAATGATCCCTTTTGGTTGATAATACAGCTCCCTTCAAACCAACTATCATAGAACATCTTGTACTCACGATTTGGATGCAGTGTTTCTCAAAAGATAGTCCCTGGACCACAATCACCCAGGGTGCTGAGCAAAATGCAGATTCTTGGTCCCACAAAACCTCCTCAATAAGACCTTCTGGAGGTAGGCCCAGCGATACCCATTTTTTAAATAAGACCTATAGTTGATTTGTGGATATGCAGAAATTGGAAAACCACTGATGTAGAGTTAAGGTGAATTGAGCAACCCTTTTACAGTACTGCATGGTCAACATTAACGATAAGGGAAGGTTCAGAAGTCCTGAGAATTGGCATTCATACGTTCACTCATTCAGTAAGCATTCATTGAGTATCTCTAATATTCAATCTTAGACCGAAAAGACAAGCATGAATTCTATAGAGGCCTCATTTTCCTTGTTTTTGAAATGAAAAACTGGGTCTACCCACTTGATGTAAACCTGTGTACATCAATGTCATGGGAGCTTGATAAGAATGTATAGTTTCTCTCTCTTTCTTTCTTATATATACACACACACACTCTACACACACCATGCCTTAGCAGGTCTAGGATGGGTTTTGGACACATAAATGCTTGAAGTGGTGATTCCATTCCCAGCTAACATTGAGGAACCACTTTATTACAGAAACTCTGTGAACCAAAACATCAAACAGACAGATTTTTTCCGGGCTTCAAACCAGTTCTAAAAAGTTCAGTCATGGCCGACGGGAACAAAGGCAGCGTATATGTTGCATAGCAACCAAATTTCTTGTGTGTTGGACCACCCACTTTGAATGTGTGTCAACTGCCATCTTTGAATGCGGCACTGCTACCTGTTTGCTTCCCACACACAAGAGATTTGGTTGCTGTGCAATGTGTAAGCTGCCCTTGTTTCTGTCAGCTATGACTGAACTGTTTCAAACCTGCTCGAAGTCCTGAGGTTTTTATAAGAAAAGACTTATCTATAATAGTGACAAAATCTTGTGGCATGTGGCTTCATCTTCAACAAAACCAGTCATAGCTCTTTTTTTTTTTTTTAACACTGTATTACATAATGACTTTTTTTTTTTTAATTGTGCTTTAGGTGAAAATGACAGCTCAAGTTAGCTTCTCATACAAAATTTTATACACGCATTGTTATGTGGCCATAGCTGCTATCCCTATAATGTGACCGCACATTCCTCCTTTCCACCCTGAATTTCGACAAGCGCCTATCCCTTTCTGCCTTCTCATCTCTCCGCCGGACAGGGGCTGCACAGTTAGTCTCGTGTATCTGCTTGAACTAAGAAGCACTCTTCACGAGTATCATTTTATCTCTTATGGTCCAGTCTATTTTTTGTCTGAAGTTAGCTTTGGGAATTGTTTTAGTTCAGGGCTAACCGAGAGTCTAGGGTCTATGTCCACTGGAGTTCCTCCAGTCTCAGTCAGACTATTAAATGTAGTCTTTTTAGAATTTGAGTTCTGCACTCCACTTTTCTCCTGCTCCGTCAAGGTCTCTCTGTTGTGCTCCCTGTCAAGGTAGTCACTGGTGGTAGCCAGGCACCATCTAGTTCTTCTGGCCTCAGGCTGATGGAGTCTCTGGTTTATGTGGCTCCTTTTGTCTCTTGGGTTCATATTTTCCTTCTGTCTTTGGTGTTCTTCATTCCCCTTTGCCCCAGGTGGGTTGGGGCCAATTGATGCATCTTAGATGGCCACTTGCTAGCTTTTAAGACCTCAGACACCACTCACCAAAGTGGGATGCCAGTTGACCTAGGTGTCTCCTGAAACCATGGTCCCCAGACCCCTGCCCCTGCTACACTATCCCTCAAAGTGTTTGGTTGTGTTCAGGAAAATTCTTTTGGTTTTTGTTTAGTCCAGTGGTGCTGACTTCCTCTGTACTGTGTTTTGTCCTTCCCTTCACTAATATAATCCTTGTCTACTATCCAGTTAGTGAATTTCCCTGCAGTCATAGCTTTCTTGTAGATGATATTTGTCTTACACAAAACCAAGTAGGATCAATGATAGAGAGAAGGTGGGGGAATCATGAGCTCCATGAGCCACACACCCTCAAAGGCCTGATCAAGGTACATTTGAAAGATAGTGAGGCCATTTGGTCAGCTGGGTGCAAGAGATACAGATTGTTGCTTCCTGGTTGGTATAAAAGTCCTGCCATCCTCATGATTTAACTGATGGTCCATTGCGCCTCTGGCACTACACTGGGGACTCTTCATGTTCACAAAAATGAAAATAATTACAAGAGATATCGTGGTAACCTGTTAACCCATTGCTGTCCAGTCAATTCTGACTCATAGAAACCCTATAGGACAGGGTAGAACTGCCCCACAGGGTTTCCAAAGAGCAGCTGGTGGATTCAAACTACTGACATTTTGGTTAGCAATCGAGCTCTTAACTACTGTGGTACGAAAACCAAAAAAAAGAAAAAAAGAAAAAAACCAAACCCATTGCCATTGAGTCGATCCCAACTCATAGCGACCCTATAGGACAAAGCAGAACTGCCTCACAGAGTTTCCAAGGAGCACCTAGTGGATTCGAACTGCCGACCTTTTGGTTAGCATCTGTAGCACTTACCCACTAGGGCTCCAGATATAGTGGTAGTAAATTTTAATCCAACTTTCAAATACAGTTATTCGTTCAGTGAAATGTGAAGATTTCAAGTTTTCTTTTTTCTAGACACTTCAAAAAACATAGGAGAAAAAAACCCTCATAGTCTTGCCATCCAGAAAAGAATATAATTAGCATTTTCACAGACGACCTTTTTTCGTTTCATTAAAATTATATAGTGTGATCGTTTTTCATTTCATCAAAAATGACGCCTAAAAATTACTTTTCAAATGGTTCAGGAGAGAGGAAAAGAAAAGAATGACATAAAGCAACTTAGAAAAATCAAATGACAAATCTAGAAAAGAGTATACTGGTGTTCATTATACTAGTCTTTCAACTTTTTGGTAGCTTTGAAACAAAAACAAAAAGCTTCCACCTGAGGTCTTGGAATCCAGAAGGGCGCAACTGAGCATTGTGTAACTGCTCCTTTTTCTGTGATCCCTATCCTGCCTGTGAAACTTGAAAAGCACCAGGAACGTTAAAGCATCAGAAACTTGAGAGTCTAGTAGAGAAAAGTTTGCTAATCTGAAAAGGTATCAAGGTTCATAAAACTCCCAAATGTGGCATTTTTATAGAGTATGGAGAAGAATATTGAAAATGCCAGGGACTTCAGAAGAACGAACAAATCTATCCTGGCAGAAGTACAGCCAGAATGCTCCTTAGAAGGGAGGATGGTGAGACTTCCTCTCACATACATTGGACCTGTTATAAGGAGGGACCAGTCCCTGGAGAAGAACATCATGCTTGGTAAAGTAGAGGGTCAGAGAAAAAGAGGAAGACCCTCAACGAGATGGACTGACACAGTGGCTACAACAACGGGCTCAAACACAGCAACCATGGTGAAGATGGTGTAGGACCAGGCAGTGTTTCATTCTGTTGTACATATGGTCGCTGTGAGTTGGACCCCACTGGATGGCACCTAGGAACACAATGACATCACCAGAGCAGGTCTGGCTAAGCGCGGCTGCCATTAGCTCCAAGCTGTTCGGGCTCTGTGGTGCATCTCATCTCCTCCTCCTCCTCCTTCTCTCCCCACCCCTTCTCTCCCTTTCCCTCTTCCTCTCGCCCTTCCTCCTTTTTATTTTCTATAAATCTTTTTGCTTTTGGAACTCTCCTTTTTGCAATTGATAGGTACACAAGGAAAAAAATTCAGGGTTTCAGGGGAAAAAAAAAAACAAAAACAAGTTTTAAAGTAGAATCTATAATGAGATGCCTAATGAACAATGGTCTATTCTCACAGCTGAAAGCGCTGCTCACAGATCTCTTTCCCTTTTAGATCTGTGAGGAACAAGGGGTTGCATTCTCTGCGTGGGACTTTGCTCCTGGGCTAGGGTTGACTGCAAGTTTATTGGCATGAGCGCCACGTTTTGTTTTGTTTTTACCACGAGGGACTTCTGCAAAGAGCCCCAGTGCTCATTATGTGCTGCGAGGAAAATGGAGAGTTTGCAGAACGTTCTTGCTCTTCATTCAAAATTAGGTTCAAACTGAGAACCACTGGTGATTTTTCAAGTCCTGTTTTGGATGAAATAAGTGGACACGTTTGAATTAATTACCTTTGTAAAGTGGCGGTTAGCCCTGAGGCTGAGTGCCTGCCGGGCTGCAAGAACGTTAAAGCAGGCGTCACAGAGCCCTCTTCTAGCCGTGGCCTCACCACAAGCCCTCTGTGTGATTGTGGGCAAAGCCAAAGTTTCTGTGCCTTGTTCCCCAATAGCAGAAACTCAGAGATACAGTTGCAGAACAAGGATAAGTTTTAGATACTCTATTCTGACCTCTTTACGATACCATAGGAAGCTGGTCATCTACCTCTCCCTGAACCAGGTAGAAGAGACCATTCTCATATTAGGGACCCCTGAGGCCAACGCCCTAGAACTTTATTCTATAGCACCTACAATACTTAGTGGCTTATATTTTATTAAAGAATCTGCTTCCCCATGGACTTCTTAAAAACAGGGACCATTGCTGCCTATCATTGTCCCTGCAGTGCCTAGCACCACCCTCAGCTCCTAGTCTAGCCACCACCGGTTGCCCTCATGTGTCAGAGTAGAACTGTGCTCCACGGGGTGATCAATGGCTGATGTTTTGGAAATAGATTGCCAGGCCTTTCTTATGTGGCACCTCTGGATAGACTTGAACCTCCAACCTTTCAGTTAGCGGGCGAACATATTAACTCTTTGCACCACCTAGGGACTCTTTAGCTCATAGTGGGTGCCTGAGAATCAACTTGACAGCAACAGGTGTGTGGTGTGGCTTTTGATAAATGAATGAAATAAAGACACCCAAAGTCACATAGTTGCTTAGTGGCAGAGCTGGGTCAAGAACCCAGGTCTCATAATCTCCAGATCAGTCCTTGTTCGTGTCTGACCTCTCCCAACCCTCCACAATAAGGGTGAGAAGTGATATTAAATGCAAAGGGTGCCTGAGCACTACAGATTCCGGCGCAGAAGCAGGGAGTGCTTTCAGCAGCACCTCTGCTCTTCCCAGGATTTCTCTATTTCAGTCTCCTGGTCCTTGGTGAAGATTAATGCTCATAACACGTTTCCCACTTCCTTCTTCTCAAAAGCCTCTGAATGAGGTGGTGGGACAGGGATGCCCCCGGCCAAACTGAGGAGGAAGAGGCTGTGTTGGGGCCCATAGCATTTCCTAGGAACTTTTCATGTCAAAATCTGATGCCCACAATATCCATGACCCAGAGGTACCTCAGAAGAAAGGCCTGGCTATCTACTTGCAAAAACTCAGCAACTGAAAACCCTGTGGGTCACAGTTCTACTCTGACACATGTAGGGTCCCCACGAGTAGTAATCGAGGGAATGGCAGCTGTCTTACTGGTTTTTTAAGATGAGGGCCAACATCTACTGTCCCAGAAGAAGGGCAGTCAGGCGCCGGAGGAAGGCAGAGCTCCTCAGGCTTCCAAACTAGTCAGCAGGGACTAAGAGGCCTGTGCTTGGGCAGTCTCAGGTCCTCTCCACCTCACTCTGCTCTGCCTGCTTAAGAGTGGGGCCCGCCCTGTGGTAGTCAAAATAACCTCTGGGGTATGGCGGGAAGACGTGGGCCACAGCCTCGAGCGGTTTCGAAAGGGGCTGCTTTCATACACCGAGGGGAATGAGACCACCGAAGCTGGAGACAGGGCCTGGGAGGAAGGAAGTCCGCTGTGGGGTCACCGGGGAGAAATGCTTCCTGCCATTGTCTGGCCATACAAGGTTAGCTGAGAATAAAAATAGGTGGAAATTGAAGACATGCATGTGTGCGCGGCCTGCCAGATCCGCACAGAGAATGTTTGTGCTGTGTTTGGGAGCCATGGAGAAGGGGCTCGGCGTTTCAGCTGTGGGAAAATGGGGCAGACACGTAAAGGGGCTGCCTGGGTCGGAGACGGAGGGGAGAGACTGGTTAATCTTTAACCACGCTCAACCCGTGGGTCCAGACCAGCAATGTTTAACAGAACACAGAACCATACCGTGCAAAGCAGTGTCGTAGGATATAAAACACAGGGCAAAGCATGGAGGGCTATGAGGTACTGTTGAATAAATGCTGAAAACTATTTGAAAGCCACAGTTCCAGATGAGTCTTAAAGTCTCACACAATTTCCCTAGGATTTGTTGAACTTCACAGAGGATTATTTGCCGATCTTGTATTTTTCTCAGGAACTTCTTTTTTTTCCCCTTTCGGTTCTTTTTAACATTATATATTACATATAAAAAAAAAAAAAATAGGGAATGGCAAATATATATACCCAGGGAAACAAGTAACAAAATGAACCCTGCAAGCCCATAGTACACCTTTGCCAGCTATCGAATCACAGCCAATCTTGGTTCATCCCCGCTCCCAACTACTTTTCAACCGCCATACTATTTGGAAGCAAATGACAGACATTGTATGATGCCATCCAAAAGATTTCATTATGTATTTATAAAACATAAGGACTCTTTTTATAAAAACAGTACTATTCCACTATGATGCCTGAAAAAATCAGAATTCTGTAATATCAAATATCTAACAAGTGTTGAAATTCCCAGCCCCTTACTTCTAACCATGGATTTCTGGTCCTTCGCCTCAGGCCTGCTCCATCCCCATTAGAGACTCCAGGGAGAAAATCAAGGCTGACCTACCCTGCAAGGGAAGAGGCTCTGATGCCAGTGCCTTTAGGTTTCCGCCCTACAGAAATGTAACAAACTCATGGCATGCCAGGAACAGAGAGGGTGACCTCCAAATTGGAGGCAAGCACGTTGGCAACATAAAGAGAAAGTAACTGACAAATCCCTAATTCTGGAAGATGCCCAGAGCAGCTGGGCCTGGAGCCAGAAGCTTAACAAATTTCCATTGTGGTTGGCAGCAGACAAATTTAGAAGCAGACCGGGGACCTTCTTATCAGGGAGAATTTTGTTAGCTGAGGCCTATATGCATTTAAAGAGCATAATCAACCTGTAGTGGGCTAAGGGATTAAACATGATTTTTCTCAACTTGAATGACCTCTCTCCCTAACTTAAACTGTCTATTTAGCACCCTTAATAAATACATAGATAATTTAAACCAGGTGGCAGCAAATTGAAAACATGGGCTTTTTGAACTATGCATTTTCTTTCTCTTGTTGGAACACTTCCCTTGAGAAAAATCTCAGGTCTCATGATTGTGGAAAAGAAAGATCTGTATATCTTTCTGATGAAGTGTTTCATGATACACACACACACACACACACACGCACATTTATCACATTTTTCCTTCTTTCTTGGCTAAAGTGAAGCATATGCTTCTGAGAAGTGTTCCACTGACACTTCTGTGGAGGCTGCCTGATTTATTTGTCAACAAAACACAATGTGAAAGGATTATAGTTCTACAGAAGTAATTAGACTTCGAAGCAGCTTGTCATGGTATACTGTGTGGCCTTACGTTGAACCAAGATTCTATTTTCTGTCTGAGCGTTAGAAGCAACGATCTGTATTTAAGAGTCAGTAAGGAACTCAAATACATACCTTCTCTGTTGCTCGGCTGGGGAAATACTACTTTGTCCTTGAATACCTCGACATTTGGACTGAATGATCTGACATACCAGTTTCCGTATTTATCTACAGATTTAAAATACATCCTCCCACACACACACACATGCAAAATCGCTATTTTAATTTTAATATTAGGAATCTTGATTTGATCAAAAATGTTCATAATGCAATGACTATATTTTAACAATTTCTGTATGATTTTCCCCTTTCCTTGAATTAATGAGTCACATCAAAGAGTGTCTCAACTTTTAGGAGCTTTGTTACAATTTACTTTAGGCTTCTTTCATGTGTGTCCAAAACAGGCCCATAAGCAGCTTTCTGTATTCACGGGTGCCTGGGAAGCGTCTGGCCGCGTCATCTTCTCTGTGGTCAGAGTGCTTTCGGAGACCGCAGATTCTCTAGAGACAAAGCCTGTAGCTTCCCTTCTGATTCCCAGCTTGGAAACCCTCCCTGTTAGGAAGCAGTCTTTGACAAAATTAGATAATAGGAAAGATCTTGAAACTCCAATTTTGAAATGTACTGGCTTTCACCTGCTACAAATACGGCAAATAGAGTATTTTATCTGAAAGGCTGGCACTTTGAGTCCACTCAGAGGCACCTTGCAAGAAAGGTCTGGCGATTTACTTACCAAAACTCTGCTATTGAAAACCCTACGGAGTGCAGTTCGGCTTTAACACACATGGGGTCGCCATGAGTCGGGAATTTACCTGAGAGCCACTGGTTTTTGTTAGTAGGCCCTTCTTGTCTTCTGCAAAAGGCACTAAAAATATTTTAAGAAGAACAGATTCAGCCTCCCAAAACGGGGGAAAATACTTCCGTAGGCAAATTTCACCTCGTTAAGTCTTCTCGTTTTGTCTCGGAAGGTGGGCATCGAAAAACAAGTCTTCAAGGCCAGACGATAAGGATGAGAGAGGCCAATTGACAAAATATGTGAAAACGCAAGAAGATGGCCTTTTGTTCCCATTAAGTAGCAACATGCCATGGATTGAGCACCCCACTTTGAATTAGTTCTGGGGCGCCCGCTGCCTGACTGTTGTGTGGCAGGCTGTCTGGTGTCAGGAATCAATGGTACCGTTGAAGGAGCTGGCCTCTGAGACAGAAGCATGTGCGCTTCTTAGGAAGCCTTTATACTGGATGAATTTGTAAATCTAAATATTGCATGCCGCTCTTGGTTCAACAATGCTCCCCTTTTCCTAGTAATTTACTGAAATTAACTGAATAAGGACACAGCTAGCTGGTGGGCGAGCTGAGATGTTCCAGTTAGTGTCTGAGGCAAGACGTAGTTGAAAAAAGCAAAACTCCTTGCCTATTTTCTTTCTTTTTGTATTTAAGATACATATCTTATTATTTTATTGTCTTGTTGTGATGAAAATACATGTAACGTTTGCCAGTTCAACATTTTTTATCAACATTGTGTAATTCAGTGACGTAGATAATGTTCATCACGCTGTACAGCCATCACAACCGTTTCCACATCATTCCACTGCTGTTAACAGAGTCTCACTGTCACCTAGCCACAGACTTCCCTGTTTCCCCTCCCACCTCTGGTCCCAAACCATACCCACTGCCACTGAGTCAATTCCGACTCATAAAGATCCTGTAGGACAGGGTAGAACTGCCCTATAGGGTATCCAAGGCTGTAAATCTTTATAGAAGCAGACTGTCACATCTTTATCCTGCGGAGTGGCTGGTGGGTTCAAACCACCGACCTTTCAGTTAGCAGCTGAGTGCTTTAGCCACTGCACCACTAGGGCCCCTTTTGCCTCTGGTAACCGCTAATAAACTTTGGTCTCTATACATTTGCCTATTTCAAATAAATGAGATCGTACAGTATTTGCCCATTTGTGTCTGGCTTATTTCATGTAACATGTTTTCAAGGTTCATCCATGTGGCGGCATGTATCAGAGCTTCATTTTTCTTTAGTGTATTGTATGGATATGCTACATTAGTTTATCCACTCACCTGTTGATGGACGCTAAGGTTGTTTCTACCTTTTGGCTATTGTGAATAACCCAAAAAACCAAACCAAACCCAGTGCTGTCGAGTCGATTCCGACTCATAGTGCCCCTATAGGACAGAGTAGAACTGCCCCATAGAGTTTCCAAGGAGCGCCTGGTGGATTCAGACTGCTGACCTTTTGCTTAGCAGCTGTAGCACTTAACCACTACGCCACCAGGATTTCCACTGTGAATAGTGACCTTTTAAAATTATTATTATCATTGTAAAACTACAGGGAACGCAACATTTGCCAATGCAACATTTTTCACGCGTACCATTCAACAAAACCGATGACATCAATCGTTTTGTGTGATCAGTCATCACCAAATCCCATGGCCAGATGTTCTATCCCCATAAACTGAAACTCAGGGCTACAGAAACAATGATTCTGCCTTTCCCCCGCCCTCCCGCCCAGGCAGCCGCTCTCATTACCTCTTGATGACGGATGAGCACGTGTCTCTGCAAGGACTCAGGCTACTGAAAGGGACTACGGGATTGGCCTTTACAAATTATTTAGAGGTTATACTTGGAAATAAAAAATCAGCGAAGTATTCATTTCATAAATAATCCGAAAAGTTAATTAAAAAAAGTGGGGGAGGACTATATATTCCCATGATTTTACTTCCTTACAGGGATTACCGAAAACACAGATTTCATTGGAAGCAAAACGACAGTTTGTGATGACTCTTAAATTGGCTATAGTGTTTGCAGAGCCACAAACGCAAACGGTTTTCTCTCATTTTCTTCTATTGAACTCCTGGTGTTTATAAAACTTATTGAATGCAAGGCTGTAAGAAGTAGAACACTTGGGTGGTCTCAGCAAGACCAATTCCTCGTAGAGGAAGGTGTTACAAGCCCAGTGAGTGGAATACATCTACATTAGCTCTCTACGCTGGACTATTCTATCCTGGAGCCACTAGCTACATGTACCTACTTAAGTTTCAATTAAATTAAATGAAAAATTCAGTTCTAGCCATTCAAGGGCTAGAGTCGACTCCAGCTCGTGGCTATCCCACGCATCAGAGCAGAAGTGTGCTCCACAGGATTGTCGACGACTGAGTTTTCAGGAGTAAATCATCAGGCCTTTCTTCGGAGATGCCTATGAGTGGACTCAAACCTCCAAACTTTCAGTTAGCAGCCAAACGCATTAACCATTTGCAGCACCCTGGGGCTCCTTCAAACACTTAATTGCAACCACGTTAGACATTTCCAACGTTGTAGAAAGTGCTGCGCTGAGGACTCCTGAACCACGGGGCTATTATCCCAGCCTTCTACACTTGATCTCAAACAACGCTCATTTTCTCAACTGGGAAATACGGCGGTAGGACCACATGGTTTCTAGTGCCCTCCCACTCCTGAGAGTTCCATTCCAAGCGCTTTCCTGATTCTTGGGGGCTGCATCTGCACGATCACTCTCAGGAAGGCCACGTGGTGAGAAAGGCAGTGGTGTGGTGGAGAAAGCATCTTAGAACCTAAAGGACCGGGACTCACTTCCAGCACTGTCAGTGCAAGTTTTGTGATTCGCTCCATTGCTTTGAGTCTGTCTGCTCATTTGTCATATGAAGGCATGGTTCTGAATGATCTCCAAGGCCTGCCTTGCTCTAAATTCCGTTACTGAGTTTTTAAAAAATGTTCCTCACTAATGAGGTTCAATGAACCATATTTTGGTATTGTGTAAACTACGGTATTTTCTTGGAAATGCTCTGACTTCTCACAGCACTCAGTCAAGGAAGGGAAATTTATGACCATTTTCCTTTCTGTGAAAGTTTTGCTGCAGTAGGGTCATCACTGCACCCAGCATTTGGAAGACGAGTGAAAAGGTGCCAGCTCTGCAGCTGTTTTCAATAAAAAGATTCTTGGCCTCTTATGTGCAGGATAGCAGAAGATCAAGGTTTTCACTGTTCTTCCAAAAGTTTGGGTGTCTTGCAGACTTCCCATATGAAAAATACTTAGTTTAGTATTCGAGTTTGATCTTTAGCTAGTAAACTATGGCCTTTGCTCTCCAATATGATGAGCAATACGGGAAAAACATCTTTAGTCACTTGATTTGGAGGTTTTGGCATAAATGTATACACGAGTGTAGCCTTTGTTCAATTGATATAAAATGATTGTCTATGGAATACTTTCATTTGGGGAGCTTATTTAAAACATTGGATACCCTGGTGGCGTAGTGGTTAAGTGCTACGGCTGCTAACCAAAGGGTTGGCAGTTCGAATCCGCCAGGTGCTCCTAGGAAACTCTATGGGGCAGTTCTACTCTGTCCTATAGGGTCGCTATGAGTCGGAATCAACTCGACGGCACTAGGTCTGGTTTTTTTTTTTTTTTTTGGTATTTAAAACATTAGAAGATCAACACTCGTGTTAAGGGGATGGATCTATAATGATCACTTTGTATATCGCAGGCATTGTTCCAGAAGGCGAGAGCTCAGCAACAAACAAAAGAAACAAAAAGCTCTCCTCCGAGTGAGCTTCTGGGTACTGGTGGTTCAGTGGTAGAATTCGTGCCTTCCATGTGGGAAACCTGGGTTGTATTTCTTGCCAAAGCAACTCATGCATGGCCCCCACCCATCTGTCAGTGGAGGCTTGCCCGTGGCTATAACGATGAACAGGCTTTGGCAGATCTTCTGGACTAAGATGGACGAGCAAGAAAGGCCCGGCAACCTACTCCCAAGAAATCACCCACCCAGTGCAGAGTTGGCGCTCTGTCATCCTTACCTACCAGAAGAAGCCTGATGTGGATCATAAAGAATGAGCGGATTTTCCTTCCTTAAACCTGAGCTGTAGCATCAGCCCACTGCGGCTGATCACGTGAGAGGACCACACCTACAGTGTGGGTGTTCTAGCTTTTGAGCTTTAGACTCAGAAGGCCTGGATTGAAATCCAAACTCTACCCGTTATTTGCTGAGCAGCCTCAGATGAATTGCTCACTTCTCTGAGCCTGTTGTCCTGTCTGTAAGGAAGTCGTGGCGTGGGGATCCGGTGAGATCTGGTGTGTGAGAACACTTGTTAATCTTGGCTCTAACCACAGGGCAAGTCACAGTGGCCTGGTCACAGCCACGCTCTCATCCGAATGGGTATCTTGGCGATGCTGGGAACTGGATCCACACTGCCTTATTATACCTAAGGGGACAGAACATGGCCCTTGTCCTGCTAATAAAGGATCCTTCTCCAGCCAAAAATACTCAGCACTGAGGACTCAGTAATAGATACAAATCATGTCCAAATGTATCTAATTTGGGTATGAAAAGAGGCTTACATTTGCAGGACACTGTAATATATGGCATTGCTTATCAGGGGCCTATCTATGGAAAAGAGTGCCTATGGCAGTTAGTTATAAATTGCTGACTGATCTTTCACAGCTGGCAATAGAAACTGTGATGGCCAACAGACTCTGCTGGCTAGCGCCCCTCCTCACACAGAGCCCCGGGGACGCACCCTGCCTGCCGTCACTTAGTTACGCCTCTGTGGCTTCTGTCACCACTTTTTAAAAAAGGGACATGTTTCCTCTTCCCTTAATCTTTCTCAAATAAATGAGTGCGATGCAGAAAATGTTACGGAAATATTTTTTTCATTAAAGTTATCATTTGGTTATTAGAAAAGCTGGAATTTCCTCAGATTATTCTGCAGATTTACCATCTTCTGATCAGAGTCCTGTCTCCCCAACAGAGAGGCCAAGAAAAGCCTGTTGAGTGAAATTCTCTTCTCAGCCTCAAGTGTTCAGGGCTGCCAGGCAGGGGCCTTTGTGTGATGGGATAGCTCTGCCCCACCCACAGCTTTGAAAAGTAAAAGAACAAAAGTGAGTTCTCTCCAAAAAAGGCATTAGTGAAGGGCGAGGGGGAGAGATCTGCTGACTTGACAAACCATGATTACTGTTTACAGCTCATGAAACTGTCTTTTTAACAGTCGTTCTCTATGACCTGAAGTTTATTGCGCTCACAATTTTAGAAATGTTGTCTTTTGGAAAGAAGAGAAGCCCCAGTGAGAAAAGATAAGATGAACAATGTGGCTTTGCCCAGTGTTAAGCATCTTAGCATGTGCTGCCAAACCGAAAAGACAGCAGAGAACAAGCCTTCAGTGGCCAGTGGGCTGGAGATCTGTGCCCTTCATCCACGCAGATAACCCTTGGACCCCACTTTGCTCCTGAATAACAAGGCCTGTTAGTCTGCTCTACTTTATAAACTGACAGTCGTGATAGCCTGGTTTGAATCATGGCGTACCACTTAACAGGCGGTGACCTGGGGTACATCACTTACCATTCTGTGAGTCTCGATTCTTCCTTGTGTAAAAAGGGGATAATAACAACCTTGCCTTTGAGTATTGTGATAATTAGCAGCTGAAGAGACCCTATTAAAAGGTAAGTCACATAATGTCGCTCCTTTACTGAAAACCTTCCAGTGGCTGTCCATGTCACTCCAAGTAAAAGCCAAAGTCCTTACGGAGTGCTACAAGGAAGACCGTACACCATCCGCTGCCCCTGCTCCTCTCTGACCTCGCCTCCTATAGAGCGCGTCCTCTGGCTGCCCTGCCCTGGCTGTGGTGGCTGCATCAGCCACCAGGCTTTGGCACTTGCTCTTCTTCCCTTTGCCCACAGTGCTTTTCTCCTATGTTGGAGATTAACTGTGTCCCCCAAAAAGGTATGTTGAAGTCCTAACCCCAGTATCTGGGAATCTGACCTTGTTTGGAAATAGGGTCTTTGAAGATGTTGTCAGTTAACGTGAGGTCATACAGGAGCAGAGCAAGTCCTAATCCCATCCAAGTGGTTCTTATAAAAGAGAAGAGACAGAGAGACATGAGGAAAGATGTGAAGACGCATCTGCAAGCCAAAGAATGCCAAGGAATGCCTCCAGCTACCAGAAGCTTGGAGAAACAAGGCAACTGGTTGTCAGGAGGAAACCCTGCTGGTGCAGTGTTAGGTGCTAACCGAAGGGTCAGCATTTCAAACCCACCAGGCACTCCTTGGAAACTCTATAGGGCAATTCTCCTCTGCCCTATAGGGTTGCCATGGGTCAGAATTGACTCGGCAGCAACAGGTTTGGGTTTTTTGGTTTGGTTTTCAGGAAACCTATTAATTCTACTGTAAATCACAAATTCTCCAAACCCTTTCCTCCTTCTCCATTTTTCTCCATAGTGCTTATCAGCATTTAACATACTATCTATTCACTCATTTATTACGTTTATTATCTGTCTTTCCCCTCCGAATGAAAGTTTTATGAGGTAAGGATTTCCTTCTGTTCATTGCTGTATTTCAAGCACCTGGAACAGTGTCTGGTACATAGTAGACACTGAATACGTATTCGTTAGATGAAAGGATTCTAGATTAGAATACAATAAGAGCACTTGGCACTGTGCCTTTGGTCAAAAAATAAAACTGTGGGAGGAAAGAGGGAGAAAGACAATGACATGAATACGTAAGGTGTTAAAAATTTTATCCCACTGACTTATAACCACTACGCCATCAGGGTTTCCGCTGACTTACGCCAAGCGAGAATCAGCCCACAGATTACTTACTAGTCACAAAGTAGACCAAACCAAAAAACCACACCCAGTGCCGTCGAGTCAATTCCGACACAAAGCGACCCTATACAAAGTAGACACGTGTTAAAAATAAATTTTAAAAAGGGATAATGCTTTTTTATAAGCGGGTGCCCTCTAATAGATGCTGAAGGAATGACGAATGATGAAATTAAAGAGTGGCCACTTGAGAGCCTCTAGTGAAATAACTGGGTCCCGCACAGATCATCTGGGGATGTTGAAATTCATAGATGGGAGCCAGATGCGGACGTGGAGAGCTGAATGGGACGAGAATACCAGCCCGAAGATTTGTGGTTGGTCACAAAAGGAGAAATATTAAAAGCAATTACCCTACTACCTTCATTTGCCACCTGAGGAGCCTTGGAAGAAGAGGGATGGAAAGAGGAGGTGAGTGCTCCTGAAAACCCCCTCCACCCACCCAGAGCCACAAGCCCAGAGCCCACAATCATCCTCAGGATGGGCCTGGACACAGGCATAAAATCCAGGTTCCTCACTTGTTTGTGTGGCAGCCTGTACTCTTGAAACTCACCGCTGGAACTTAAAAGTGAGTTCAATAAGCTGATGAAAACAGCTTTATGCCCAGCTTTATTTCTTCTCCCCGCTTAGCCTATCTTACGGATTGATTTGTTGTTCTTGTTGTTAGCTGCTGTTGAGTCGGTTCCGACTTATAGCGACCCTACGCACAACAGAGCGAAACACTGCCCGGTCCTGCGCCACCCTTACAATCATTGCTATGCTTGAGTTCATTGTTGCAGCCACTGTGTCAATCCACCTTGTTGAGGGTCTTCCTCTTTTCTCCTGACCCTGCACTGTACCAAGCATGATGTCCTTCTCCAGGGACTGATCCCTCCTGGCAACATGTCCAAAGTATGTAAGACGCAGTCTCACCATCCTTGCTTCTGAGGAGCATTCTGGTTGTACTTCTTATAAGACAGATTTGTTTGTTCTTCTGGCAGTCCATGGAATATTCAATATTCTTCACCAGCACCACAATTCAAAGGCATCAATTTTTCTTCGGTCTTATTCATTGTCCAGCTTTCACATGCATATGATGCGATTGAAAATACCATGGCTTGGGTCAGGCGCACCTTAGTCTTCAAGGTGACTCCTTTGCTCTTCAACACTTTAAAGAGGTCCTTTACAGCAGATTTACCCAATGCAATGCGTCTTTTGATTTCTCGACTGCTGCTTCCATGGCTGTTGATTGTGAATCCAAGTAAAATGAAATCCTTGACAACTTCAACCTTTTCTCCATTTATCATGATGTTGCTCATTGGTCCAGTTGTGAGGATTTTTGTTTTCTTCTTGTTGAGGTGTAATCCATGCTGAAGGCTGTGATCTTTCATCTTCACTAGTAGGTACTTCAAGTCCTCTTCACTTTCAGCAAGCAAGGTTGTGTCATCTGCATAACGCAGGTTGTGAATGAGTCTTTCTCCAATTCTGATGCCCGTTCTTCTTTATATAATCCAGCTTCTCGGTTTGTTTTCTTAGCATACAGATTGAAGAGGTGTGGTGAAAGAATGCAACCCTGACGTACACCTTTTCTGACTTTAAACCAATCAGTATCCCCTTGTTCTGTCTGAACAACTGCCTCTTGATCTATGTAAAGGTTCCTCATGAGCACAATTAAGTGTTCTGGAATTCCCACTCTTGGCAATGTTATCCATAATTTGTTATGATCCACACAGTCGAATACCTTTGCATAGCCAATAGAACACAGGTAAACATCCTTCTGGTATTCTCTACTTTCAGCCAGTATCCATCTGACATCAGCAATGATATCCCTGGTTCCACGTCCTCTTCTGAAACCAGCCTGAATGGCAGTTCCCGGCCGATGTACGGCTGCAGGCGTTTTTGAATGATCTTCACCAAAATTTGGCTTGCGTGTGATATTAATGATATTGTTCTATAATTTCCACATTTGGATGGGTCACCTTTCTTGGGAGTAGGCGTAAATATGGATCTCTTCCAGTCAGTTGGCCAGGAAGCTGTCTTCCATATTTCTTGGCATAGATGAGTGAGCACCTCCAGTGCTGCATGTGTTTGTTGAAACATCTCAATTGATATTCCATCAATTCCTGAAGCCTTGTTTTTCACCAATGCCTTCATAGCAGTTTGGACTTCTTCCTTCGGTATCATCTGTTACTGATCATATGCCACCTCTTGAAATGGTTGAACATTGACTAATTCTTTTTGGTATAATGACTCTGTGTATTCCTTCCATCTTCTTTTGATACTTCCTGTATCGTTTAATATTTTCCCCATGAAATCTTTCAGTATTGATTGCAACTCGAGGCTTGAATTTATGGATTTATTGGATTGATTTATGTTCCCCCAAACACGTGTCACACTCCTGGTCCTTTTATCTATACATATGATCCTGTTTGGAAATAGGGTTCCTTTGTTATGTCAATGACATCACACCAGCGTAGGGTGGGTCCTAAACCTAATCACTTCTGAGTTATAAAAAGACCAGAATAGACGCAGAGACAACAGAGAATGCCAAGGAACAAAGGAATGCCTGGGGCTACCGGCAAAGAAGGAATCAACATAGCTGAGAGCCTGATTTGGACTTGTAGCCTCCAGAGTCATGAGAACAGAAACTTCTATTTTTTAAAGCCACCCACTTTTGGTATTTCTGTTATAGCAGCACTGGTTAACTAAGATACACTTGTTCTTATTGCTGTTAGTGACCATTGAGTTGGGCCCTAACTTATGGTGACCCCATGCACAATGAAACAAATTGCTGCCTGGCCCCACACCATCCGCATGATTGCTTGTGGTTCAGACCCCTGTGATCCATATTGCTTTCATTGGCTGATTTTTGGAAGTAGATCTCCAGGACTTTCTTCCCAGTTTATCTTAGTCTGGAAGCTCTATTGACACTTGTCCAGCATCATAGCAATACACAAGCCCCCACCGACAGATGAGTGGTGGCTGCGCATAAGGTGCATTGGCTGAAATCAAGCCTGGGTCTCCCACATAGAAAGCGAGAATTCTACCACTGAACCATTCCTGTCCCTGTTTTTCTCCTACTTCTCCCTTTACTCCTAGATAATTAGAATCAAATTACATTTAAGTTAAAAATAAAACAGCTTTTCCAATGGTCTCTTCGAGTCCCTGCTCTTACCTATCACTTTTGTCATGTGGTGGATCCTAACCCTAGACTCTGCCGTCCCATTGGTGAGGGAGCACTTCACAAGCCTGACCTTCCCACCCAGCTGTCCTCTGTACGCTGCCAGAGTGTGCCTGGAACAGATAGTAATTTTGATGCTAGTTGTACGACCATCAAGTTCCACCATTTTTGCAAAGAGAAAGAAGAAGGAAATCAGTTGTAAAACGACTCTGGAGGAAACCAGGACCTAGCTGCCAGTCAGGGCATCGTACTGCCCTCGGCATCCTATCCTCGGCCTGCAAGGAGGCCCCACTAAGCCCAGTCTTTCTTTTTCCCCTCCCCTATGCTCCTTTCATTCCTTTTGAAAGGAAAGGCAAATGTATCTTTCCACTATCAGTGGAGAGTTTATCATGGAGAATAAGATGTCAACAAGTCTTGAGAGTAGCTGAGCCCTTGACTGCATGGGGACGTCCATGTAAGAGATACCATTTTAAAAACCAATATGAAACTTACAGGGGAGCAATATAACATTCAAGCACATGGGAGAGAGAGGCGCCACTGGACTCCAGGGAGAAGGGTTCTCATATCCATATTCCTTCTTCCTCAGCTTAGCCTTGAGGTCCCTCCTCCTGCTTTGGTAGCCTGGCTTTTGATCAGAAAGTTTACATAACCAATCAGTTGAGGTCAAGCCAATTCCAACTCATGGCAAGCCCATGTGTGTCAAAGTAGAACTGTGCTCCAGAGTTTTTAATGACTATGATTTTTCAGAAGTTGATCACCAGGCCTTTCTTCCAAGGCACAGCTTTGGGTGGACTCAAACCGCCAACCTTGAGATTAGTAGCTACATGCTTAACAATTTACACCACCCAAGAACCACAGAAAGTTTACATAGAACTTTAAATAAGAGCACAATCGCCTCATGGATTTGAGTTTGCCTGTGTTAGAGAAAATGGATCAAGGGTAAAGTTGGTGTTTCTGATTATGGCATGGCCACAAAGGCAGTTCTGGAAATCACCACCCCCCCCCCCCCCCACCCCAGAGATACCCAAGTCCCCAGGCTCCTTTTCTCTTTGGGAGCAGGGTTTCCGAGTTTTTATCATCATGGACCTCATCTGTAAAATTTGATTACTAAGCATGTACCATATCTTAAGTAGTTACCCCGATGGCCTTAGGGTTTTTGCCTAGCTTTATAAAGTAGTTGTCTGGTATTCTTCCTGGGTGGAAGGGTTGAGAAGTACAGTTGACAAGGTCCTGGAGTGCTGGTCTGAACACAGAAGCACAATCCCTCAGAGTCAGAGTTAGAAAAAGAGAAAAGATCCACCAGATACGGATTCCTTTGTGGTCCCACTGTCAGAATCAAGGCACAGATGAGCTATCTGGTCCCCATAGGGCAGTCAAAGAGGACCAAGGAAGGATTGGAAGAACGAGGTCAGTGCATGAGGCCAGTGCACGAGGTCAGTGGCCAGAGAGGAGGGATAACAAGCTGAGACCTGGAGAGATTCCCTGGGCTATGCTGTGACTCCACAGAGGTTTTTAATGGGGTGCCCATTGCCTTGAGCCTGAATGGATGAATAATGAAAGAGGCTAAGGGAAACAGACAACTCCAGGCACCCAGATCCAATTTTAGAGAACTTTCTGGGCCCAGGGGTGGAACTGAGAGACAGAATATAGAAACCGAGAATGGCCAGACTGCATATGGCGATATAACTTTGACCCACAACCTCTGCAGCAACCACCCAGGTTGCTCAGGCCTTGGTTAACAACTCCAGTTTCCTTGTTTTTTTTGCTTCTGCTTCCAACTAGGATGAAACAGAGAAAGTCCAATATGCACCCCAAGCCAATCATGTAAGATGCACTGCCTCTAGCTAACCCGCCTCCAGGTTCCTCATGCCAACAACGTCTGATCCAAGTATTCCTGAAGCCTTCCATTCCTTTCACTATAAAACTTTCTACTCCCACCTTTGAATCTCTGCCATATGCCAAGTGGGTGAGTTGTTATACCAAGCTCTGAATAAATAGCTTCTGTTTGTGCTCATGAGAGTCGCAGGGGTGGATTATCTAATAGGCAAGGTAAACACAATGCTTACCTTGCTTACCAGATTATCTATAGTGAACAATTTCAGTTTTTCACCACTTTAAAGATTCTGCTTCTAGGTATGGCTGGCATCTGTCTCTTCCCCAACCCCACAGCACCTTCCTACAGAACCAAAGCTGCTTTTCAGATTCATGATCCCTGACAGGGGTGGATGACCTGGTAAGCAAGGTAAGCATGAGCTTACTTGTGCTTACTTACTAACTGCAGTGAACAAGTTCACATGGGTTTCACCACATCAAAGTGAAATTGTTCACTACAGATGATCTTATAAGCAAGGTGTTATGGATTGGATTATGTCTCCCAAAAATGTGTGTCAACTTGGCTAGGCCATGATTCCGAGTACTGTGTGATTATCCTTTTTCTCTTTGAATTGTGATCTGATATAATTCTGCTATGTGTTGTAAATCCTAACTCTGTGATGGTCTCACAGTAGCCAAAAGGTCAGCAGTTTGAATCCACCAGCTGTTCCTTGGAAACCTGTCCTAGGGGTCGCTATGAGTAGGAATTGACTCGATGGCAGCAGGTGGTTTGGTTTGGCTTTGATTTTATGATGTTAGTGAGGCAGGGTTAGAGGCAGTTATGTTAATGAGGCAGGACACAATCTACAGGATTAGGTTGTATCTTGAGTCAATCTCTTTTGAGGTATAAAAGAGAAGCATGCAGACAGGAGACGGACCTCATACCACCAAGCAATAAGAGGCAAGAGCGGAGCACATTCTTTGACACAAGCTCCCTGTGCAGCGAAGCTCCTAGACCTGGCAAGATTGATGACAAAGACTTTCCGCCAGAGTCAACAGAGAGAGAAAGCCTTCCCCTAGAGTTGACTCCCTGAATTCGGACTTCTAGCTTCCTAAACTGTGAGAGAATCAATTTCTGTTTGTTTAAGCTACCTACTTGTGATAATTCAGTTATAGCAGCTAGATAACTAAGACACCAGGTAAGCACTAGAATTGTAATAGACCTATGAAGACTGATTATTTATACAAATATCCCAGAACTTACACATCTAAATAGTGCTCTCTTCCTCAAATAGTCCCTCTGGAGGACTAAGACATAATCCAAAGATACCATAAAAACTATTTTCAAAATATTCTTGACAGTCTTCTTTTTAACATTGAATTTAGAGCCTCACGTTCCTCCCCAATCCCCAACACAAATATACATTTCCTGGTATAGCTCATTTCTTTCTGGCCTAAATATGCCCTCTTGCCAGTATTGCTGTTAATCTCTGTTATGGATTGAATTGTGTCCCTCAAAAAGTGATACTGAAGTCCTAACCTGCAAATATGACCCTATTTAGGAACAGAGATTTTCTTTTGTTATGTTACCATTAACATACCAGAGCAGGGTGTGTCCAAAACCTAATCACTTCTGAGAGGTGTCTTATAAAAAGATCAGAATAGACACAGAGACACACACTGGGGGAAGACAGATACCATGTGAGGACCCGTCAACAAGGAAAGGAACGCCAAGGATTGTTAGTAGTCACCAGAAACTATGAGAGAGGCCCACAGAAGGAATCAACATAGACAAGGCCCTGCTTTGTACTTTTAGCCTCCAGAACTGTGAAAAAATAAATTTCTGTTCTTTAAAGCCATCTCTTTCCCCATGGGAAATCCTGGTGGTGTAGTAGTTAAGTGTTACAACTGCTAACCAAAGGGCTGGCAGTTCTAATCCACCAGCCACTCCTTAGAAACTCTATGGGGCAGTTCTACTCTATCCTATAGGGTCACTATAAGTTAGAATTGACTGGATGGCAAAGGGTTTGTTTTTGGTTATTTTACCATGAGTTTGAATTGACTCAACAACAACTAACAGCACCAACATTTATGGTATTTTTTGTTACAGCAGCATTAGGTCATTAAAACAATCTTATGTACCAGCCTTGGCTGCAAAATGATTTCTAATTATTTCCCTAGTCAATCCACTCCCCCACAAGACAAGTTATTTACCAAAATGCTATTCCCAAGAGTGACTCAAGGTTTTCCATCCATCCTCTAAGAGGCTTGTCACAGACTCTGCCTGTCTTTGCATTTTGCAGATCCAGAGGACCCAGACAAATATTAATAAATTTTGCTTTGCCCCAAATACCTCCAAGTCTATTCTCCGGGATATCCTTTCTCAGATGGGAGACACCATCAGTGTGCAGGCCAGAATGGAGAGGTTAGGTTCTATGGCTGCAAGCAGATGGGGTTGTTTCATTCCCTCGGCACACTCACTGGACAGGCTCTGTCATGCTTGTTCTTGTCCTGCCCTGTGAACAGCACAAGGTCTGTAGCAGAGATCAGTTTTGGGGAATTACAAAATATGTGAAAAAAAGGGGATTGCAAGTAACAATTCTGGCTTTCATTCTCCTCGTGAATTCCTATGATGAAATGGTACTTGCTCCTATGCATCATTTCTTCCGTTCAGGAGGCTCACACATCAGAATTCTGCCAAATGGCTGTTTCAGTCTGGGCGAGTTTGTAGTCATTCTGGCTCTAGTGAAGAAGTTGAACAACAGCAGCACTGCGTCAATAATGTTCATTTTATTGAACTCTGGAGGGTATAGACACCTACCTGGGGGACATCCTGCAATGTTTACGGTCACTCAGGCCAGAGCTGAAAGCCCACTGAAGAACAATTGCTGGAAACTGTCTATAAACAACCCATAATAAGCATATTCAAAATGGGTACTTTGCTTTGAAATGATAAAATCATTGAATTGTTTGTGATGTACACATTTATCCTTTGAAATTCCTCAGATAGTCACCTAGCGTGGAAGGCTATGAGGCTGTAGAACACTGAAAGATGTTTGAGCAGTTTTATTCAAAATCTCCATCCTCTGCCAGATGTTGGGCATGGGCAAGTGGAGAAGAAAGCACTCCAATTCTTCTCTCATTCTTGTAGCTCAAGAAATTTCTTGTCCTCGCCGATCCTTCTAAGACATTAATTTCTGTTTGGAGACGTATGTTGCCATGCCCTTCCTGCCTGCTCCAGTGGCCTTTGGGCTGACGGTAATGGAGGGGACCCAGGGCCAGTGTGGTCTCTGCACATTGTCTCCTCACTGGGACCCCACAGGGTCATAAGGAAAGGATATTTCACCACTGATACCACGTGACTCAGGGATGGTAGCCATTCTTCAAGATCTCAGGCACTCTGAGGTGAAGGGGGTCATGCAGCCCCTCAACATGCAGCCCCTCTGACTTACCTGGGATTAGACAGTTCTCCTTTCCTCTCCTGTAGCACCCTGTGCTTCTCCCTCACAACACACTGAACTTCTTTATAATTGTTCACACATTGGTCTCCCAAGAAACTATAAATTCCTTAGGGCGGGGATTGTATCTTAGCATCATCATATTACTTGTTGAATCAAATCAGCAATTATCTAGTGAGAAATGTCCCAAAACAAAACTCGGTGCTAAGCATTTTGGGGAATCCAAGAATAAAATATACAAACATAAGATAAGATAAATATGTAAGTATCCATATAGATACACACAAATATAATAAACACATATATACAAATGTTCCAATGTTATGGTTTCAGTCCTCTGTTAGTTTGTCGTACTGTGGGGGCTTGCATGTTGTTGTGATGCTGGAAGCTATGCCACTGTTAATCAGATACCAGCAGGGTCACCCATGGAGGACAGGTTTCAGCTGAGCTTCCAGACTAAGACAGACTAGGAAGAAGGACCCGGCAGTCTGCTTCTGAAAAGCATTAGCCAGTGAAAGCCTTATGAATAGCAGCGGAACATTGTCTGATATAGTGCTAGAAGATGAACCTCCCAGGTTGGAAGGCACTCAAAAGATGACTGGGGAAGAGCTGCCTCCTCAAAGTAGAGTCGACCTTAATGACATGGATGGACTAAAGCTTTTGGGACCTTCATTTGCTGATGTGGCATTACTCAAAATGAGAAGAAACAGCTGCAAATATCCATTAATAACTGGAATCTGGAATGTAAAAAGTGTGAATATAGGAAACCTGGAAATCATCAAAAATGAAATGGAGCACATAAACATCAATATCCTAGGCATTAGTGAGCTGAAATGGACTGGTATTGGTCATTTTGAATCAGACAATCATATAGTCTACTATACAGGGAATGACAATTTGAAGAGGAGTGGTGTTGCATTCATCGTGAAAAAGAACATTTCAAGATCTATCCTGAAGTACAAAGCTATCAGTGATATGATAATATCCATACGCCTAAAAGGAAGATCAGTTAATATGACTATTATTCAAATTTACGCACCAACCACTAGGGCCAAAGATGAAGAAATAGAAGATCTTTATCAGCTGCTGCTGTCTGAAATTGATTGAACATGCAATCAAGATGCATTGATAATTACTGGCAATTGGAATGAGAAAGTCAGAAACAAAGAAGGATCAGTAGTTGAAAATATGGCCTTGGGGATAGAAACAATGCCGGAGATCGAATGTTAGAATTTTGCAAGACTGATGACTTCTTCATTGAAAATACCTTCTTTCACCAACATAAACAGCGACTATACATATTTATCGAACTCGCCAGATGGAACACACAGAAATCAAATTGACTACATCTGTGGAAAGAGATGATGGAAAACTCGATATCATCAGTCAGGACAAGGCCAGGGGATGACTGTGGAACAGACCATCAATTGCTCATATGCAAGCTCAAGCTAAAACTGAAGAAAATCAGAGCAAGTCCGCGAGAGCCAAAATATGACCTTGAGTACATCCCACCTGAATTTGGAGACCATCTGAAGAATAGATTTGACGCATTGAATACTGGTGACTGCAGACCAGACGAGTTGTGGAATGATATCAAGGACATCATCCATGAAGAAACCAAAAGGTCATCGAAAAGACAGGAAAGAAAGAAAAGACCAAGATGGATGTCAGAGGAGACTCTGAAACTTGCTTTCAAACGTCAAGCAGCTAAAGCAAAAGGAAGAACTGATGAAGTAAAAGAACTAAACAGAAGATTTCAAAGGGTGTCTCAAGAAGACAAAGTAGAGTATTATAATGACATGTGCAAAGAGCTGGAGATGGAAAACCAAAAGGGAAGAACACACTCAGTGTTTCTCGAGCTGAAAGAACTGACGAAAAAATTCAAGCCTTGAGTTGCAATAGTGAAGGATCCTATGGGGAAAATATTAAACGATACACGAAACATCAAAAGAAGCTGGAAGGAATACACAGAGTCATTATACCAAAAAGAATTAGTCAATGTTCAACCATTTCAAGAGGTGGCATATGATCAGGAACCGATGGTACTGAAGGAAGAAGTCCAAGCTGCTCTGAAGGCATTGGTGAAAAACAAGGCTTCAGGAATTGATGGAATATCAATTGAGATGTTTCACCAAACAGATGCATCACTGGAGGTGCTCACTCGTCTATGCCAAGAAATGTGGAAGACAGCTTCCTGGCCAACTGACTGGAAGAGATCCATATTTATGCCTATTCCCAAGAAAGGTGACCCAACTGAGTGTGGAAATTATAGAACAAAATCACTAATATCACATGCAAGCAAAATTTGGTGAAGATCATTCAAAAACGGCTGCAGCAGTGTATCAACAGGGACCTGCCAGAAATTCAGGCCAGTTTCAGAAGAGGACGTGGAACCAGGGATATCGTTGCTGATGTCAGATGGATCCTGGCTGAAAGCAGAGAATACCAGAAGGATGTTTACCTGTGTTGACTATGCAAAGGCATTCGACTGTGCGGATCATAACAAATTATAGATAACATTGGGAAGAATGGGAATTCCAGAACACTTAATTGTGCTCATGAGGAACCTTTACATAGATCAAGAGGCAGTTGTTCGGACAGAACAAGGGGACACCGATTGGTTTAGAGTCAGGAAAGTTGTGCATCAGGGTTATATTTTTTCACCATACCTATTCAATCTGTACACTGAGCAAATAATACGAGAAGCTGGATTATATGAAGAACGGGGCATCAGGATTGAAGGAAGACTCATTCACAATATGCGTTACGCAGATGACACAACCTTGCTTGCTGAAAGTGAAGAGGACTTGAAGCACTTACTAATGAAGATCAAAGACCACAGCCTTCAGCATGGATTACACCTCAACATAAAGAAAACAAAAATCCTCACAACTGGACCAATGACCAACATCATGATAAATGGAGAAAAGATTGAAGTTGTCAAGGATTTCATTTTACTTGGATCCACAATCAACAGCTATGGAAGCAGCAGTCAAGAAATCAAAAGACGCGTTGCATTGGGTAAATCTGCTGCATAGGATCTCTTCAAAGTCTTGAAGAGCAAAGATGTCACCTTGAAGACTAAGGTTCACCTGACCCAAGCCATGGTATTTTCAATTGCATCATACGCATGTGAAAGCTGGACAATGAATAAGGAAGACCGAAGAAGAATTGACGCCTTTGAATTGTGGTGCTGGTGAAGAATATTGAATATTCCATGGACTGCCAAAAGAACAAACAAATCTGTCTTAGAAGAAGTACAACCAGAATGCTCCTTAGAAGCAAGGATGGTGAGACTGCGTCTTACATACTTTGGACATGTTGCCAGGAGGGATCAGTCACTGGAGAAGGACATCATGCTTGGTACAGTGCAGGGTCAGGAGAAAAGAGGAAGACCCTCAACAAGGTGGATTGACACAGTGGCTGCAACAATGAGCTCAAGCATAACAACCATTGTAAGGATGGTGCAGGACCAGGCAGTGTTTCGTTCTGTTGTGCGTAGGGTGGATATGAGTCAGAACCGACTCGTTGGAACCTAACAACAACAACAGCATGCAAATGTTCCAGTGATATGGTTTCAGTCCTCTGGGAACTTAATACTCTACTTATAGAGGTAAAAAGTCAATCTGTGTAAAAAGTCACGGTGAACGTTTGTTATAACAAACTACATGACTACATGATGGTTTTCCAGTTGGCTTCTTATAAGATGCAAAGGACTTAACACAGGTAAAATCACTTTTAGGACTTAATTTAAGCTGTAGATAATATGTTATTAATAATCCGTTAAACTTCATCCTGTTTCTCTCAGAGACAGTAGATTTCAGGTATCAGAAATCCTGAGAACTTCAGTAGTAGAAATTTGTCTTGCTTCAGAAAACCAAACACTCGGAAAAATTACAACTTGACCAACCATATGAATGAAGACTATTTTGTCTTTCTGTGGGTTTGATCCCATCTACTTTGACCTTGAATTCACCTGATTTCTCTGTACCTCATTTGGATGAGAAGCCTTCTAAGATTTCTTGCAGCTTTGAAATTTTGTAATTTCTTTTTTATTTGCTTTCTTTCTCTCTGTCTCTTTCTTTACATAAATGCACATGGACACACAAACACACACTCCAGATATATGCCAAGTCACTCATAAACACTCCCACGTGCATTTCCTAAGAATAAAGGCATTCTCCTTCATGTATTATTATAAATACAGTATAGGTGTAGGATAGAACATTTGGAAAATAGAAAAAGAAAGGGAAACCACCCATAAACCCACCATTTTAACATACAAAATATTAACATTTTGCTGTCTTTCCAGCCTTTTCTCCATCATTCTTTTAATTTAATACTGCAGATCCAAGTTCGTATTGGATATTATAAATATTTTCACTGCAAATAATGGCAACAATACTGATGTTAACTACCACTGATTGAGTACTTAATCCAGTTGCAGACAGCATCGAGCTCTTTATCTACATTACTTCTTTAAAGTTATGACAACACTATGAGGTAGGTTCTATTGTCCCCACTTTAAAGTTCAGGAAGCTGAGTGGGTTCCATAGCTGGTAAGGAGCAAAGAAGTCCATGAAACTCTACTACATTGCCTGTCTGCTATTCTTTTTATTGAATGTGCTTTGATTTATTTATTCCTTGTCATGACTTAGCATGCAGGATACACGTAAGGTCTACATCGCTTTCTAGAATATTTCCCAAGGCCTGACTCTTTTGACCACCACCTTTGATTTATGAGCATAACTCCCAGCTGCCTTCAGAGACTACTGCTTTCTATGTTTCCTCTACAAATTTAATCTAAACCAAACTTGGTTTTCCCAAAGTCTATTTTTATTCAGCAAGGAGGCAAAGTATTTTATAAATAAACAACAAAGCCATCAAGGAGAATGAACGGATAGGGATGGGAGAACGAAATAAACCAAATGAGACAGCTTCCGGAGGCCCAGGTCTCAAATCCTCCAGACCAGCGCCCTTGGGCTTCGACGGAGGTGGAGGGGTGTCAGGCAGCGTTCTGTCCTGGGGCCTCAGACCCCTTTTCCAGCCGGATTGTGCCTGACTGCAGTGTGGCTGTGGGCATCTTTCTTCTCTTTGGCCCCATTAGGAGACCCTGCAACTGAAATTGTGCAGAAATGCTGTGTTGTTAAGGGCCTCTGATCTAAGCACACCCTGCTGATTAGAAATGTGTTGGATGTCAAATCCCCAAGAAACACGAATTCTAATACCTCTAAACGCACTTTAATGTGGGTTAAATGTCTGCATTTGTCTCATAGCCCATGGTGCTAGCCGGGGATGAGGCAGCAGCAGCAGCAACCTTTGCCAGCCCAGCCTTTGTGAGGGCTCCGAGCACAGCAGGAAGGAACTGAACGCATTTCAACTGCAGCCAAGTTAGTGGTTTAAACTTCATAAACATGTCTTAAATGTTATGACTCTTATCTTTATTCCATGGCATTCCTACCCTCAAAGAATAGCTATTTAAACATACACACACACAATTCAACAAATGGTTCTAAGAACTTTGACCAAAAAAAAAATGTTGATTATACATTTTTGGTTGCTTGTCTTTCTTTAGACTTTTTTCTGTATGTCTTCCATTCCCATCACACAGCCAGGATGTGTAAGCATTTACCAAAAGGGTTAAGATAACATAACCTCCTTGTGATTAAAAATAAAATGAGGTGAAATGGAGAAGCTTTCAGTAATTTTACAGTTTTACTTGATGCAAGTATTGGAAGTGTAATCAGCGCTTAGCTGAGTTCCCCTGTCCTCGTTTTTCTTTAATACTTGGTGTTGAGGATGGAGGAAAAAATTAAGAGATATGATCAACCCACAAATCTAGCTCTATTTGGAAAAGAATGCCCCAGTCCTGGAAAGTTATTCTATGATGTCTTTTGTAACACGAGTAATGGGTTTGTTTAGCACCCAGGGGTATCAGTTATCTCCTGCCGCAACGGTCCTGCATAACCAACCACCACGAAATTTCAGCGCCATACGATATTCAGCATTAACTGCCCATGCATTTGAAGCGGTTGGCTAGGCAGTTGGTTATACTGATCTTGGCTGTGCATGTTCACATGTCTGGGGGTCAGCTGATCTAGGGTGCCCTTGACTTGGCTCTGCCCCAATTGTCTCCCATTATCTAGCAGATGTATTATCAAGGAAGGCAATGGCAGAGGCACAAAGAAAGCCCCAGTGTTGACGAGATTATTTCAAGCCTTCGTTTGTATCTCATCTGCTATATCCCATGGAACAAATCTGTTCACATGGCTGAGCCCAATGGTAAAGGATTAAGAGTGGAGCAGGTTACCCTACCCATGATGGGAGGGCACCGTGATTAAAGAGAAGAATAAAAACTTAGGAACATAATTTCAACATACTACAGCAAGTAGTTCTGTGCCCTGTAAGGTTAAAATCAGTGTGAATTGCCTGTCAATAGCTAATAACAGAGTGTAAATCCAATCATGAGGCCAGGCTGTGGAGAAAAGCAGCCACTTGAGTGACTAGTCTTGTAAGCCGAGGTAGAAGAAATGAATTTGCATCCGAAGGTGGCTTAAAAGACTCAATATTGATGTCACTTCCTCCCAAATTGATCTACAGATGAATGTAATCCCAGCAAGTTTTATCTTTTTTTTTTTTTTTTTTGGTGAAATTCAACAAGCTGATTCTAAAGTCTGTATGGAAAAGCAAAGGAAACAGAGTAGTGAAAACTATTTTAAAAAACAAAAAAATTGATTTCAAGACTTACTATAGACGCTACAGTAATCAAGAGAGGATGTGGTAAAAGAATAGACACAGAGAGCAATAGGCTAGAATACAGTCCAGAAATAGACCCATGAATACATGAATAATTTATTTTCAACTCAGAAACCAAGAAAATTCAACAGAGAAATGATTTTTTTTCAACAAATGATGCTGAGACAATTGGACATCCATATGCAGAAACATGAACCTCAACCCACAACCCTGAAGCATACAAAAATACACCCACTCCTCACTTATTGATGTGGTTAGGTTTCAAAGGCCAAGTGGTTATTCAAAAGTTGGCATTATATGAAAATGGAGGATGACCACATCAGATCAAAAATGGAAGATGACTACATCATTACATAACTGCCAAATTACATCATTACATAAATGCCAAACCACTGAGAATCATGGCCCAGCCAAACAGACACACAACTTTAACCATTATAACCAGCATTACTCTTGCCTCACAACTTTGCATTTGTTTCCGCCAGATATACATCATCAATGTGCAAAACAGTCAGAGAGCAGGTCTTTTACTATTGTTGTAAATGTATAATGTTTTAAGAGATAGTCAATAAGTGAGGAGAGCTATAAATTCAAAATGGAATATAGATCTAAATGTAAAACCTAAAAATACTAATTTTTTAGTGGAAAGAACAGGGAAAAACGTCTTTGCAACTATGAATAATGCAAACATTTCTTATCTAGCACACAAAAAGCATGAATCATGAAATAAAAAATGATACATAGGACTTCATCAAAATTTAAAACTGTTAAGAAAATGAAAATGCAAGCCACAGTCCAAGAGAAAATATTTGCAAACATACATCTTGTAAAGGACTTGTATCCAGAATATATAAAAAACTCTCACACGTTAATAATAATTAAAAAAAAAAAAAAGGAGAAATGGGCAAAAGATTTGGACACTTCATCAGAGAAGATATATGGATGGCAAATGAACAAATGAAAATATGCCCATTAAACCAAAAGACCAAACCTGTTGCCATTGAGTCAGTTTCAACTCATGGTGCCTCTCTGTGTTACAGAGTAGAACTGCTCCATAGGGTTTTCTTGGCTGTAATTTTAGTCGAAGTAAATTTCCAGGCCTTTCTTCCATGGTGCCACTGAGTAGGTTCAAACTGTCAACTTTTAGGTTAGTAGCTGAGTACAAACCACTTGCACCATCCAGGGACCACACATTTATTTTACACAACTATTTGAACAATCAAAATTTAAAAACTGACAAGATCAAGAGCTGACGAGAATTTGGAGCAACTGGAACTCTCACATGCAACTCGTGGAAACACAAAATGATATGGCCACTTTGGAAAACAGTCTGGCAGTTTCTTATAAAGTTAAATGTCACTTTTCATGTGAAAAAGTGTTCCTGCTTTTAGGTATTTGCCCAAGAAAAATGAAAACATATCTTACACATACACACACACACGCAAAACCCCACAGATTCTTATAAAACCTGCATGTGAATGTTTATGACAGCTTTATTCATAATTGTCAAAAACTGGAGACAACCCAAATATCCATCACCTGGTGAATAGACAAATGCTTGTACATTGGTACAATGGAATACTACTCAACAAAAAAAAAGGAATGAACTAGTGATACACGTACCAACATGGATGAACTCAGATACATTATGCAAAGTGAAAAAAAACAGATGCAAAATGCTACTTGCTCTATCTTTCCATTTAAATGACAGTCTGGAAAAAAAGGGGAAATTATAGGGAAGGTGAAGAAAAGAGTTGTAACAGGACTGGGGTTAGGGAGAGAAGACTGACTTCAAACGTGCGTGAGAGAAATTTTGGGGTGATAGAAATGTTCTATGACTTGATTTTGGTGGTATTTCCATGACTGTATATGTTTTTCAGAATTCATTGAACTACACACCTAAAAAGAGTAAATTTTACTGTATGTGAGTTATACCTAAAAAACTGACTCAAAAAAGTGAGGGAATCCATGTAAACAAAGGGCAGGATCAGGTATATCATTAGCCTTGTCTCCAGTCACCGAGAGAGGCTGACGCATGCTCACCTTCTGCAAGACTTTTCAGTCAACAACCATTGTCAGAAGAAACATCTTGAATCAAAAAGCTTTAAATAATTGAGTATTCCCTAACCCAGATTCTTTTTCTAGGGATTTGTCCTAAGGAAATAATCACAAATGATTTACCTAAAAAGGGGATTATTTGCCACAAAATCAAAATCCTAAAAAAAACTACAAGTAACCTTAATACCCACCAACACTGTTGGCAATGGGAGGAGTGAGGGTGGGAATATTAGGTGTGCTTTGGTGCACGCATGCAATGGAGCTCCATCCAGTTATAGAATAAGATGTAATGATATGGGAATATGATCATATATTGTAAATAAAAGAATTCAAACCTCCAATGAGTATTTACAATATGATTTCCCTTTTTTGAAATGTGTGGTGTGAGAGACACAAAGACTGAAAAAATACACATGCCAAACAATAACGATTATCATCTTTTGGTGGTGAGATTGTAGATAATTCTGTTTTTGTTTCCTATATTATCTAAGTCTCAGATGATAAACATGTATTTCTCTGGTAATAAGAAATAAAAAAGTGAACTCATAGGTCATTTTTAAAAAGCATCCACAGATTTCTTTAAGTCAAGGAGTCTATCCCATCACACTGGGTCCTTATGAATGTCCTATGAATCCAAACAGCCTTCACTGAGTCCAAACAGTCAAAGGGCCACAAACGGTAAAGACCAGCTGAGCTCCTAAGAAGAAGGAAGCATTTGACCCTTTTAGAATCTTTGGACTGTGCCATGTATCAGCTGCCTGTCCATGGAGAATGTAAAGAAATCCCATTAAAAAAAAAAAAAAAACAGCTGCAAACAAATGGATTCATGAACCAAAAAAGACTTCTATTGTGGTAGGCGGTTGCACGACCAGCTTCTTAAAACCTGGTGCTGGGTTGTTATGGAAGTGAGTTGTTATGAAAGTGTTATGTGATCACCAAAGAGTCAGGACCTGGGCAAGACCTGTGTGCCTATAGGCAAATTCTCTGGTTTCTTGAGGACCAGTTGTTTTGGGTCCTTTTGGAGAGAGCAGCTTGGTACGAGCATTAGTATTTTCTTCATGGTGCCATCAGCAGAGTCAACTGTTTCATTGAGGCAGGACTTTATAAGCTGTGGACTTCAGCAAGAGCTGCTGGAATGCCAGAGGGAGATAATGGCAGAAGCTGTGTGATAAACGTAGTTGGCTGGTTTGTGAGAATATGTAGGCGCTGTTTTTGGAGCTTCTAGGAAGAGTTTTTTTTTTTTTTTAGGAAGAGCTAGGAGTCCCTGAGTGGTATAAACAGTTAATGAGCTCAGCTGCTAACCAAAAAGTTGGCAGTTCAAATATACCCAGAGGCACCTCAGAAAAAAGGCCTACCATCTATTCCAAAAATTCTGCCATTGAAAACCCTATGGAGCATAGTTCTACTCTGACATACATGCGGTAACCATGAGTCAGAGTCCACTCAATGGCGAGTGGTTAGGGTTTTCGTAGAAAAAGGGAGTGAGTAAATGAGTGAGAAAAGAACTCACAGACTATCAGGGCCTGGAGAAATTTGGGTTACAATTCTGACCATTTATGGGAACAAGCTCTGCTAAGAAAGAAGGGTCACTTTTTTTTTTTAATTGTGCTTTAAGTGAAAGTTTACAAGTCAAGTCAGTCTCTCATACAAAAACTTTTACGCACCTTGCTCTGTACTCCTAGCTGCTCTCCCCCTAATAAACAGCACACTCCTCTTCTCCACCCTGTATTCCCTGTTTCCATTCAACCAGCTCCTGTCCCTCTCTGCCTTCTCATCTCTCTTCCAGACAGGAGTTGCCCACATAGTCTCATGTGTCTGCTTGAGCCAAGAAACTCACTCCTCACCAGCATCATTTTCTGTCTTATAGTCCAGTCCAATCCCTGTTTGGCTTCAGGAATGGTTCCAGGCTTGGGCTAACAGAGGGTCCAGGCACCATGACCTCCAGGGTCCCTCTAGTCTCAGTCAAACTATTAAGTCTGGTCTTTTTAATGAGAATTTGAGGTCTGCATCCCACTGTTCTCCTGCTCCATCAGGGATTCTCTGTTGTGTTCCCTGTCCGGTCAGTCATCGGTGGTAGCCAGGCAAGTTCTAGTTCTTCTGGTCTCACTCAGGTTGATGTAGTCTCTGGTTTATGTGGCCCAGAAGGGTCACTTTTACTTGGTGAAGGCAGGTCTTGCATGGACATGAGATGGCTTTGGGGAACCAACTCAACACTTATCTGTAGATGTTAAGAGCTGATTATGCCTCTGGTATAGGTTGCTACATCAGTAGAAGTAAGAAGTGTTTGTTCTTTAAGCTTCAATATCTCCTATCCAACCTTCTCCTTGTTTCCCATTAAAGAGGATACTTCCCTGAAGCAGCCTTCTGGTTTCAATGAGCTGCCTGCCACAGACTGAACACTCCACACCTCCTCCTGGGGGTTTGATATAAGAACCGATTACTGGGAAATGATGAGGGCTGAGACCAGATAGGACAGATTGCCTCTGTCTGTCTCAGGCTGTCCACAGGAGGCAATGGCAGCTTAAAGGCCTGTCTTTGGGGAACTTTTGATGAGACTAATCACATCCTAAAGAGAGAAGAGTGCTAACTTCTAGAAATTCCTGAATCTAATCATTCTCATTGAATAAAAGCCACCCATGTAGCTGCTAATTTACCCTACAAGAACAATCTGGAAAAAAACATTATCCCACCCATACACTCATGGAGAAAGGTCATGGTGTCTAACATACCTGACTTCCAAGCCCATGAAAAAGGAAACTTAAACCACTGAAAACTTTACCCTCAGTAGGAACTTGGCTTTGTAGCAGCTAATTGCTGATAGTAATGAGTTAGTGGGGTGAAGGGCATTGCCTCACTTCCTGAACAGTTAGTCCCCTTGGAAGGTGAACCAGCTGTGGTTTTACCCACGATGAATGTGCTACACTCTAAAGAAAGGTCGAGGTTTGGTGCCTTTGTCTTCTAAGGACGCCTTAGAGGTTTAGGAAGTCACAGAACAATGCACTGTCCAGGGAAGGAAGACAATTGGTCCGACCCCTTTATTTCATAGATGAGTAAATGAGCCCTGAGAGCTGACTTTTCCCAAAGCTATAAAGCTGTTCTGTGGCGAGCAGAGCCACTAATTAAGCCTCCTGATACCCGGGTACGTGCACCATTACACCTAGTTAGCCCCAGGTCGAAACCTAATCTTTAGCTTAAGAATTTGCCTAAGAAACACACGTAGATACAACATGCACATGCACACGTGCACACACACACGTGCACACACAGAGATAACACACCCCACACAGAGAAAGATACAACCACCATGCATTTGCATAAACATCCCGATACTGAGAATCCAGAGGGCTGTGGCGTTTCAGTGGTAGAATTGTCACCTTCCGTGAAGGAGGCTTGGGTTTCATTCCCAGCCAACGCGCCTCAGCACAGCCACCACCCTTCTGTCAGTGGGAGCTTGCATGTTGCTACGATGCTGGACATATTTCAGTGGTGCACCCACACTAAGACTGAGTGGGAAGAAAGGCCTGGCGATTTATATCTGAAAAGTCAGTCAGTGGAAACCCTGTGAATCACAACGATCTGATCCTGCTGTGCATGGGGTTGCGTGAGTTGGGGCTGACTCGATAGCAGCTAACAACAACGGCAACGTTAAGGATTCAAACTGATTCTTCTACTGGGGCTGTCGTTAGAAGTTAAGTATCAAAACAGAACGAGGTCTATAGCGCATAGAATCTGCAGTGAGACTGCTGGGATTCGAAGCCATCTAAAGCTCTCTGCGCCTCGGTTTCCTTGTCTGTACAATGGGGACAATAATAATACCTGTATCATAGGGCTATTATGTGTATTTAATCAGCAACGCAGAATAAAGTCTGGCATACAGGAAGCAGTTAGTGAAAAATGCCCCTTGCTCTCCCCATTGACCTGAAGCTGGCAGCATTACAGCCTGCCACTGTCCACAAAGCCACACTCCCTCCCTGCTGGTGCAGTTGCTTTCTTTGAGCCTTGTCCCTTTAGGTCAAAGGAGCATCAACTAACACCATAGAAGATGATGGTCATGTTGGAAGAAATGGATCATTTACCTCAAGTAGCTTCCCTTCAGTACAAAATGTCTGAAATTTACGTTCACAATAATCATATATGATTTTTCTGATATAGATGTGGCTGTTCTGGGATGAAATTTAGCGTTCTGTCCATTTGGATCCTTGAGCATGGTTCACAGTTTCTGAACAGCTGTCCTCAAACACCCAGGAGCCCACCCTGCCCAGGCTGGCTCTCCCAGACATAGCCTGAGGGTTGGAGCCATGTTAGACCAAACCAAACCAAACCCTTGCCATTGAGTTGATTCCAGTTCATGGCTACCCTATGTGTGTCAGAGCAAACCTGTGCTCCACAGAGTTTTCAACTGAAGGTTTTTTGAAATCAGATCACTGGACCTTTCTTCTAAGGTTAGCAGTTGAATTTGTTAACTATGTACATCATTACCCATTGTATTTGCCTTTAGTCAATGAGATTCAGATTCCTGCCTTTCTCTCCAAGGGAGCCACAGGCTGGCGTCAGGTTGTCACAGAAAAGCAGAAGACTGGATTACTTCTGAGGCAGTCCCCCCGCTCACTGGTCCAGCTCCTTAAGGTTCACATCTAGCCCATTGGCTTTACTAGGTTGTCTGTCCGGCCTAGGTAAGCATTTGCGTTTGTCATCTCTAGAGAGGCTGAAAACTATAGCAGCTAGAGCTCAGGCAGAGCAAAAAGGAGAATTATGGTTTGTTTATGGCTCCTCTATGTCTGAGAACTGGAGTGTGATGAGTTCTGGAAGGTGCTGGAAGTTGGAACGGGAAGGGAAGAGCCATAATTGAGGCGCTGGCAACATCTGCTACAGCCATCGCTTTAGGGTTGGTGTAATGCTTACTGTGTCCCCTGGTAGATTTCCCCATCCCCCAAATGGAAACCAGAACCTCTAGTCCAGCCAACCTTAAAATTTGGGGGCAGAAAGCACAAGTCCCCCAGTCTGGGTCACTGGAAGTGATGGCTTGAGGAGCAACTTCCACTTCCACTCCTTGGTTCCCAAAGCCATGAGTTCTTCCTGTGGAGGACGTTGCACCCTATAGGGACTATTGATTCAGATTATGCACTATGTTTTGAAGGGCAGCACCCTAATCTTGCAGGATGTCATTCCCAGGCTGGCATCTTAGTTGTGTAGCCATTCTAATTTTCTATCGAACTGGAAGCTTCTGGGTGACCTGGTACATAGTAGGGCCAGTGAACACCATGGTCATGTGCCCATTGTTTACCTCTTTCACTGGGCAGTGGGTGCAACGGTCCAGGAAATGTTATGTGTAGTCACAAAAAAAGAAAATCAGACAGTGAGTGCTCAAATATCTCTCAAATATTAGCAACATTGCATAAGCCAATGCATCCCTTTCCATATAGATACCATCCAAATGCATGAGGGTTATGACCACGCCACCAACAATTGCTACCACCAGTGGTGGAATTTGCTTACCGCTGTTTGATGAGAGATGTGGTTCCAAAACGTACCCTGAGGCTCTGCTTCCTCAGATCACCCCTCACTCCAGTTGGGCTTCCCCAGAAGCTGAGATAAGTTTTTGAGTGCAAGCAGTTTATTGTGGAGTTGATACTGGGAAACACTGATAAGAGAGTGGGGAAGTGAGACAGGTAGAGCAAGGCTGCCAATAACAGGTCCGTCATCAAACAAGTTATGGCAACTGGGGCGAACTCCACTGGGAAATCCTGGTAGTGTAATCCAACTTCTGGGAGTTACCCTTTGTGAGGCAGGAGGGAGCTGGGGTACCAACCCATCAGTTCCCATCAGTCAATGATAGAGCGTTGTTGCTGCAGGGAGAGAGCAGAGTTGCTAATTTCCCAGCACTTCCTACTTGCCACGGGTGTGTAGGGGCAGCAAGATCTTTGGGTGTCAGAGAAAACTTTGGGCACCAGGTTCTCAAGCAAGAATCACAAGTGCTGGTGGTTGGAAACTGATCCAGGACATAGAAAAATGGGAAAGCTGAGGCACCGCAGGAGGAGCCTGCTACAATGTGGAGTAATGCTGTGCGAATAGCAATTAGCAGCGAACGTTTATTGAGTGATCAATATCTTACATACTTCTCACAACACTCCCACAGAGTTATTGTTGTTAGTTGCTGTCTACTCGGCTCCGACTCATGATGACCCCTTGCACAACAGAACAAAATGTTGCCCGTTCCTGTGCCATCTTCACTGTCATTGATATGTTCAAGTCCGTTATTTTGGCCACTGTATGTGCTGAGTGCCTTCCAGCCTAGGGGCTCATCTTCCAGCGCTATTAAAAAAACAAAACAAAAGCTACTGCCATTGAGTTGATTCCAACTCATAGTGATCCCACAGGGTTTCCAAAGCTGTGAGTCTCTGTGGAAGCAGACTGTCACGCCTTTCTCCTGTGGAGCTTCTGGTGGTTTTGAACTGCGGACCTTTTGGTTAGCAGTTGATTGCTTCAACCACTTCACCGCCGATAGGGTTTTCATTGGCTAATTTTCAGAAGTAGATTGCCAGGTCTTTCTTCCTAGCCTGCTTTGGTCTGGAAGCTCCATTGAAACTTGTCTGCCACGGGTAACCCTGCTGGTATTTGAAACACCAGTGGCATAACTTACAGCGTCAAAGCAACATGCAAACCACCACAGTAGGACAAACAGACAGATGGGTGGTGGTCCTATAAGGTAGATGTTACCTCTTACTATCCTCATTTTCCAAATGAAGAAACTGAGATTCAGAGATGGTAAGTCACTCAGCTAGTAAGTGGAGATGCTGGGATTCAAAATGGGGCACTTTTCTTACCTTTCCAGATTATGGAAACCATGACACGATTAACAGTAGACACCAACACTGTTTGAGGATATGCATTTTCTTTAATAGCAAAGGAATAGGACATTATGGAGGCAGCTAAACAAAGCAGAACAGCACACAGCATAGCCCTGGTTGTACTGGTTTCCCAGTCCCTGAGTCCTCGGCTCACAGGATGCCCAGCTGCAAATAAGGACTCCGATCTAGAATTGGACCTTCAGCAGCATAAGAAGCTACCCTGTGTCATTTTCTTAAGCTGTTTATAATCTCCTCCCTCCACATCCTACCCTCATCCTACTCAAAATGATTCTAGAGTCTCCAGCTATATGTCTACTTGTTCCAGAGTATATTCAACTGGTAGGGAAAACCCCAGCACATCACTGAGGATTGATTGTGAGACTGGGTGAATCAAAGGTCGATTTCCTACGTGTAGCATCTCTTAACAGAGTCACAGGGGATTGCAAACAGTTACAGTCCTCAGCTGCCAACCAAAAGGTAGGGGGCTTGAGTCCACCCAGTGGCACCTCAGGAGAAAGACCTGGCAGCCTACTTCCAAAAATCAGCCTTGTAAACCCTATGGAGCACAGTTCTACTGTGACACACACGGGGTTACTGTGGGTCGGAGTCAACTCGGTGGCAACTGGTACTGACATTAGCAGTTGAGGTTTGCCTGAGAGCATATGAAGAAGAAAGACCTGAGAGTAAACCTCCTGAAGCAAAGAAGTCTTAGAGAGAACACAACAGAAATTGCAAACACAAATGTCTCAGAGGCCAGGTAAGTATCATAAAATGAGGAAAGCAGGTCCAGTACAAGACAATAGGGACGGAGAAGACTGTGGTGAACAGGGGCACACATCCCCTGTCTAAAAGCAGCAGCTGCTACCTGGCTCAGCCATTTGTTACCACTTGGGAATGTGGGTCTGTTGCTCGCAGAGCCTCCAAATTTTCAAAAGAAGTTGAAAATGTGGATTTTTAAGGGTAATTTTCTAATTTTTAAATGTTAGCAACTCATATGCAATTACTGAAAATACTATATGGGCTAAGCTGTGAACTTTGCCTTAATAGTTGAAGGCTAATTGCTACTGGAAAAGGGATTATGCCTGGGTGTGACCCCTGCATGATAGGAAACGTAGGACTGATAAGTGGAAATTTCAGAAAAACAGGCCTTGATCCATAACCAGGAAAAACTTTCTAACACTATTGTTCAAAGATAGAGTGGTCTGCTGTAGAGGGATGGGGTGATCATTCCTAGAGATGGTCAGTTGTCGGTAAGATGGCCTCTCTGCCAGAACATTACAGAGGAAGCCCCGCATCACATGGGTGGGTGTTGGGCTCCACACCTCCCTTTCCTGAGAGTCTCTGAATTCTGAGATTCCAATTCTGTGAGTCTTTGAATCAAAGCCAGTTTCGTTCATTAAAGCTGGGTTGGGAGCTCCAAGCAAGCCCTTCGGTTTCACTTACGCGCCATGCAGAGCACATGTCCGCCTCTTCTGTCTGTTAGCGTAGGATGTTGCTGCGACGTCTTTTCCAAGGGAAAGTGTTTCCAAGGCTCTTTATGACACTTTTGCACTTCCTATCTCTTGGGCTTCCCTGGCCCTGAGTTGGCCTAGGTTTCCGTTAACCCACCAGCAAGGCTCTACTTCACTTAGCTGTGTCTGCTGTTATTATTTTCTGTGGAAATAAATGCACACAGACTCTGATAATTTACACATGTTCACAAGTAACCATACGGAGAAGCCGACACTTTACTATATATTTTAAAATTGCTATAAATCTGGGATCTGGAAACAATAGTTTCTCTCCCTCTGAACACGTCAATTTGCAACTATTGGTATTTTCTGAGCCTTTGAAAGTATGTACTATATCGACACGACACCAGAACATGTGGACAGTTAAGCAAAAGTAATTGCCAATTAAACTAGATGCCTCGATTAATTCAATGACAAAAATAAGTCAGACACTCTAACTCCGGCTTCACACGGAGGCATTCAGGACACCAATATCTCTTTTATTTTTGACAGCAGCATCTGGTCCTCATATAGCTATCTAACACTTTCAGTCGATCTTGACCTCAGTGTGAAACTGGGCCACATCTTCAGATCTACAAAGGGCAGGTTTTAGCCATTATCCTGAAAATGCTTTCCCTTCCGTAAGAAAATTAATTTTAAAAAAAGAAAAACCGTTTCTACATTAAACTGTTTATTTGAGCCATGGAGATAAGCCCTGACCATTCTCAGATGCTGGAATATTCTGGTTTGGAACATCCTGAGTGCTTGGTTCCTGGCCCGGAGCCACATCACACTAGAGAATTGACTTGACTGTTCTGTTTTTCAAATTGTTTGGGAAGTCTCAGCTAGGAGGGGAACTCATATTATTATTAGGGACATTTTGTGTGCTAGGCTTGTGCCGGGCGTTTCAAGCGCATTGCCTCATTTAATCCTCACAAGAACCCAGTGGGGTGGGCAGTACTTTCCACCAGGATATAAGCTCAGAGGTGCTAGAGGTCAGCAGGAGGCTTTCCAGGGTCGGCTAACTCCAAGCTTCATGCATTTTTTTCTGTTATTAACAGAAAAAGGAGGAGGGAAAGGAGAGTAAAAATCCATTGTAAATATGGGTAATCCAAAGGTAAACCTCAAAAAATCATTTCTGAAGCTATCTCCTTGAATTAAACTGTAGGTAGCCAAAAAAAAAAAAAAAACCCATTGCCGTCAAGTTGATTCCCACTCATAGCGACCCTATAGGACAGAGTAGAAGTGCTCCATAGAGTTTCCAAGGAGCATCTGGTGGTTTGAACTGCCGACCCTTTGGTTAGCAGTCATAGCACTCCACAACCAGGGTTTCCAAACTGTGGGTACCTGAGTACAAATACCTATCATTAGCTGCAAAGTAAATTTGTAAGATAGAAAACCCCTAAATCTTCCTATTACAGATTGTATTAACTACTGTCTGTGACTTTTAGCTGTTAGATTCCTCATTAGCAAATAACCTCTGGGCCTTGGGAGCCTATCAAGGGAGATCTGAGTGCATTTGAGTTTGTTCTTCCCCTGATTTATACAACTCAATTGTGCATTCCCGGTAACCCCTGCCAGGGCTCCAAGTGCACCTACCCCAAAGCCAATATCCCAATTTATCATTTCCTTGGGGCCCTGGTAGCACAGTGGTTAAGAGCTCAGCTGCTAACCAAAAGGTCTCCAGTTCAAATCCACCAGCCGCTCCTTGGAAACCCTATGTGGAAGTTCCACTCTCTCCTATACAGTTGCTATGAGTTGCAATCAGTTCCATGGCAATGGGATCGGTTTGGATTTGGGTTGATGTTTAAAGGGCACCCCAGATGGTGAAAAGAGTTAAGCCCTGGCTATTAACCAAAGGTTTAGAAGTTCCAGTCCAAAGGCCTGGTGCTCTACTTCCAAAAAATCAGCCTTTGAAAAACCCGTGGAGACATTTCTACCCTGACACACACAGGATCACCGTGAATCAGAGTCCACGTGACAGCAACTCGTTTGGCTTTTTGGTTTTGATGTTGAAGCAGCATGTTAATCACCCGTCCCTCCAGAGCCTCGTCTGGGCTCGCAGCTTAGCGAGAGCTGCGTTCAGCTCAACTTTCTCTGCTCCTTTCCTTCCCTGCTTTAATGCTTTGAGAAATCCTTTCCCATCAGCATTTGTGCAACATGTAATTTTTTACTCCCATCCAACAGGCACATTTGGATTTACTATTTCACTTGAGCAGTTGGTGTTTACTGGCAGCGACAAGAGCAAAATTTATAGCAGCAAATGGAAGCTGAAGTGCAAGCTGGCTTTGAGCTGTAGAACTTTGTGTTTGCCATTTCCTAATTGTGAAAACAATATGTCCAGGATTCTGCAGTCCTCAGCATTCTGATGTAATGATTTCCATCTGGGCAAGGGAAGAAATGCAGAGCCTCTATCTGCTTGAATTTAACTCCATTTCAATGCAAAGGTAACCAGCTTAGGAGAATGTGGGAGGGCAGGAGAAGTTCAGACTGAATACCTTCTGAGTTGTGTCTGTAACCTCCACTTATCCAAGGGATCGTTTTCCTGAAGAGCCAACAGGGGCAGTGAGAGGGTTTGCCACCATCTTCTTGGTGGCAGTGGCTCTGGCTGGAGCAAGACGCCAGGGTTGCTTTGAGGTGAGAGAGGGTAAAGAAAGCAAGATGATTTGTGGGACGTTCCAACTTGAAGGAATAAGGAGTCAGAGATCCATAGAGACGAAGCAATCGGAGATAATCCCAAGGCAGTAGAGACCAACAACGTGGTAGTAAGGAGCGCTTTAACATTCCATCGCCTCCAGCTGGCACTGAGGATTTCGTCCTGCTTGTTGAAATACGAAACCTTTTGATGATCCTCACACTCACTCATTGGCAGGGAGTTGAAGCCTAAATAAATGTAGTGTAATATTTCAATTGCTTGGTTTGCATTTTTCCATATTCATTGATTCAATAAGTATTTTTTTTTTTTTTATATTGTATGTCCAACTCCTAATGACCCTACAGGACAGAGTAGAACTGGCCCATACTGCTTCCAAGGTGCAGCTGGTAGATTCAAACTGCCGATTTTTTGTTTAGCAGCCCAGCTCCTAACCACTGCACCACCAGGGCTCTACTATGAGTCAAAAAGCCTCGATGGCAAGGGGTTTGGGTTTTTTGGAGGGGTTATATTGCATGTCCAAGGAAAGTGGCAGTCCAGTGGTAGGATTCTCGGCCTCCATGCGGGAGACTTGGTTTCATTCTCAGCCAGGGCACCTCACGCTCAGACACCACCGGTCTGTCAGCGGAGACTTGTGTGTTGCCGTGATGTTTAACCGGTTTGGGCAGAGTTTCCAGACTAAGGCTAGAAAGAAAGGTCTGGTGATCTACATCTAAAAACCCTGTGGATCACGACTATCTGATCCCTAACATCATGAGGATGGTGCAGGACCAGGCAGTGCTTAGCTCTCTTGTGCGTGGGGTCACCATGAGTTGGGGGCTGACTTGACAGAAGCTTGAAACATGAAACCTGAAAGGGAAGGCAACTCTGCTATTGTGTCTATGTCACAGGACATTAAATCTAGACGTTTCCTTAGTGTCTCAGTGTCTGAGGCCCTGGGGCTGAGGACAAAGTTTGTTAAATGTCCACCTATTCTAAAGAGAGCTGATTTGCTGAGGGGTGACCAAAAAGTGCTCCAGAAACCCTTAGGTCGCCACCCAGCCTCAGGCATGTCGAGGTAGCCCTGAGGAGAGTAAGATTTCTTCAGAGAGAACGTGTAGCTGCTGAAATGCTTCTCTCTACCCATGCTTTCCCCTTGTCTTAAGCAAGTGAATGGGGCTTCAGAGAACCCACATAAGATCTGGCCTGTGACCCCTGAACTTTGGGAAACCTAGCGTATTAGTTTTTGATTGCCACAAACTCAACAGCTTAAAACAAGTTCATTGTCTCCTAGTTCTGTAGGTCAGAAGCCCAGGAGGCTCAGCTGGTTTCTGTGCCTCACATCTCACTGGGCTAAAAACAAGGTGTCGGCAGGGCCGTGTTCACTCTGGAGGCTCTAGGGGAGAACCTGTTTCCAAGCTCACTCAGGTTTGTGGTAGAATTGGGTTCCAGCCGGCTATTGAACTAAGGTCCCTGTTGCTTGCTGGCAGTCGGCTGGGGCCATCTCTAGTGCCTAGCAGCCTCTCTGGTTCTCCTATAAAGGCTGCTGCACCTGACAGCCCGCAAAGGCACGTCGAATCCTTCTCATGCTGCTGACTCTCTGATTTCAGTTGGGCAATTTTCTCCACTTTTAACAGCTCAAGTGAATGGGTGGGACCTCCTCAGATAATCCAGGATAATCTCCCCATCTAAAGATCCAGAACCTTAATCACACCAGCAAAGTCCCTTTTGCCAAGTGACGTAAGTTACTCATAGGTTCTGGGGTGAAGGGATGGGCATCTTTGTGGTCATCTGCTGTAGCGTCAGCCCGCGACTCATGGAGACCCCACGCACAGTGAAACGAAACACTGCCTGGGCCTGCGCCATCCTCATGATCCACTGCAGATCAGACAGTTATGATCCACAGGGTTTTTATTGACTGATTTTTTTTTTTGTAAGATCACCATCTTAGTCTGGAAGCTCCCCTGAAACCTGTTCAGCATCACAGAAACACACAAGTCTGCAAAGACTGACAAGGAGTCTGTCCATGAGGTACCTTGGCCAGAGACCTAACTGGATCTCTCAGAAGGAAGGTGAGAATTCTACCAGTGAACTACCAATGTTTGGGAGGCCATTATTCGAACTACTACCTAGAGATCAGTACCTGAAAAAGTCAAGAGGTGAGAAGCTAGCCAGAGCAGCCCTGTGGCGGCTGAATGAGGAAAGGGGCGAGCAGGACGTGGCTGACCTTGAATGGGGCTCCTCCAAAGACCGCCAATAGGAGGCACGAGGTAACATCAGTGGAACAAATTAGAGGTGGAATACCAGAAGCCAGGGACCGAGGGGGAGTACTAGCCACCACTGGAGGAGATACGTGCTGGGGAACTGCAGTGGACTGTAGCCAATGGAGGTATCTGAGGAACTCTAAAATGCACCAAGAGATAATGGTGGTGGAATCTGGAAAAGGGCTATGATCAGGGTTGCAGAGCATGAAGAATGTAATCAATGTCACTGAATTACAGAGATTGTTGAATTGGCAAAGAAAAGGGGGAAAGATTATTGTACTAGACTAAGCAGGTATTGTGATATATAGTTCAATAAACTTTATTTAAAAGTTATAAACAAAATTAACAACAAATAACTTTTTTTTTTTTTAATAAAAAGTGCACCAGAAGAGAAAGCATCAGGTTTCAGAAAACTTCCACACACAGAGCACACTCCAAAATTGCACCTTTCCTGTTTCTTGCCTTTTCTCCTTATTGTCTGTCCAATGCTGCTGGACCCCAAGGCAGCATAAGAAACTAAAGCAGGAGAGAGAAAAGCAAGGTGCGGTGTGAACAGCCCACCCTGGACCTGGTTCCTCCTTGCAGGTTTCCCAGTGGGAGGGAGGGCTTAGCTGGGCTGGGGTTGGGGCTTTGACTTGAGTGAGAGATTGAAGCTTTGATAGTAGACTGAACTGGACTCTCAAGATCTCAGAAAATGAAGTATTTGTCAGTATCCAAGATCCCTGACATTATAAAGCGCATTTTGACCAGTCAAGGAGGATTACCATGTTTCCATCCGTGATCCTTGGACTACTGTTTGTGGAAAGAGCATTAGACTAGTTGTTCTAGAGCTGGGTTTCCTGCTAACTGTATGAATATGGGCAGATAGTTTAGCCTCTCTGAACCTCAGTTTCTTTGTGTGCAAAATGCTAACAGGAATGTCTGTCCCGCCTATCTCAGAGGGTTGTAGGGAGAATCGGATGGCGTGATGGTCATGAAAATGTATTTCTAAAGTGTAATCTGAATTATAGAAAGGTGTTATTAGTTAATGGAGCATCTTTTTATATGCTGTGCAGGTTATAAATCTTTAAAGAAATACGAGACATAATGCTTAATGGATGATTTCTGGAAGGACACATAAGGAACCGGTAACAATAGCTGCCTGCAGGTAGACTTGATGAGAATAATGGAGATGGGGTGAGACTTATTTTTCACTGTATTCTTTTTTTGCATCTTTTGAATTTGTACCATATGTGAAAGCTGGACGATGAATAAGGAAGACCAAAGAAGAATTGATGCCGTTGAATTATATAGTTGGTGAAGAATATTGAATACACCACGGACGGCCAGAAGAATGAACAAATCTGTCTTGGAAGAAGTACAGCCAGAATGCTCCTTAGAAGCGAGGATGATGAGACGTCATCTCACTTATTCTGGACACGTTATCAGGAGGGACCAGTCCCCGGAGAAAGGATATCATGCTTAGTAAAGCAGAGGGTCAGCAAAAAAGAGGAAGAGCCTCAACGAGAAGCATTAACACAGTGGCTGCAGCACTGGGCTCAAACATAACAACAACTGTGAGGCTGGCACAGGACTGGGCAGTGTTTTGTTCTGTCCTACATGGGTCGCTATGAGTTGGAACTGAGTCGACAGCACCTAACAACAACAGCAACCATATGTATATGTTACACATTTAAAAAAATAAAATGTAACCACACTTTGAGATATTAAAAAAAGAATGTTTATTCTTAATAATAAATTACACATAATCTAATCTTTCTGTAAAAGCCCTTTTGAGGATCTCTGCTTCATTAAATGAGACGATTTAGTTGATGCAACCAGCACATGACCTGGCACATAGTAGGTGTTCACAAAGTGATGGCTCCCTTTCCCTCGAGGTCTTCGTTATGACTATCAAATCCCAGTGAATACGAGGATATAGCTGATGGGATGCTGGATTTATTGGATTTCACCAGGATGTTGGACACAGATGGGAAATGGGAAATGCCAGAAAGCTGATGAATCATCTGGTAAACTAGTGGAGAAGATGAATGGACAGGTCAGTGAGGGCAAGGAAACAGAACGTCTGGAAAAAGGCAGCTGAACTCATTGTATCCTTTAACCTGCTTCTCAGTTGTTGATGTATCTAGAATGTCCAGTGCATTTTGCAAGTTGGAGTTATTCTGATTCTTATGCTATTAAATGCTTATTAAATAACAAATACCTTGAAACCTCATTAGCTAAACTGTGGAACTTTTTTTCTTCTTCCAAATTTACGATTTCTCCTCATTTTATGGTGAGGAACAGAGAGTCCATAAATCAGAACACTTTATGGGAAGCTGTAACACCTAAGCCTAATCCCAAGACTGAATATCTGATAGTACAGCTATTAAAAATTAAGACCCCTCAAAGACTGCAATTCCTGCTAGCAGGAATGCCTGAGGCAGCCAATACCACGCCTTCCCTTGTGCTTTCATGTAGTTGCTTCAGTTCTGCTATTCTGTTATAAAACAAGCACCTAGAATGACATTTTCAACACAGGCAAAAATGAAAACCAAAAAAAACTGGGGATAACTACCTCACGCAATAATCACCACCAAAGCAAAGACACTGTTGGTACTGTCGAGATAGCTGTGGAACAATTTACAATCTTGTTCCTCAGAGCATGGTCCCCAAACAGCGGCATCAGCATCACATGAGGCTTTGTTCCCAAAGCAGAATCTCAGGCCTTTCCCAAAACCTACAGAATCAAAATCTCTAATCCCTGGGCGATTCCTGTGCACATGAAAATCTGAGAAGCACTGATGTCTACGTACCAACGTGCTTTATGTAAAAGGACAGTGACGATTGTAAGGATGGCGTAGGACCAGGCAGTGTTTCATTCTGTTGTGCGTGGGGCTGCTATGAGTCGGAACTGATTCAACGGCACCTAACTACAACATAACAATGAAAAGGCAGCATTCACTATATCTCAGAAATGAAATGTTAGACTTTGAGTTATTCCTGAGAATAACTAGTAAACAAATTCAGTCAAATATTTAAATGGAAGTACTCTTCCAAAGAAGAGATTTTGGATTAGTAGGTCTAATTGGGGGCTATGGGAATTCAAAGAAGGAAATAGACACAAGTGTAAGGTCCAAGGTGGAAACTCTAAGGCTTGGCAACTGGTTGGGTCTAGAGCCCAGTGACAGCTGAAGGCTCCCATTCTGGAATAGGAGAATGAGGAGGCTAAAGAGGGAATCTACTAAGTAGATTCCGTAGGACATTTCAAACCTAGGACTTCTTCATGGTCTCTAATTCAAGGATTTTATTTGCCACCAAATATTTATTTTACTGCCTTTCCACATGGATCCTTGATTTAAAAGACTTCATCTACCTAATATTTTCCATCTGTTACGTAAGGATGCTGTCTCCATTTTTGTTCATTGAAGCGTCTCTGATCAGCGTGAGGTAAGGTATGTTACCACTGAGTCTGCTATAATTCTGAGTGGAAGCAAACAAGCTTGGAGATTTAGTTGTTGTATGAATTTTCCTATCTACATGATTTTAGTTAGAAAATACTCGAGGTCTTACTCTAGATGTCAACATGAACAAGAATCCTCTGCTAAATTGAGCGAAAGTTTTCATCGTCAAGTCATGAGAAGATGTGAAGACAACAATGGGAGCAAAATTAAGCAGAGCTTCACAGTGTTTGGGCCACAAGTTCTTCCGATTAAATAATTCAGTTAAAGAAAACAGGAATGAACATATACACCTGGTGTGATGTTCAGCTTGGCCAGGCTATGTTTCCCAGTTGTTTGGCCGGACACTAGTCCAGTTGCTATCATGGAGTAGTTACGTGTGATTAGATCAGCTGGTCTGGGGTAGAACAGATTGCCTTCTATAATGTAAGGTAAGGTGAGGTAAGACAATGCAATTACCTCACAGCTAATGTAAGGTAAGGTAAGGTAATATAGTTGTCATCACCTTTCATAATGTAATCTAATGTAATGTAATCAATCAGTTGACGCCGTGGCTCTCAGACCTAATCCCTTCTGAGCTGTAAAAAGACCAGAACAAACACAGAAGCACACGTGCCCAGGAAGACAAGTGTCACATGAGGGTTGTCTACAAGCCAAGGAACTCCATAGACACCAGAACCAGGAGAGAGGCTCACAGAAGGAATCAACACAGTCAAGACCCTGACCTGGACTTTCAGCCTCTGGAAAAATGAATTTCTATTCTTTAAAGCCACCCACTTGTGATATTTCTGGCAGGGGGTGGTTTAATGCCATACCAGTCACACCTGGTAACTAAGGTAACTCAGTAGGTAACTAAGACACCTGGCAATGCTCAATCCTGTCCCACTTGGAAACAAACTGGAGAAACTGTATATATCCGCAACCAGCCAGTGGCTTTTTTATTTTGAATCTTAATAATAATAAAATCACAAAAAAAAAAAAAAGGAATTCTGAAATTTCACTTCCAATGTGGAAAGCTGTCCTCATTCCAAGGGGTTCAGGTTAGAGTCCATTATAATGAACAGTCTCTGTTAGAAAGTCCCTAGATAACAAACCAGACTACCAGGACGATAGCCAGCTTTAGGTCACATTTTTGGTGATTTAAGGAATTCTGTTACATACAACACGTGGCATTTCTGACAATGAAAATTGACTTGGGTGGAACCAAAGTCTTAACCATGTGAGTAATGTTTAGTTGGCAGAGCTGGAAATTCTTCTCATTCATTTAACTACAGAGATTTTTAGTAAGGTTTTCAATGAACAAAAAAATTAAGAAACGCTTTCTTAATGAAATAACTTTATATGTAAATTAGATACAGGAGAGGTCTGTGTTGGCCACTTTGGAGACTGATGGGGCAGCTGTTACGTGAAGATGGTTCTTTGGGTCCCAGCAACAGGCACAAAGCAACCCTTTTCAATCTGTATTATACTTGGAGGTCTACGTGCAGACATCTCGGATGACTGAGTCATTCTTGTGGATTCTCAACTGGGTCAATGACAACAGGAATGAATACGCAGTTTAGTTAGCAAGTTAGAACTGTTTCACGTTAGACACGACTTTACAGCAGACAGTTTTATAAAGAGAATGGAATACGGAGAATATAAAAGATATTTTATTTCAAGTGAGTACAGTCACTTGAAATAAAATATCTTTTATATTCTCCGTATTCCCTTGGAGCTGACGACAAACCTGAGAAGCATGCTAGAGCAAGCAGACCAGAAATTACATTCTTCTAGTCCTCGCTTTGTGCAGTAGGCGTAATTCAAAGTGCAAGCCTCCAATGTCTTTCTTGGTGTTTTCTTTTCTTCCTTTCTTTATAACTGAGCCAAATTTGGTAAGATCATTAAAAATCAGACTTTTGAGAGCCTAATGATTAAATCAGGGAAAGGTCCCTTGGACGAGACTGGTCTAGTGCCGTCTCCTGCCTCCAGGCTTCTCAGGAATTGTGGGATCAAATGTGATAATGTGAGCGAAAGCACCCCTCACTGCAGCAGGAACCATGTGTACAAGGTCCACGTCATTATTTTATGGGCATGGCACTAAACCATCCTGGATTATTAGAAATTTCTGTTGTTTATTTATTTAGTTTTTATTCTTAAAGGAGCTTTTTAAGGTTGTTATATCACTATAGGAGTCCCCAGGTGGTACAAAGACTTAACGCTCTCAGCTGCTAACCCAAAGGTTGGAGGTTCCAGTCTACCCAGAGGTGCCTCAGAAAAAAGTCCTGGCAACCTACTTCCAAAAAATCAGCCATCGAAAACTCTGGGGAGCCCAGCTCTGCTCTTGACACGCAGGGGTCACCATGGTGTGACTTTGCTGCTTATTTATGTAAAGAAAAGAATACCTTTTCGCAAAATACAGAACACTCTAACTCAGAATGGGTTAGGTGGTGGAATTACTTTTTCAAAATACGTTTTTGTTTACTCAGAGTACGTTGTTCAATATCACTGGCTAGCTTCACAGAATTCTTTACAGTAACATTGAGCCATTAGTATTTTGGAGGAAGAACACATCTCCAAGTTCCACTATCCCTCATAAACTACTCCTATTCGTTTTTTAAAAAGTTTTTTTTTTTTAATTAAACTTTTTCTTTTGCGACCATTGTGGATTCATAGAAGGAAACCCTGGTGGCATAGTAAAGAGCTATGGCTGCGAACCAAAAGGCTGGCAGATTGAATCCACCAGGCGCTCCTCGGAAACCCTTTATGGGGCAGTTCTACTCTGTCCTATAGGGTCACTCTGAGTCGGAATTGACTTGACGGCAGTGGTTTTTTTTTTTTTTTTGGTGGGTTCATATGAGGCTGTAAGAAATAATACAGAGAGATCCCATGTACCCTTTACCCAGAGTCCCCAGTGGTTACACAGCTATACTACAACATCACAACCAAGAAGCTGACAGGAATACAATCTGCTGATCTTATTCAGGTATCCCCAGTTTTACTTGTACTAATTTGCAATTTTGAATTTGCAATATAATCTTAAGGGCTATATAGCATTCCATTGTATAAATGAATATATTGAATTGTCTTAGCTTCCTGTTGCTGGACATTAACATGTTTCTAAGTGTCAGTATAATAAATAATGTTTCAATGAACATTTTTATGTGTGCATTGTTGTGCACATCTGTTCACATTCAATTCCTGCAAGTGAAAATATTAGGTAAAGGAATTTACCTATTTTTAATAATTCTTATTTAATTAGTATTAAATAAGTGAAACCTGGCAGGGAAAAATTTATGGAATAATTAGGCTTTAAAAATTCTTCTCAACATTTTAATACCTACCAGTTTAAAAAAAAAAAAACAAAAAACTCCCTTGACTTCTATATCAGTTAGCTATCATTACATAACTTATCTCCCTTCAATGGCTTTAAACAATAATAATTTTATTGCGGATACATACATATACATATGTATATATGTATGTACACACGCACACATAATTGTGGATAAATATGTATATAAATGTGTATATGACGAATGCTCTAAAATCATGTAATAAAATGTTGAACGGTTATTTCTGGGTGGTGGGATTACAGGAGATTCTAGAACTTTTTTGTAGAATTATTTTTGTTCTTTTCTGAATGCATACCGCCCTTGTTTGATGTTTTATCCCGAGGCTCCAAGCTGAAGTCAGAATGGGATCCTGCCATTATCCTCAGTTATTGGGAAGATGCAGCCATGGGAGGGGAGACGGGACCCCACGATGCTGCGGCGCCTCTTCCTCTTCTGCTTCTGGGGAAATCCGGCGGGAGGAAGAAACAAAGACAACCAGCAACAACACGAAAACATGAAGGGCTACCCTAATAGAATGAAAGTACATCATCAGGAAACACAGCTGGAATTAGAAAGCTGGTCTAGAGTGTAAGGGCAGAGAGGTGCAGGGAGAGTTGATTTGCTTGGAAATGATACTGGGGGCTCTATCAGTCAGGATATATTAGGTTTTGTCACGTTAACAAATAATCCCCCAAGCCTAGTAGCTTATTCCTCACTCAGTTCTGCAATATGCCCATCACATAGGGGTGGGTTTTGCTGATCATAATCATTCAGAAACCCAAACTACAGGAGCAGCCACCATCTCAAACATTGCTGGTTGCCATGCCAGAAGGGAAAAGAGAGAGCCTCTGGAGGGTTCACACCAGCAATTAAATGCCCTAGTAAGGAAGTGACATATATCCCTTCTGCTTGTTACCTACTGCCTAGAACTGTGTATATGGCCCCACCCAATAACAGGAGGCCCTTGGTGGTTAGGTGCTTGGCTACTCACCGAAAGGTTAGTGGTTGAACCTACCCAGAGATACCTTGGAAGAAAGGTCTGGCAATCTGCTTCTGAAAGTTCACAGCTCTTGAAAACCCTATGGAGTGCAGTTCTACTCTGACACACATGGGGTTGCCATGAGTCAGAATTGATCTGAAGGCAAGTGGTTTGTTTGTTTTTATGCAATAAAGAGGGGCAAAAGGTGCATCCCACTAAAGGCCTAGAAATACTTTCCAAAGAGCACTAACACCTACAAAGGGGTGGTTCTAGGCTAACTGGATGTGCCTGAGCCCAAGTCTGTTTAACATAAGTTCCAACTTCCCGTTTGCAGCTCTCTCAAGCCTCTGCCTCCAGTGCCTGCCAAGTGAGAAGTGTATGCAAAGGGAAGCACCATGACCAGGGAGCAGGAGACAGGGGTTTCTACCTCAGCCAGCTGGCTGTGGGACAGGGAGACTCACATGCCACCTCGCCCGTCTGTGATGTCCTCATTTTTGACAGGAAATCCCTCACATGTCTTTCTGCTCTGACCTGCCTTGGTTCTTAGGTTGTGCACTGGTGTGCAGATTCTAGGAGGGCTACCAGTACCAGTTCCAGATCAGGTTGCTGTTGAGTTGACACTGACTCATGGTGACCCCATGTGTGTCAGAGTAGAACTGAGCTCTGCAGGGTTTTCAATGGCTGATTTTTCAGAAGCAGATCAGGCTTTTCTTCTGAGGTGCCTCTGGGTGGACTAGAACCTCCAGCCGTTCCATTAGCAGCCAAGTCTATTAACCATTTGTACCACCCAGGGACTCCTTAGGCAATGCCAGGGACTGTGTATTGCTTCAGAGCCAAGTTTTTTGTTTTTGGTTTTTGGTTTTCCCTCCTTTAACCAAGATAGGCTGTCTGCACAGAGAGCTCTGGCCCCATGGCTCTGCCTTAGAGCCACACAGAGGAGTGACGGCTCCGCCTAAGTCTTGTAAGTACAAGGGAATTATCCATCCATGAGATTCAGACTGACCGTCAGCCCTTGTTGCATGATTTAGTGTTTTTATCAGGCAGTGGTTAGAAGGAGGGGCGCAGGAAGGGAAGGAGGGTCTGATGCTTTGTCTGAACTCAGAGCTGCTGGTTCAGTGGCTGGAACTGACCAGACTGGGCACTGGCTTGAACAGAGTTTTACTCATTTTTTTCTGTACTACATTGACCAGTGGATTTTTTTTTTTCCCGCCAGGTCATACAATTATTTTTACTGTTTGGGATGCAGCCTGTGAATATTAGCAAGTATCCCTAGTTATTAAGGTCCTTGTCTAGACGTGGCTAGCTTTGGGGCTAGTTTGAGCTGGGAATGCATTTTTTTTCCTTCTTTATTACATATTTTCTAAGCATTTATTTAACGTCAGGAGGAGCCATGGCGGCACAGTGGTTAAGCATTTGTCTGCTAACTGAAAGGTTGATGCTTCAAACCCACCACCCGCTCTGCAGGACAAAGATGTGGCAGTCTGTTTCCATAAAGATTACAGCCTCAGAAACCTTATGGAGCAGTTCTACTCTGTCCTATAGGGTCTCTATGAGTAGGAGTTGACTCAACGGCAGTGGGTTTTGTTTTTGGTTCTGGTAGTTAGCAGCTGTTGGAATCTCTGGGTATTGCAAACGGTTAAAGCACTTGGTTGCTAACCAAAAGGTTCGAGGTTCAAGTTCGCACAGAGGAGCCTCAGAAGAAAGGCCTGGTGATCTACTTTCAAAAAATCAGCCTCCGAAAGTCCTGTGGAGAGCAGTTCTACTCTGACACACTTGGGGTCATCAACTAGTTTTTTTTTTTACTGCTCTCTGGGGATACAAAGACAATACAGCATAATTCCTCTCTTCAAGTGACCCATTCCCCTATTGGATGAGTACACATGGAACGAAATAAACAGCCAACGGCCTGACAGCTGACACAGCTACTCCCCACTCCTGTCCTGTGGCTGTGGGCTGGTATTCAGTGACATTCACTGACCTCCTGGGGGCACTTAAACTTGTGAAGTCCGCAGCCCAGCCCCCCACCCCGCCCCACTGCTTGGCGCTTTTTGTTTGCTTCCTTTTACCACCCGTCAGGGTGACATTCCATCCCTTTCCTCTCTCCCCTAACACCTTGCTTGCCCCTCCTCAGCCAACAGCTTTCAGCCCACCCATCTGGGAAGCGGTCAGCAGGGTCTCAGGACTCCCCCTGCCCCTTTGCATATAGTGCAGGCTTCCATTTAACTAGAAAGACATGTTTTTTAACTTAAAATTCCCCTGAAAATACACAAGGGTTTAAATTAAGGGTAAAATTGTATTTTTCGAATCACAAAATGTTTTGCCAAAATCCAAAATGTTTGAAACAAGAGGTTTTCTGAAAGTGTCAGGCATCTGCAGTTAGATTTGTGGGTCGCATGTGAGGCCCTTTCATGTGTGGGTGTCATCATTCCAAAAGCCTACTGGCTGTGCCTTTCATTTGTCCCAGAGTGGTAGGGCACGTGGGGTGGGCCAGCTTCCTGTGAGCTGGGCAGCAGTTCTTAATGAGGGCCGTGACCTTGAACATACCCCTTAGCTTCCTGGGTCTCAGTAAATGACGATGGCACCATATCTGAGCCTGGTGACTTGATGTCTCAAGGACATATGCCCAACCCAGTGAATCATTCTATATCATTGGAGGGTTGAGGAATATGGGAGGTGGGATTATCTATATCCTTACTTAATTTCTTATGCAAATTCAAACACTGAACTATCTTTTCCAAGGCACTTGGAGCACTGTACATTGTTGCAGAAGCCCAGGACATAGGGCAAAATTCACAGGAGGTGGTAGGACGAAAAGCTGCCTCCTCTGAGCCGCAGAATGAAGGACTAGGGCTCTGAAAGCAGGGGTTGGAATTACTGTGATGCTAAAAACTACAGGCTGGTGGGGTCTGAGATTTTTTTTTCTCTTAATATGTGCTAAGTGTCATCAAAAGGAAAATGAAAAATTGTGTGTATGCATGATCATCTCTATGATTGCAGAAAAAGCATTTGCTAAAATCCAACACCATTTTTTGATGAAACTCTAAAGAAGGTTGGAATAGAAGGGGAATTCCTTACTCTGATTCAGGGCATATATGAAAAACTAACAGCTAACATTATAACTAATTGACAAAGACTGAGAGCTTTCCCCTTGAGATAAGGAACAAGACAAGGGTGCCTGCTCTCACCACTTTATTCAATATTATATTAGAAGTTCTAGACAGAGCAATAAGACAAGAAAAAGAAACAAGAAATAAAAGGTATCCAGGTTGGAAAAGAAGTAAAATTATCTCTATTCATGGGTGATATGATCCTATATATAGAAAATCCCAAAGAGTCTGCAAGAAAATTTCTATATCTAATAGAGGAATTCAGCAAAATTGCAAGATACAAGGTCAACAAACAAAAATCAGTTTGGTTTCTATACATCACAATTAGAAGTCTGAAATGGAAATTAGAGAAACAATTCCATTTGCAATAGCATCTAAGAGAATAAAATAAAATACCAAGGAATAAATCTAACTAGGGACATGAAGGACTTATATAATGAAAATCATGAAACGCTGCCAAAAGAGATTAAAAAAGACTTAAATAAATGGAAACATGTTCCATGTTCTTGGGTTGGAAGATCTTATATTGTTAAGATGTCAGTATTACCCAAAGTGGTCTACAGATTGAATGCAATCTGGATCAAAATTCCAACAGTCCTCTTTGTAGAAGTGGCAAAAACAATCCTCAACTTTATATGGAATGGCAAGAGCCCTGAATATCTAAAGCAATGTAAGAAGAGAAAAACAAAGTAGGAGGGCTCACACTTCTTGATTTTAAAAAATATTACACAGCTACAGTAATCAAAACAGGCTGGTACTGGTATAACAATAGACATATAGACCAATGGAACAGAATTGAGAGTCCAGGAAGAAAACCACACATCTATGGTCAACCGATTTTTGACAACGGTGCAAAGTCCATTGAATGGGGAAAGAAGAGTCTTTTCAATAAACAGTGCTGGGGAAACTGGGTTTCCACATACAGAAAAATGAAACAGGATCAATGCCTCATACCATACAAAAAAACAAACTCAAAATGGATTAAGAACCTAAATGTGCAAGCTAAAATCATAAAACCCTCAGAAGAAAATGGAGGGAAAACACTGTCTGGCCTATCTTTTAACAGTGCATTCATTACCTAATATAAAAAACACAAACAATGAAAGACAAAATAAATAAATGGGACCTCATAAAAATTAAAAAGTTTGGTCCATCAAAAGACTTTACCAAAAAAGTGAAAAGACAAGCTATGGAAGTAGGAGGATATCTTTGGAAACTGTGTGTTCCCTAAGAATCTAATAACCAATATATATATAAAATTTCCACAACTTAACAACAAAAAGACAACTGAATCGTAAAAAGGGCAAAGAACTTGAAAAGACATTTCACCACAGAGGACATTCAAATTGCCAACAACCACAAGAAAATATGCTCAACATTATTAGCCATCAGAGAGATGCAAATCAAAACCACAGCGAGACGCCATTTCACTCCCACTAGGATGGCTAGGAAACCTGGTGGCACAGTGGTTAAGAGATTGGCTGCTAACCAAAAGAGTGGTAATTCGAATCCACTAGGCATTCCTTGGAAACCCTATGGGGCAGTTCTGCACTGCCCTATAGGGTTGCTATGAGTCAAAATCAACTAGGTGGCAACTTTTTTTTTTTTTTTTTTTTGGTAAAAGAAAAAAGAAGAAGAAAATAACAAATGTTTGCAAGGATGTGGGGAAACCGAAATCTTTATCCATTACTGTAAGGAATGCAAAATCGTACAGCCATTGTGGAAAACGGTGTGGTGGTTCCTCAAAAAACTAAAAAAAGAACTATCTTATGGCCCAGCAAATCGACTCCTAGGTATATACCCGAAAGACTTGAAAGCAGTGACTCAAACAGAGACTTGTACACCAATGTTCATTGAAGCACTATTCACAATAGCCAAAATGTGCAATCAACCTACATGCCAATTGACAGACGAAAGGACATACAAAATATGGTACATACATGCAATGGAATACTACTCAGCCAGCAGAAGAAACAAAATCCAAAACCTATGCTGTTGAGTCGATTCCGACCCATAGCGACCCTATAGGACAGAGTAGAACTACCCTGCAGGGTTTCCAAGGAGCACCTGATGGATTCAAACTGCCGACCTTTTGGTTAGCAGCTGTAGCTCTTAACCACTACACCACCAGGGTTTCCTTTATAAGAAGAAGAGGCAGGTGAAAGAGTGAGAGCCAGAGAGGGAGATATGACAGTGGAAGCCCAGAGGTCAGAAAGACAGAGAGATTTGAAGATGCTACCCTACTAGCTTTGAATGTGAAAGAAGGGGACAGGAGCCAAGGAATGCTGGTGGCCTCTAGAAGCTTGAAAAGGTAAGGAACCGGATTCTTCTCTAGAGCCTCCAGAAGGAACACGACCCTGCTGACACCTGGATTTTAGTCAGTGAGACTGATTTTGGGAGTTAGGGTGAGGGGCGAGGTCATCCTTGGGGGTCTGCCACAGAAGTATATCCAATTAAAATACAATGTGAGAACCCAGCTGAGCTATAGCTTGCCCCAGGGAGTTCACACTGTACTTTTAAAAAGGAAACAATGTGGGAGAGTCCATGTGTGAAGTCCATGTGTAGCAGACACTGTCCATGCATCATAATTTTAGTGCCCAGGCCAACTTCCAAGGCCAGCCTCTGCTCTCCTTACCTGAGGGCTCTCTGGCAGCCAGGCCTGCTCTGCCCTTTAAGCACATGCGGGAGAACTAATGCTTTTCGAGAACAGCTCTTAACCAGGGCCTGATGGAATTTTGTGTGTTAATATCCCAGTTTCCTCACCCCTTGGATGGGATGATTTTGAGGCACATGGTCCACACTGCCTACCAGGGCTCCTTGTGGGATTAAATTCCAGATTTAAATTCTTGATAATCTGTCCGTTGTAGGCTGTCTTCCTGTTCCTGTCTCACCCACTCCCTCACTGGTGTTCCTGGAATCACCTTCTAAATAAACTACATTTGAACTCTTGTCTTTGTATCTGCTTCCAGACTCTAGAGAAACATAAACTAAGATAGTGTATTGTTGAAGATGAGAATTTTTCATAGTTTCCATATGTCTGTGTTTTATAACCAGCCAGTTGCTGTTGAATGGACTCCAACTCATGGCGACCCCATGTGTGTCAGAGTAGAACTGTGCTCCATAGGGTTTTTAATGGCTGGTTAATTGAAAGAAGATCTCCAGACCTTTCTTCCCAGGCACCTCTGGGTAAACTTGAACCATCAACCTTTCAGTTAGCAGCTGAGTGCTTAATCATTTGTGTCTGTGTGAATTAACTTGACGGCAATGGGTTTGGTTTTATATTTGGATGTGATTATAGGTTATCACATTTCATCCATTTGATAATTACAATCTACAGGTTAATACCTTAGTTTTGCCTGCTATGTTATATTCAAAGGAAGTTTTCAACTTTTTACTGACACAGAGATCCAGAAAGGTAGTATTTTTATACCCGTCAACTAGTAAAAAGAAAACAAACGCAGCATAAACTAAAACAAAGAATAATGAGCAAGCGATTCTAACAATGTTTGAGGGAAATACAAAAATCACAACACCTTTATTTAATCACAGAAGGACTAGCCTCTGGCAAAATAAAGTAAAAACACTTTTGGTAAACTGCACACTGAGTAAATATTCACTTTCTTCTAAAAGAAAGCACAGAAAGAAATGCCCACGATGCTAGATCATTTTGCTAACCTGGAAGGAGTTAACACTTTATATTAAAGATTTCATCACTCATGTCTCCACCATGGTGGCCATATGCTGACAGCACAGCTGGAGCCCTGCTGCTGACATGTATCCCCAACCTTCTGGACACTGGAGTCACAATATCTCTCAGGAGATGAGAAGACACCAGTCCTTGGGTTGAAAGGGAATCACATGGAACTGGGATTTTGGGGGAAAAAAGAAAATTCAGTTTTCCCCAATTACAGATAAGAAGCTGATGATTTTAAGGAGAAATAAGAAGTGTAATAGTCTAAACGTAATAGGCTGAAGTGTAAAAGGTTATACACTCATCTACCAGGTAAAAAGTTGGTGGTTCAAATCCACCCAGAGGTGCCTTGGAGGAAAGGGCTGGTGATGTGCTTCCAAAAGGTCACAGCCTTGAAAATCCTAAGAAGCAGTTCTACTCTGACATACATGGGGTCGCCATGAGTTGGAATTTTCTCAGTGGCAACTAACAACAACAACAACAACAATAGACTAAGATAGTTCCCTAGGTATATTCCAGGAAATATTGGTCCCATGGAATGTTAATGGGAGTTGTGAGCAAAAAAAGGGTTTTTGTGACAGAATTTTGCTAGACCAATGACTTCTTCATTGCGAATACCTTTTTTCAACAACGTAAACTGCGACCTCACTGGATGGAATACACAGGAATCAAATTAACTACATCTGTGGAAAGAGATGGTGGAGAAGCTCAATATCATTAGTCAGAACAAGGCCGGGGGGCTGACTTTGGAATAGACCATCAATTGCTCATATGAAAAGTCAAGCCGAAGCTGAAGAAAATTAAAACAAATCCACAAGAGCCAAAGCACAACTGTGAGTATATTCTACCTGAATTTAGAGCCCATCTCAAGAAGTTTGACACATTGAACACTGATGACTGAAGACTAGAAGAGTTGTGGGATGACATCAAGGACATTATACATAAAGCAAAATGTCATTAAAAAGACAGGAAAGAAAGACAAAACCAAAATGAATATCAGAAGAGACTCCGAAACTTGCTCTTGAACGTCAAGTAGCTAAAGCAAAAGGAAGAAACAATGAAGTAATAGAGTTGAATAGAAGATTTCAAAGGGCAGCTAGAGAAGACAAAGTATTACAATGACACGTACAAAGACCTGGAGTTAGAAAACCACAAGGGAGAAACACGCTCAGCATTTCTCAAGCTGAAAGAACTGAAGAAAAACTTCAAGGCTTGTGTTGCAGTCTCGAAGGGTTCTATGGGCAAGATATTAAACAATGCAGGAAGCATCAAGGAAAGACGGAAGGAATTCACAGAGTCACTGTACCAAAAAGAATTGGTCAACAAGGTTCAGCCGTTTCAGGAGGCAGCATAGAATCAAGAACCAAACTTCCAGAAATTCAAGCCAGATTCAGAAGAGGACGTGGAACAGGGATATCATTGCTAATGTCAGATGGATCCTGGCTAAAAGCAGAGAATATCAGAAAAATGTTTATCTGTGTTTAATGATTATGCAAAGGCATTCGACGGGGTGGACCATAACAAATTATGGATCACATTGCAAAGAATGAGAATTACAAAACACTTAATTGTGCTCATGTGCAACATGTACACAGACCAAGAGGCACTCGTTTGAACAGAACAAGGGGATACTGCATGGTTTAAAGTCAGGAAAGGTGCATGTCAGGGTTGTATCTTTTCACCATACTTATTCAATCTGTATGCTGAGCAAATAATCCGAGAAACTGGAATATATGAAGAAGAACGGGGCATCAGGATGGAAGGGAGACTCATCAACAACCTGCATTATGCTTTTTTTTTATTATGCAGAGGACACAACCTTGCTTGCTGAAAGCAAAGAAGACTTGAAGCACTCACTGATGAGAATCGTAGACTACAGGCTTCAGTACAGATCACACCTCAGCAGAAAGAAAACACAAGCACTCACAGCTGGACCAATAAGTAGCAAGCATCATCATAAATGGAGAAAAAAATGAAGTTGTCAAGGATTTCATTTTACTTGGATCCACAATCAACGTCCATGGAAGCAGCAATAGAGAAATCAAAGGACGCATTGCATTGGGCAGATCTGCTGCAAAAGGCCCCCTCTTTGCTGAAGAGCAAAAAGGTCACTGTGAAGACGAAAGCACACCTGACCCAAGCCATGGGGTTTTCAGTCACCTCACATGCGTGTGAAAGCTGGACAAAGAATAAGGAAAACCGAAGAAGAACTGATGCCTTTGAATTACGGTGTTGGCGAAGAATATTGAATATATTGTGGACTGCCAAAAGAACGAACAAATACGTCTTGGAAGAAATAGAGCCAGAACGTTCCTTAGAAGCAAGGATGACAAGACTTCGTCTCACATACTTAGGAGAAGGACATCACGCTTTGTAAAGTAGAACCAAAAACCTACTGCTGTCAAGCTGGTTCTGACTCATGGTGACCCTATAGAACAGAGAACTGCCCCATAGATTTTCTAAGGAGCGGCTGGTGACCCTATAGAACAGAGAACTGCCCCATAGATTTTCTAAGGAGCGGCTGGTGACCCTATAGAACAGAGAACTGCCCGATAGGTTTTCTAAGGAGCAGCTGGTGGATTTGAACTGCCAACCTTTTGGTTAGCAGCCAATCTCTTAACTACTCCGCCACCAGGGCTCCTTGTAAAGTAGAGGGTCAGCAAAAAAGGGGACCTTCAATGAGATGGATTGACATAGTGGCTGCAACAATGGGCTTAAACATAACAAAGATTGTGAAGATAGTGCAGGATCGGGCAGTGTTTCGTCCTGCCGTACATATGATTCGGAACCAACTTGACAGCACCTAATGACAACAACATGCTCAAACGAGTCCTATAATCCAGAATATAAACACCTAGTTAAATAAAATTCAACTGTTTTCTTTACCACATAGCTTTTCAGAATTATGTATAATAGGCATGGAAACCCTGGTGGCATCGTGGTTAAGTGCTATGGCTGCTAACCAAGAGGTCGGCAGTTCAAATCCTAAGGGGCAGTTCTACTCTGTCCTATAGGGTCGCTATGAGTCGGAATCGACTCGATGGCAGTGTTTTATAATAGGCGTGGAAACCCTGGTGGTGCAGTAGTTAAGTGCTACGGCTACTAACCAAAAGGATGGCAGTTCAAATCCAGCAGGAGCTCCTTGGAAACCCTATGGGGCAGTTCTATTCTGTCCCTATAGGGTTGCTATGGGTCGAAATCAACCGAACGGCAATGGTTTTTTTGTTTGTTTGTTTCGTTTTAATAATATGCATATACAAGAAGGGCATAAAACATGTGACATTTCCCAAGAATATTTTCCAGGGAAATCTCTATATTTTCTCATGAAGGCAAGTAGGACTAAAGGGCCAGGGAACAATCTTTGGGGCAGGGTAGCATAAGCACACACCCAGAGTCAACTCCTCAACCTTCTTAGCTCTTCTTTTGCCTTCCCTCAAGATTACAAAATGGAGAAGGGTTTCTGTTTATTCAGAGTCATATGTTGGTAAATTAGTCATTTTCTTTTTGAATGTTGATGAGCCCATTAACATCTGGCTGTTGATATTTAAATTTTTTTTTACAAATGTCACACATTTCTTTCAAGTGCTAAGCCGGGATGTAAAAATTATGACACCTGTTCACCTCTACATTATGTCAAGACTGAAAAGCTTTCCTGCTCCCCTTCTCCCCTCCTGGCCATGCAAGTGGAAGAGTTGGGGTGGGGGGCAGGAGAAAGCGAGGGGGAAGAAAATTTTAAATGATCAAAGGAACACACTGCTCTAATTTCTTAGTGCCTGTAAATAGAAAATCCCAGCAGGCTTGATTTGGTTAAACATGTTTAAAGAAGCTTGAGAATGTCTCTGAGTTTCTGGAGTTTGTCTGGACAGACAGCAGGAAAATATAGGAACAATATAGGAGAGCAATGCCTCCTCCAGGTTTTGCTGAGGGGTCTGCATCCTGGTGAGTATCTAGTTGCACATAAAAGTTGAGGAAGTCCCCGGGGAGCCTCCTCCGACCTACTCTGAGTGAGGCAAGCAGCTGGAATCTCTGTGTTCTGCTGCAAGGGACCAGAAGGGAGAGCATTTCACAGGGTCACAGCACAAGCCAGTGTGCAGAAGGGGGTGGGGACACCCAGTTCCCTTAGAGGCTGGTTCCTCTTACCCAAAATTCTGTGTGTATTCTTGGGGAAATTTAATCAGAAGAAATGGAGCAAATGGAGGGTGTGTGTGTTTCCGAGATAGTGGGTAACGGGTTGGAGATGGGTAGATTTTATGAATTGAATAGCAACATTAAAAATTGTATTTAAAAATGACAAAAATTGGGAAATCATGCCTGCTGTGGGGGGAAAGCATATTTCTCCTACTGGAATTTGTGAAGTATGTCAGAGCTGGTGGGGTGGGGCCTACATTGTTGAGGTTGTTAATGGCTTTCTTCTAAAAACCTCACTGACCCAAGAGCAAGCCCAAGCAAACCTACAATCCAGTGGCTTATGAGTTTCTTAGCCTACAATATTGTCATGATAATTGCTAAGAATCATAAATAGAAGGGAGGCTGTTTGGTTGTTCTTGCCTTTTCTTCCTCCTTAGCTCCTTTCCTCACCTCTCTCTAATTACAACATGTCTGACTACAAGACACGCCCAGTGACAAAGCCAGTGTCCATTTTCCCAATAAGAAAACAAAGGAAAAAAAAATCTTTGCCAACTTGAACATATGAACTTCTAGGCATGAAGGGAAATAGTTAAAAGCCTACTCATAAATATTCACTGTATTAATTTACAGATATATTTACAATTGCAAACACCTGAAAACTATACCCACTCTCACATTAATTTGGAAATATTGCTTTATTCTATGCCGACATTGCATGAAACAATCTGATGCAAATGAGCCAGATGCCTCTTGGCTCTCAGTGACTTTGGCATCACTTTTTATTTTTGTTAACAGCTTTCCAAAACACATTATGTTCTCTGCCATCTAAGTTTTTACAACGCAGCAATTTTTGAACCCAGATGTGATGCTATCACAGGAAATTTTATCCCTGGCCACAAGTACTCATGTCCACAATATTAGGGCAGGTTTTCATCATTTATGTTGCAGTGATCTTTATGGTGTAACCACTCACTGTATTGCCTTTTTATAAAGCGTGTTGACAATGACATACAAAACATGAAATGATGAAATTAAACCTCCCAAAAAAAGATGATTAAAAAAAAAAAACAGTCGTTGTCAAGATGATTCTGACTCACGGTGACTCCATGTGTGTCACAGTAGAGCTGTGCTCCACAGGGTTTCATGGGTGTGACCTTTCGGACGCAGATCACCAGGCTTTCTTCTGAGGCACCTGTGGGTGGTTCAAACTTTCATTTGTAGCTGAGTATTTAACCATTTGCACCTCCCAGGGATATACATAATGTATATATTATATATAAACATATATATAATATATATATAAACCCTGGTGGCATAGTGGTTAAGTGCTATGGCTGCTGACCAAAAGGTTGGCGGTTCAAACTCACCAGGCGCTCCTTGGAAACTCTATGGGGCAGTTCTACTCTGTCCTGTAGGGTTGCTAAGAGTCGGAATCGACTCGACGGCAGTGGGTTTTGGTATATATATATATACAAATCATTTAGTAAAATGTGGGAGACCTGTTTAGAAACGGACTTTTGAATTAGATGATCTTCTGAATCATTCATTACATATTTAACCATTCTACAGGGACACTTGAAAGACCCTGGCAAATAACTCCATTGTCTTGTATGAACTAGCTACTGTACACTCTTGCTAAGAATTTGTATCTTAGTGTCGCTGACAATTACTCTGTATTTGGTACTTTTTTTTGGTACTTTAAGAGCTTATCACCCGGGAGCAGTCTCTCACTCTTTATTATATAAATTATGTAGATTACAATCCATGCAACACTATGTTAAATTTCTTTGATTCTTTTCTGTAAAATGAATCCCATCAGAAGATCTAACAAAAGAGTAGCGGTACCAACCACCACCACTCCCTGCGCCCGTCTCCTGTGCCAGGCTCTGTCTCCCACAGGGTGCCTGTGGGCATAGCTAAGGGTCTCATTTCTCAGGAGTGGCTCAGGGTCGGCACAAGAGGCTTCCAGGCAGACAGACTGTGGTCAAGGCAAAAGGCTCGCTCCAGGCACAGGACTGAGGGTGTTGCGTGGTCCCCCCGCCCCAGCCCTTCCTGTGCATTGCTGCTGCTCAATCACCTGGTTACCAAACACACAAACAGACAATGGCCATCCTCTCTTCTCCCCAGACACGCGTCCAAAAGCAGAGATCTTAACAGCGGGTCATTGTTTTAGCTGAGTGCTTCTCAGCCCTGTCTGCACATTACAATCATCTGAGGGGCTTTTTTAAAACACTGATTGATGCCCAGCCTCACCCCAGAATGAATAAATCAGAACCTCTGGGGGCCAAGCCCAGGCATCAATAATAGTTAAAGCTCCCCAGGGGCTCCTAATTTATAGCTAGATTGAAAACCAGTGTTTTAGATTATGAGACATAAACCAAATGTCCTCATGTCTCAACCTGGATGAACCAAATATCCTGCCATCTCTAACTAGGAAGTTGGGAAGTACCAACTCTACTCTTCCTTTACCAAATTTTCAGAAGTTCTGTTTATACGAACGCCTGGGGACCATTGCTTTTGCCCTCTGTGCTTCCAGCCTTCCGTTGCCCCACCCTTTAAAACACCCACTTACCTGTACACTGAGAATGTAACCAAGTTCGCCTGGACTAATACTGCCACCTGGAGACTGGCACGAGGAATTTCTCTCCCCACGAGCTCCTTCCCACTCACAAGGGAGTGCACCTCCCAGTCCTCAATTCTGTCCCCATACCAGTTGCCATGGAGTCAATTCCAACTCATGGTGACCCTACGTGTGTCAGAGGAGAGCTGTGCTCCATAGGGTTTTCGATAGCTGATTTTTCACAAGTAGGTTGCCAGGTCTTTCTTCCGAGGTTCCTGTGGTGGACTCAAACCTCCAAACTTTTGGTTAGCAGCTGAGAGCACTAACTGTTTGCACCACCTAGAGACTCCATTCACACTGATACCCACATCTGTGTCCTATCTTATATCTCCAAGTCTTCAGTTAGTAACCCTAGATGCATTCTTTCTGATGTAAGAACTCTCCTTCAGTGTTTTTCTTCTAACAAAGCCCATATAACAAATAAAAATAACTTCCTCTTTTTATCCATAGTATGTATCAGACATTGTATTAGGCACATTACGTAAGCCTGACAGTAATACGAGAAAATACTAATTTTGCAGATATGGGGAAGAAAGCTTGGAGAGAAAAAGTAAGCTGCCCAAGATCACCTAGTTAGCAAAAGGCAGGGCTGAGATTCAAATTCCGGTATGTCTGCCTGAGCTCTGAACTCTCCCACTGCCATGCACTCCCTCCACACCATGGCCAGCTCCGTGGGCATGCAATGTGTACAGCTGCACGGAGCCCTGTGCTCAGGGGGCCTCACGCTTGGTTTAATGCTGTCAGTCTTGAAATCCTTAATAATATTTGAACAAGAAGCCCCGCACTGTCATTCTGCAGTGGGCCCCACAAACTAGGTGGCCAGTCCTGTTCTCCCACCCCGATAGAAAAAAAACGAAGTCCAGTCACTCCATGTCGTTTGGAAACTGTTGTGGATTGAATTGTGTACCCAGATATATGTGTTGTAAATCCTAACCCCTATACTGTGGATGTAATCCCATCTGGGAATGGGGTTTTCTTTGTAAGTTAAATGAGGCAATGTCAGTGTTGTGTGTGTCTTAAGTCAACCACCTTTGAGATATAAAAGGTGCAGCGTAGGCACAGAAGCAAGCAGAGATGCGGGAAGGTAGATGCCACACCACGTGAAGATCGCTGAAGAACAGAAGCTGAAAAGAGACAGGACCTTCTCCCAGAGCCAACAGAGAGCCTTCTCCTAGAGGCTCCTAAACTGTGAGAGAATAAATGTCCGTTCATTAAAGCCACCCACTTGTGGTATTTTTATTACCGTAGGCCAGTTAAATAAGACAGGAACCAAAAATGTGCTCAAATCATGGCCATTTAGAATAAAAGAAATGTACTAAGGAAAAGAAAAAACATGTGTTTTAAAATGAAATCAGACCTGATAAAGGATTGGTACTATCAAACTTAAAATTTCAGAAAATGATGAAACCCTTCAGTATGCTTTTTTACATTTTATCACCTTCTAAATAACCTGATTTCACCCATGTTGGCCCTCAAAAAGAAATTTTAAACAAATTTAATGATCTATTTGTCTGTTATTTACATTCTATAGCCAATCCCATATCCCACCCCCTGCCAGAAAAAAATAAAGACGAGTCACTCCTTTTCTTTGGGAATCAAAATCATACTCAAATCAGAATGTTTTGGATAAAATAGCACTAACATTTAAATGTTTCTTTGAATTTGAAGACAGATTGAAACCATCCAATCTGAAGAACATAGAAAGAAAAGGATGCGGAAGAAGGAGGAAGATAAGAAGAACCTAGAAGTCTGAGGGATATGTGGTCCATATCAGGAGGATGAGGCAGAAACAATTATTTGAAGATACTGTGCAAAAATGTCTCAACTTTGGAGAAAGATATACATTTACAAATTAAAGAAGTCCAATGAACTCAAAGCAGGAATTTATATTTATAAAGAAAAGTACACCCTTGTCTATAAGAAATAAATTTTAAATATAAAGACACAGAGCAGTTCAAAGTAAGTGGATGGAAAAATGTATACCATGCAAATAATAAGCCTAAGAATGTGGGTGGACTATATTAATATCAGCTTCAGGAGACTTAAAACAAGGAGTATTACCAAAGAAAGAATGACATTTGAAAATGGCATAATAGCCAATTCATCAGAAAAACTTGGTCATAAATGTGATCTATAAATTCAAGGTAATCCTATCATAATTCTAGAAAACTTTTTGAAGAAAATTATAAACTTACTCCAAAATGTATGTAGAAATACAAAGTACTTAAAATGTTCAAAGCAATCAAAACTGAAGGACTTATGTTACTTGATTTCAAGATTTACATAAAGCTACTGTGGGTCCAGCGGAAGGATCAACAAATAGATCAATGGAACAGATTTCAGAGCTTTGTGGTCCTTTACTCTTCAGTTAAGATGACAAAGCAATCAATGGGGGTAAAAAAAAAAAAAAAAAAGTATCTTTAGTAAACAGTGCTGGAACAACCAAATAACAAGAGGGGGGAAAAAAAACCTCCACTCCCACCTCATATTAGACACGAAATTAATTTGAGATAATCATAGACTTAAACATAAAAGCTAAAACCACAAAGTTTGTTGAAACAAGCGTAGGAGAATATCTTTGCGATACGTAGACAAGGGTTTCTTAGACAAGACAAACAAAGCAATAATCATTAGGGAAAAAAAAAACTGACCATTAGACTTCATTAAAATTAAAATTTGTATTCATCAAAAGACACTAGTAAAAAATGAACAAGCAAGCCACAGTTTGGCAGAAAATATTTTCAAGTGTGTATCTGACAAAGGACTGATATCCAAGATATATACATATCTCCTATAGGACAGAGTAGAACTGCCCCATAGTTTCCAAGGAGTGCCTGGCGGATTCGAACTGCTGACCTGTTGGTTAGCAGCCGTAGCACTTTACCACTACGCCGCCAGGGTTTCCTTGTATGCCACACAAGAGGGTGAAATGATGGAACCACTTTGAAAAAAGGTTTTACAGTTTTTGATAAACCAGCACATACACTTGCAATAAAAACTGTTGCCATTGAGTCAATTTTAACTAATGGCTACCCCAAGTGTGTCAGAGTAGAGCTGTGTTCCATAGGGTTTTCAATGGCTGTTCTTTCCAAAGTAGATCACCAGGACTTTTCTTTCCTTCTTTCTGGGTGGACTTTAACCTCCAACCTTTTGATTAGCAGCTGAGCACATTAACCATTTGCAACACCCAGGGACTCCATGCCTACCAGACAACCCACCAATTCTACTTATAGCCAGTTCCCAAGAGAAATGAAAATGTAAATCCAAAAAAGGCATTGTAGACAAATGTTAATAGCAGCAACTTCATTCATTATAGGCCAAAACAGGAAAGAACCCAGGTGCCCGTCAGTAAGGGAATGGATAAGCTAAGGAGCAACTAGGAGGAAAAACTACAGGTAAAAACAGCAACGTGAATGCATCTGAAACACTTTATGCTGAGAGACATATAGCTTACACAATAGAGATCTTTTTGTATGATTCCATTTATATGAGATTTTTAAAATAAAACTAATCTGTTCTGAAAAAAACAAACAAAAAAAATCAGAACAGTGGTTTCCTCTGGAGAGATGGTGGCAAGGATTGCTTGAGAAGGGGCAAGAGGGAACCTAGGGTACCAATAATTTCCTGAGTCTTCATAGTTGTTTGGGTCGCACCCAAACCAAACCTGTTACTGTGAAGCCGATTCCAACTCATGGCCACTCCATGTGTTTACACAGTAGAACTGCTTCATAGGGTTTTCTTGGCTGTAATCTTTATGGATTATGGCTGGCTTTTCTTCTGCAGAGCTGCTGGGTGGGTTCAAAAAGCAGACCTTGCTATTAGTAGAGTACAAACCTTCTGCGCCACCTGGGGACCTCTTGGGTCATAAAGTTGTATGCATTTGTCTGAACTCAGCAAACAGTGCTTTAGGCTAAAAGTCCAAATTCAGGGCATCAAGTCCAGGGGAAGGTTTTCTCTGTTGGTCTGGAGGAAGGTCCTTGTCCTAAATCTTCCCCTGGTCGAGAAGCTTCTCAGGTGCAGGGACCCCTTGTCCAGAAGCTTCTCAGGTGCAGGGACCCCTTGTCCAAAGGACTTGCTCTGCTCCTGGTGCTTCTTTCTTGGTGGTTTGAGGTCCCCAACTCTCTGCTTGCTTCCCTTTCTTTTTCTGTCTTGAGAGATAAAAGGTGGTACAGGCCACACCCCAGGGAAACTCCCTTTACCTTGGATCAGGGAGGTGTCCTGAGTAAGGGTGGTGTTACAATCCCACCCTAATCCTCTTAACATAAAACAACAACACAGAATGGAGGACAACCACACAATACTGGGAATCTGGGCCTAACCAAGTTGACACATATCTTTTGTGGGACACAATTCAATCCATGACAGATGCATATAGATATATGATAAACAATTTAACACGTTGATTGTAGAATCTAGATGGTGGGTTTGCACCGTAAAATTCTTTCAACTCTTCTATATGTTTGAAAATTTTCATAATAAAATGGTTGGAACAAAAATCTCACAGTAATCACTGCAATTGTTTAGAAGCTAGACCCACAGAATATTTGGGGGGAGGAGTATTTTATCACTGACATTGTTTAGAATTGCCAGCACATGGTGATAATAAAAAGCAGATCAGCTTTCAGTCAATTTTATTATTGTTTCAAAATTCTCAGCAGCAATGCACCCCCTTATTGCTTGCGTCCAGGGTGGCCGCTCCTGCTGCCCTGCCCTTGGTACATGGTTAGTGTCATGGAGCTGGGAAAGCACAGTGACAAGAATCAAAGCCAGACCTGCCCGATTCCACAGCTCCGTCCATGCCAATAAGCTCTTCCCCCGTGATCCTACTACGCTATACCGCATATTATGCAAAGATGAAAAAGGTGCGATTCTTGCCCGCAAGGAGATCATAGTACAGTGGAGACCGACCCAGACTTACTTGCCTATAATAAAAGATGAATACAGGTATCCCCGCTTTTCAAAAGTTCGCTTTACGCCACTTTGCCTTTACAGAAGACCTACATGAGTACCTGTTTTTGCTAACCGAGAGAAATCCGAAAAGATTTTTCGCTTTAACGAAAAAAAGGAGAAAGACAAAGACGGAAACAGCGTTCGCATTTGCTTTGCAGCCAGCCGTTGAGGAGGCAGCGCGTACCCCAAAAGCCGGAAGAGTGGCCCCAGCTTGGGCCTCCAGAGGGTGAGAAAGGGCAGCGCTGCAGGTCTCCAGCCAGCCCTCCCGCTCGGTGACCCCTCCGTCCGTCAAGCACACCCCTTCCCCACCGGGCTGCTTTTCTCCGCGCCCCTCCTTCCAGCCTGTCCGAGGAGCTTGACCCACAGTCTCCAGCCTCCCAGAGAGCCTGGGCAGCCAAGCTGGTCTCCGCCCCCTCTCCCCAGGAGAGGGAGCTTGCGGGGAGGGGGGGAACCCCAGAGCTGAGGCTACGCGCCCCCTTTCTCGCAGCTGGGTGTGCCATCTGCTTGCTGTCAGCCTCTCTCTGGGCTTCATCCCAGGCTCTGCTGGAGGCCAGGGGCGGCAGATTCGGCCCCTCCGTCTAGGCTTCTTCCCAGGCGCCTCGAGGTCTCTGCCCTTGCCTCGCCCCAATGTATCCACCTAGCCCCAGAGATGCCTGGGCTGTGGGGGGCTCTCCCACTCCTTGCAAGGGCAGAGATGCTGGACACCGGCAGGGAGCCACCACTACCCTGGACAGAGAAGGACAAGAAGGAGACCTAGCAGTGAGTGGCGGCCGTACTGGGTCACGCTGGTGCCTGCTGGAGACTCTGCTTCTTGGCCCGCTGTGGCCTGCTGCTGTTTCTGGCAACTGGGTACCAGTGCCGAGGGGCCACCTGTGGACAGTGACCCCCCTCCCAGCTCCCCTGCCCGCCCTGCCGGGGAGAGCGGAAGATGCCTGCGAAGAAGAGAAAATCCCCCCGGGGTGGCAGCGGCAGTAGCAGAAGACCGAGGCCTCAAGAAGTGTAAAATCTCCAGCTATTGCAGATCCCAGTCTCCTGCTAGACTGATAAGTGGAGAAGAACATTTTCAAGCAAGAAGTGCCTGGCTTGGTTTATGAGTATGCAGGTCCTGATGAAGTCGTAGGGCCAGGAGGAATGGAAAAGTTCTCTGAAGACATTGGTGTTGAACCTGAAAATATTATCATGTTAGTTTTAGCGTGGAAATTGGAGGCTGAAAGCATGGGATTTTTTTACCAAGGAAAGATGGTTAAAAGGAATGTCTTCGTTACAGTTGGCAGTTCAAATCCACCCAGGGTCGCTGTGGAAGAAAGGCCTGGCAGTCTACTTATGTCAAATTACAGCCATTGAAAACCCTGTGGAATGCAGTTCTACTCTGACACACGTGGGGTCACTCTGAGTTGGAATCGACTAGACAGCAGCGGGCTCTCGGACGCCCAAGCGGGGGAGGTTGGTGGGGGAGGGGGGCAGCCCTAACATGGGAAGGGGGTGGCCCTCAGGGCCTGTATCCCGGTTAGGAGAAGACTCCTGTCCTGGCCAAGCTCCTTTCCAGGGAGCTACAATCAGCGTCTCAGGATCAAGCCCCACAGGTTTCAGTCGTGCCTGTCAGCATCTATGCTTTATCTCTATTTACTCGTTATTCATTACTGCTTTTACTGTATGTTAGTGTTATTTTTGGTTTTATGTGTTGTTTGGTACGATTTGGCAGGTTATTTTTTGGGGTCTGGGAACGCTGAAAAATTATTCCAATATAAATGAATGGTAATTACTTCGCTTTACGCCATTTTGGCTTTCCAAAGGTTACACACGAGGCTCTTCCTTTCAGAGAGCGGGGGAAGCCCGTATACAGGTTTTTTGAAAAAACAGTCTGTGAAAAATGGGAAAACTTTTGGAAGAAGTGGTGTCACAGGCGTGCTTTGCTCCCCAGGTTAAATCCCTTAGTGGCCTCCCATTGTGCGTAAAAGCTCGGGTATAAAAGCCTTAGCCTAGCCTACAAGATCCTTCAGATCTGGCCGCTTTCTACTTCTCTATTCCTATTGTGGGCGTTGCCCGGTGGGCACCCCTCCGAAAATAACACACAAGTGCACACACACTCCACTCTGGCTATGTTGTTGTTTTGGATTGAATTGTACTCCCCACCCCCACTCCGCCACAAAAAAAAACAACGTGTGTTGAAATGCTAACTCTTGTAATCTGTAAACGGTGCAGTGGTTAAGCACTCAGCTGTTAACCCAAATGTTGCCAGTTTGAACCCAACAGTGACTGCACAGCAGGAACGAAGATGTGTCAGTTTGCTTCTGTAAAGACTTAAGGCTTTGGAAACCCTGTGGGAGCAGTTCTACTCTGTCCTGTAGTGTTGCTACCAGTCAGAATTAATTTGACAGTAACTTTTTTTGTTGTTTGTGTGTGTGTGTGTGTGTGTTTTAATCCATAAATATGACTAAGTTTGGAAATAGGAGGTTGTCCTTTTTTGTGTTAATAAAGTCATACCAGTGTAGGTGGATCCTAAGCCTAATCACTTCTGACTTATAAAAAGAGCACTGTAGATGCAAAGACACACACAGGAGGAAGACAGACGCCATGGGAGGATCATCTACAAGCCAAGGAAGGCCAAGGAGCCAAGGAATCCCTGGGACTGCTGACAGAGAAGGAAGGAATTGATGTGGTCAAGACCCTGATTTGGACTTTCGGCCTCCAGAACTGTGAGAAAAATTTCTGTTCTTTAAAACCACCTACTTGCCGTGTTTGTGTTACAGCAGCACTAGGAGACTAAGTCAACTGGCCTTCTTTCTGTCCTCCTTATCATGTTTCTTCCTGCCTGGTGGCCAGACAGTACCATCTTGCTGGAACGCTCTTTTCTTATTCTCTGCCCCCACTCCCCTTCACCTAGCCCAATCCTACCCGTTGTTCATCAGGACTCAGATAAAATGCTGCTTTCTCAATAAAGCCTTCCCTGACATCTGAGGCCGGGTTTCCTCATCTTTCTCCTTTGGGACACAGACACAATTGTAATTCTGCAGTTCCTGTGTGAATTTGGTTGTGGTCCAGATTATAAGATCTGTGTGATCAGGAGCCATATCTGGCCTGTTCCCTATAGTAACACAGTAGGATTTGTCTTAGTTATCTAGTGCTGCTGTGACAGAAACACCACAAATGGGTGGCTTTAAGAACAGAGATTTATTTTCTTACAGTTCTGGAGGCTGGAAGTTGGCAATCAGGGGATGGTTCTATGAGGGGGTCCTTCTTTGTCAGCAGCCTCAGGAATTCCTGGATGATCCTTGGTGTTCTTGGTGTCTGCCTTTCTTCCACCATGTGTGTCTCTGTATGCATTCTGGTTTTTCTATAACTCAGAAGTGGTTCGGTTTATGACCCACCCTACTCTGATATGACCTCATTAACATAACAAGAGAAAACTCCTATTTCCAAAATGGGGCATATTTACAGGTACAGGAGTTAGGATGTTAATACATACTTAGGGGGGAAACCATGCAATCCATAACAGCATTCACTAAATATGTGAGTGACTAAATTGAGTGTTTCCGTAGATGAGCCTGTGAATGGATAAAGGGCAGACCTTTAACACTCAGATAGAGGATGTAGGTGGGAGGGGGGCATCCAGAGCCACAATAGCTTGGACCAGCACCCAGAGGGAGGAGGAATGAGAAGAGATGGAAAGATGTGGATGCTGGGTACTTTCTGAGACAGATTTTTAAGTAATTTAAAAAAAATCAGCTCTCAAGAGGCTTTTGTGCTTGTTGGCCAGGGACCGGACATGAATTGTATTTTGTAGGAAGCAGGTGGATTAGAGGAGCTTGGGAGAGTTCGCAAACATTCTCGCCAGCCGTGTCCCTAATTAGTTTCTGAGCAGTATTCCTTTTTTACAACACCTTGTAACTCCAAAGAGACCAAAACTGGGAAGTGTTTAGAAACCTGGGAATTCCCACTTTTCATTAGTGTGCCCAGTTTTCTCCAGTCTCTTTTGGCCAAATGCTTAGATATAAAATGACAACTACAGTCCCTCTTCAGGACATGTGAAGTTTCCCAAGGAAATCACTCTAGATGCCTAGAAATTCTTATTAACTAAACAACCAGTTAATGGTACCGTGTGTAGAGACTGAATGAATAGAGGTTATTGAGACCTTGTTATTGAGACCACATACTAGCTCATTGGTTTTTACTCCATTTCTTTAGTCCTAGCAGGAAGATGGAGGTATACTCAGCAATTTAAGAGTTCCTGAAAAAGCGTGGAAATGTACTAAGAGGTTTATTCCAAAAAAAAAAAAAAAAGGTGCTTACACATATTTTTCCTGCACTATTTAGGCTTCCATTTATTGATCCCTTGTTACATTCCATTCTAACGATGCACAAATAGGAAAAGGATGGAAGCTAAAGCAATGCGCACAACAACCCCAAACCATAATCATGTAACAGTAAACCATTCTCTCAACATCTGGAGTCCTGTAGGCATCTTTCCTAATGAAGGAAATCAAGAAGTCATTTTAAATCCATATCCACACAAAGATTTACAAACCATAGGCTTATTTCTCTCAATCTATTCAGGGTTTCTCTGTGACTAAGCCCGAATTTCAATTTCCTGGTGTGTGTAAAATTAGAATATTAGCCTAATGGAGCACTGCCTACTCCCATGACAGACAGAACAGACATTGCTAATCACTTACAGAATCCTTCTACAGCACAGCGTGCCAGAGAGTCAACACCAATCAACTGGAGATTGCCCATGACTAGAAACGTCTGTGCTATCCAGAACTAGCAGGTCCCTGAGGCTTCTAGCTAATCTTTCAAAGCTGTGGTTCTACCCTATGCCTATACAAAGCAGTAGTCCCAAATACAGAAACCCATCAATTTATAAACTTTCAGCTTAGGAACTTTCATACTACTACTACCAGTTGCCGTCAGAGTCCATTCCAACTCATGGCAACCCTATGTGTGCCAGGCCAATCTACTTTCGGAAGCAGATTGCCAAGGTGCCTCTGGGTGGACTGCGATCTCCAACTTTTCGGTTAACAGCCAAGTGTATTAATTGTTTGCACTATGAAGGGATTTTTTGTTTGTTTCATTTTTATTGTACTTTAAGTGAACATTTACAAATCAAGTCAGTCTCTTATACAAAAATTTATATACATCTTGCTATATACTCCTAATTGCTCTCCCCCTAATGAGACAGTCCACTCCTTCCCTCCACTCTCTCTTTTCATGTCCATTCTGCCAGCTTCTGACTCCCTCTACCTTCTCCTCTCCAGATAGGAGATACCAACATAGTCTCAAGTGTCTACTTGATCCAAGAAGCTCATTCTTCACCAGCATCTTTTTCTATCCCATTGTCCAGTCCAATCCCTGTCTGAAGAGTTGGCTTTGAGAATGGTTCCTGTCCTGGTCCGACAGAAGGTCTGGGGGCCATGACCACCGGGGTCCTTCTAGTCTCAACAGACCATTAAGTCTGGTCTTTTTACAAGAATTTGGGGTCTGCATCCCACTGCTCTCCTGCTCCCTCAGGGGTTCTCTGTTGTGTTCCCTGTCAGGGCAGTCATCAGTTGTATCCGGGCACCATCTAGTTCTTCTGGCTTCAGGCTGATGTAGTCTCTGGTTTATGTGGCCCTTTCTGTCTCTTGGGCTCATAATTACTTTGTGTCCTTAGTGTTCATTCTCCTTTGCTCCAGGTGTGTTGAGACCAATCGATGCATCTTAGATGGCCACTTGCTAGCGTTTAAGACCCCTGATGCCACTCTCCAAAGTGGGATGCAGAATGTTTTCTTAATAGATTTTACTATGCCAATTGACTTAGATGTCCCCTGAAAGCATGGTCCCCAAACCCCAGCCCCTGCTACACTGGCCTTCGAAGCATTCAGTTTATTCAGGAGACTTCTTCACTTTTGGTTTAGTCCAGCTGTGTTGACCTCTCCTGTATTGTATGTTGTCTTTCCCTTCACCTAAAATAGTTCTTATCTACTATCTAATTAGTGAAAACCCCTCTCCCTCCCTCCTTCCCTGCTCTTGTAACCATAGAAGAATATTTTCTTCTCTGTTTAAACTATTTTTCGAGTTCTTATAGTAGTGGTCTCGTACAATATTTGTCCTTTTGCAACTGACTAATTTCACTCAGCATAATGCCTTCCAGATTCCTCCATGTTATGAAATGTTTCATGGATTCATCACTGTTCTTTATTGACGCATAGTATTCCATTGTGTGAAGATACCATAATTTATCCATTCATTTGCTGATAGGCACCTCGGTTGCTTCCATCTTTTTCCTATTGTAAACAGTGCTGCAATGAACATGGGTGTGCATATATCTGTTCATGTAAAGGCTCTTATTTCTGTAGGATACATTCCAAGGAGTGGGATTGTTGGATCATATGGTAGTTCTATTTCTAGCTTTTCAAAGAAGCGCCAAATCGATTTCCAAAGTGTTTGTACCATTTTACATTCCCACCAGCAGTGTATAAGTGTTCCAGTCTCCCCACAACCTCTCCAACATTTATTAGTTTGTGTTCTTTGGATTAATGCCAGTCTTGTTGGAGTGAGATGGAATCTCATTGTAGTTATCAAGGGATTTTTAAAGATATAAACAATTGAACCAGACAAAAAAATGTATCAATTCTGTTGATAACCCTTGTGGTACTATTTTGATCATATAATAAATGGTCTTTCCAACTTTTTTGAGCCTTACTTGCTTGTAAGTGGAGAGAATGTTCTATGCGTCACATTTTTCTGTTCCATTTTCCTTCCCACATCCTTACTTCTTCCTGAAGTCACAGAAACACAGAATACCCTTATCAGCTTTGACTCTCTCCCCTCTCTGCACCTTGGGCAACAGTGCCCCTAGCACCACCTGCTCCCCATCCAAATCTCTCAGGGAAAGCTCTAATGAAGTCAGCCACAGAGGTATAGGTGATGGCTAATGTCCGTATCATCCTCTCCTCTCAACATATTTGTGCTCTATTAGGGACAATGCTCCAAACTAAGAGAATGAAGTTCTAGCAGAATTATTTTGTTCTCTAATCAGAAAGGTTAGAAAGTTATTTGGGAGCAGTGGCAAGGGGAAAGGGACTTCTCAGTCCCCCTAACTTGTCTCCTGAAGATGGCTACCTAATCCTCCTCCTCAAATGTTGAGTTTATTTCCATCTAAATTGGTTCTTTAAAATACCTGGAGCGTCTTTTCTGAAGATAGGGCTTATGAACCACCTGAATCCAAATGCCATGGAGTGTTTGGTAAACATGCCAGTTATTGGGCTCTATCCTACATCTAAACATCAGAGTCTCTTAGGGTGGGTCCCGGGAAAGTTCATGTCACCACCACCCCCACCCAGGGAATTCTTATAAGTAAAAATCTTGATGGTAACTGTTTTAAAGCAAAGCCTCAGCAAATCTGACTATATAAACATTTATACTTTTTCTGTTTTACTGCTTATTTCCTAGAAAGATTATAAACTACCTGAAAGCAAAGATTATATCTCATACTTTTAAGAATTTTCCAAAGCCTCTCTTACCTTACATTTTTAATAATTCTATACTTTAAACAGCACTTTCCCATTTAATATCATAAAAGAAAGGACATTATCTCACTAGAGACCACGAAAATTCAATGAAGTTGGCATTAATCAGATATTTATGTATGAATTAAGCGAGTGTTCAAAAACGCAATAACTTATATAGTCCTTTGTCCATTTTATGAACTATTCTTCTAGTGTTTGCCCAGGAGAGGCAACACAGTACATGCAAATCACCAAACATAGTATGCTTTTTGCTGCATTACTTTGAATTAATTATATGTTGGAGCCAAAATGATTTTCTCCAAAGCTGGAAACTACGATCTCACATATAGATCTTCACTTTCCACACAATTTCATGAGTACGTCTACTTAGTTAAGTGAATTTAAGCAATATTTACATTCAACTGTGTGGATGCAAAGAATGGGAACTCCAGAACACTTAATCGTACTCACAAGAAACCTGTACATAGATCAAGAGGCAATCGTTCGAACAGAACAAGGGGATTCTGTATGGTTTTAAGTCAGGGAAGGTGTGTGTCAGGGTTATTTCCTTTCACCTTTCTTAGTCAATCCATATGCTGAGTATATAATCTGAGAAGCTGGACTATACTAAGGAGAATATGGCACCAAGGTTGGAGGAAGACTCATTAACAACCTGCATTATGTAGATGACACAACCTTGCTTGCTGAAAGTGAAGAGGGCTTGAAGCAGTTACTGATGAAGACCAAAGACTACAGCCTTTACTCTGGATTACACCTCAACATAAGGAAAACAAAAATCCTCGCAATTGGACCATTAAGCAAAGTCATGATAAACGGAGAAAAGATGGAAGTTCTCAAGGATTTCATTTTACTTGAATCTACAATCAACACCCATGGAAGCAGCAGTCAAGAAATCAAAAGACACGTTGCATTGGGCAAATCTGCTGCAAAAGACTTCTTTGGAGTGTTAAAAAGCATAGATATCACTTTAAGGACTAAGGTGCACCTGAGACAATCCATGGATATTCAATCACCTTATATACATGGGAAAGCTGAACAATGAACAAGGAACATCAAAGAAGAATTGACGCCTTTGAATTATGGTGTTGGCAAAGAATATTGAATATACCACAGACTGCCAATAGAACAAACCTGCCTTGGGAGAAGTAGAGCCAAAATGCTCCTTAGAAGAGAGGATGGCGAGACTTTGTCTTACATACTTTGGACATGTTATCAGGAGGGATCGGTCTCTGGAGAAGGGCATCATGCTTGGTAAAGCAGAGGGTTAGCAGAAAAGAGGAAGACCCTCAACGAGGTGGATCGACACAGTGGTGGCAACAATGGACTGAAGCATAACAATGATTATGAGGGTGAGGCAGGACCAGGCAGTGTTTTGTTCTGCTGTATATAGGGTTGCTATGAGTCGGAACGAACTCGATGGCACCTAACACGAACAAGATATTCAAAGAAATTTACTTTATATAATATTATTTAAAATTTATTTTCTCTGAGCTTCTCTATTCATAAAATGGGTAAAATAATGTTTGCCCCTTTGTAGGGTTGGCAGGGATATTAAGAGGTAAGGACTTTTTAAGCTCTTGGAACGAGAGTAGTATATAGATATATTAGTGTGTTTAGGCTCCCATGTGTCTGTCAGTTTCTCGTACAGTAGGGGCTTGCTTGTTTCTGTGATGCTGGAAGCTATGCCACCAGTATTCAGATACCAGCAGGGTCACCCATGGAGGACAGGTTTCAGCTGAGCTTCCAGACTAAGACAGACCAGGAAGAAGGACCCGGCAGCCTACTTCTGAAAAGCAGTAGCCAGTGAAAACCTTATGAATAGGAGCAGAATATTGTCTGATATAGGGCTGGAAGATGAGCCCCCCAGGTTGGAAGGTGCTCAAAAGACGACTGGGGAAGAGCTGCTTCCTCAAAGTAGAGTCGACCTTAATGATGTGGATGGAGTAAAGGTTTCAGGATCTTCATTTGCTGATGTGGCGTGACTCAAAATGAGAAGAAACAGCTGCAAACATCCATTAATAATCGGAACATGGAATGTACGAAGTATGAATCTAGGAAAATTGGAAATCATCAAAAATGAAATGGAATGGCTAAAGATCAGTATCCTAGGTATTAGTGAGCTGAAATGGACTGGTATTGGCCATTTCGAATCAGACAATCATATAGTCTACTACTCCGGGAATGACAACTTGAAGAGGTATGGTGTTGCATTCATTATCAAAAAGAACATTTCAAGATCTATCCTAAAGTACAATGCTGTCAGTGATAGGATAATATCCATACACCTACAAGGAAGACCGATTAATACGACTATTATTCAAATTTACACACCAACCACTAGGGCCAAAGATAAAGAAACAGAAGATTTTTATCAGCTGCTGCAGTCTGAAATTGATGGAACATACAATCAAGATGCATTGATAATTACTGGTGATTGGAATACGAAAGTTGGAAATGAAGAAGGATCAGTAGTTGGAAAATATGGCCTTGGTGATAGAAACAATGCCGGAGATCAAATGATAGAATTTTGCAAGACCAACAACTTCTTCATTGCAAATACCTTCTTTCACCAACATAAATGGCAATGATACACACAGACCTCGCCAGATGGAACACACAGAAATCAACTCGACTACATCTGTGGAAAGAGACAATGGAAAAGCTCAATATAATCAGTTGGAACACGGCCAGGGGCCGACTGTGGAACAGACCGTCAATTGCTCATATGCAAATTCAAGCTGAAATGGAAGAAAATCAGAGCAAGTCCATGAGAGCCAAAATATGACCTTCAGTATATTCCCACCTGAATTTAGAGACCATCTGAAGAATAGATTTGACGCATTAAACACTAGTGACCGAAGACCAGACGAGTTGTGGAATGACATCAAGGACATCATAAATGAAGAAAGCAAGATGTCATTGAAAGGACAGGAAACAAAGAAAAGATCAAGATGGTTGTCAGAAAAGACTCTGAAACGTGCTCTCGAATGTCAAGCAGCTAAAGCAAAAGAAAGAATTGATGAAGTAAAAGAACTGAACGGAAGATTTCAAAGGGCTTCTAGAGAAGACAAAGTAAAGTATTATAAGGACATGTGCAAAAAGCTGGAGATGGAAAACTGAAAGGGAAGAACACGCTTGGCGTTTCTCGAACTGAAGAAAAAATTCAAGCCTCGAGTTGCAATAGTGAAGGATTCCATGGGGAAAATATTAAATGATGCAGGAGGCATCAAAAGAAGATGGAAGGAACACACAGAGTCATTATACCAAAAAGAATTAGTCGATATTCAACCATTTCAAGAGGTGGCATATGATCAGGAACCAATGGTACTGAAGGAAGAAGTCCAAGCTGCTCTGAAGGCATTGGTGAAAAACAAGGCTCCAGGAATTGATGAAATATCAATTAGGATGTTTCAACAAACAGATGCAGCGCTGGAAGTGCTCACTCGTCTATGCCAAGATATACAGAAGATAGCTTCCTGGCCAACTATTGGAGGAGATCCATATTTATGCCTATTCCCAAGAAAGGTGATCCAACCAAGTGTGGAAGTTATAGAACAATATCATTAATATCACACACAAGCAAAATTTTGCTGATGATCATTCAAAAAGCGTCTGTACCAGTATATCAACAGGGAACTGCCAGAAGTTCAGGCTGGTTTCAGAAGAGGATGTGAAACGAGGTATATCATGGCTGATGTCAGATGGATACTGGATAAAAGCAGAGAATACCAGAAGGATGTTTACCTGTGTTCTATTGACTATGCAAAGGCATTCGACTGTGTGGATCATAACAAATTATGGATAACATTGCCAAGAATGGGAATTCCAGAACACTTAATTGCGCTCATGAGGAACCTTTACACAGATCAAGAGACAGTTGTTCCGACAGAACAAAGGGATATCGATTGGTTTAAAGTCAGGAAAGTTGTGCGTCAGGGTTGTATTCTTTCACCATACCTATTCAATCTGTATGCTGAGCAAATAATCCGAGAAGCTGGACTATATGAAGAAGAACAGGGCATCGGGATTGGAGGAAGACTCATTAACAACCTGTGTTATGCAGATGACACAACCTTGCTTGTCGAAAGTGAAGAGGACTTGAAGCACTTACTAATGAAGATGAAAGACCATAGCCTTCAGCATGGATTGCACCTCAACAAGAAGAAAACAAAAATCCTCACAACTGGACCAATGAGCAACATCATGATAAACGGAGAAAAGATTGAAGTTGTCAAGGATTTCATTTTACTTGGATCCACAATCAACAGCCATGGAAGCAGCAGTCAAGAAATCAAAAGATGCGTTGCATTGGGTAAATGTGCTGCAAAGGACCTCCTTAAAGTGTTGAAGAACAAAGATGTCATCTTGAAGACTAAGGTGCACCTGAACCAAGCCCTGGTATTTTCAATCGTATCATGTGCATGTGAAAGCTGGACAGTGAATAAGGAAGACTGAAGAAGAATTGTTGCCTTTGAATTGTGGTGTTGGCGAACAATATTGAAGATACCATGGACTGCCAAAAGAACGAACAAATCTGTCTTAGAAGAAGTACAACCAGAACGCTCCTTAGAAGCAAGGATGGTGAGACTGCGTCTTACATACTTTGAGCATGTTATCAGGGGGGACCAGTCCCTGGAGAAGGACATCATGCTTGGCAGAGTGCAGGGTCAGCGGAAAAGAGGAAGAGCCTCAACGAGGTAGATTGACACAGTTGCTGCAACAATGAGTTCAAGCATAACAACTATTGTGAGGATGGCTCAGGACCGGGCAGTGTTTCATTCTGTTCTGCATAGGGTCGCTATGAGTGGGAACCGACTGGATGGCTCCTAACAACAACAACAACAAAGTGTGTTTAGTAGTTATCTAGATAGATATCTAGGTATCTAGCTACCTACCTAGCTAGCTAAATAAGATAAGATAGCTGCCATGGAGTGAACTCCTAGTCATGGTGACTGTATGCACAATAGAACTAAATGGGGCTTGGTCTTGCATCAGTCCCGTAATCACCAGTATGTTCGAGTCCATGATTGTGGCTATTGTGCTAGTCCATCTGACTGAGGGTCTCCCTTGCCTTTGTTGGCCCTGTACTTCACCAAACGTGATGTCCTTCTCCCAAGATTGATCCCTCCTGATGATGTGTCCAAAGCAAACGAGTTGGACTATGTTCTGTTGTGATTCGTAAGGTTTTCATTGACTAATTTTTAGAAATAGATCACCAAACCTTTCTTCCTAGTCTGTCTTAGCCTGGAAGCTCTGCTTAAACTTGTCCACTGTGGGTGGTGTGATCATTAAGGTTGTGTGTCAAGTTGGCTGTACCATGATTCTCAGTGGTTTGGCAGTTTCTATGTATTTTGACAGTCATATGATGATGTGATTAATTCCATAAAGAGATTTGATATAATGTGATCACTTCATGATGAGAGCTGCTATGAGGAGTCCATTAGTTGAAAGGGAGTTTCCTTGGGGGTGTGGCCTGCATCCAATATAAGAGGGCTTTTTGGCAAGGCTCAAAGGCTTTTGCTCACTCTGGATCTTGCGGTTGGCTCCTGTTCATCTGACCTCTGGTTCTTTGGACTTGAGCTAGCAGCTTACCTGCCATCTTGCCTGCCAGTCCTGGAATTCACTGGACTTCACAGCCTGTGAGCCACAGCCCTGCTGTCTGACTTGGGTTCACCAGCCCCTTTGGCTCCACGAATCAGAAGAAGCCTCCATCCTGGACCCATGGTCTTGGGATGTTCCAGCCTCTACAACCATGTGAGCCATTTCCTTACTATAAATCTCCCTATCATATTTATACACTTTACTGATTTTGCTTCTCTAGAGAACGCAGCCTAAGGTCAGTGACATAGCTTCCAGCATCACAGCAACACGCTAGCCACCATAGTACAACAAACTAACAGAAGCGTGGTGGATTACTGTGTTTAGATCCTCTGAGAAAACAAATGCAATCAATGAGCCTATAAAAAACAAGATTCAAAATTATTTATCCTTTTTTTTGTGTAAGAACATTGGTGAAAATTCTATTGTTCTCCAATGTGATCGTTTCTGTTTAAAACTGAAGACGTTGGCCCTTGCTTTTTTTTTTTTTATTTAAGCTAAAGAAATCCCCAAATGACTTAGGTAATGAATTCAAGTCCTTTAAAGATCAGGCAACACTTTGCACATTTCCATATTATTTGGAGTGCGGAACAGCATTTTTAAGCCTAACATAGACAGCACACTCAAGGTTCAAGTTTTATGGTTTTTATTTAGTGTGGTTTGCGGCCCTGTTCTCCTTGTGTAGATGACAAGACACACTCCCAACCTCAAAGACTGGAGATGAAGCAGTTGTAGCCACTGATGAAGTGGATGGAAGATCAACTGGATCATTGGTTTGTATCAGCAAACTTCTGTGAAGGGCCCAATGGTCAATATTTTGGCCTTTTCGGGTCACGCAATCTGTTGCAACTACTGAGCTCTGTCACTACCGTGCGAAGACATCCACAGACAATACGTAAACAATGAGGAGGCTGTGGCCCAATGGAACTTTAGTTAGAAAAACAGGCTGTGGGTCGGGTATGGCCCATAAACTGGAGTTCGTTGACCTCCAGTATAAACTGAAACCCTTCTCCTGGGGTGAGAAAGAACCCCAACGCTGGTGAAACCTCTGTGTGGGGTTCCAGTTTAGCCCAGGATGCATGGCTCCGTATTAAAGTCACTCTCCATAAAGAGTAGTATGATTGGCTCAGTTGTTCGAAGAGTGTCTAATTCCTTCTTCTCTTTTAAATATTTCTGTGGCTGAATCCTTAATGGAATCTGTTTAAAAAAAAAAAAGAGAGAGAGAGAGAGAGAAGCAGTCAAATCGATAGAGAAAGAAGAGAACTGAATAATCCAAGAAAAGCTGGATTAACCAAGGAAGTAGATGGATTGTGATGGACAGGCCCTGTCTGCACAGTCCTTGCAGGGCCAGAGGGGGTTGCTGACCAGGAAGCTAAAATGGATGGGAAAGCTAAAAGTGGCCCAGTGAGTGTCTTTAAGAACAGTGGTAGTTATGAGAAGAACTGCAAACATGTGAGCTCAGTGCAGTCTCTGGAGGCCAACAAACTTAAGCTTTAAATTTACTAGCTGGCTGGTATTGGGCGTAATGTTTAAACTCCAAGCTTCAGTTTTCTCATCTATAAAATGGGAATAAAGATGCTTTTATTACCTTGTAGGATGTCTGAAAGAAATAAAAAGAATGCCTAACCTTTAACACAGTAAAAGTGCCCAGTAAGGGGGAACCACTGCAATAAATGAGGTTTTGAGCAGGAAATTAATATTAAGAGTAACTAAAAATTTAAATAGAATTAATACCCTAAGTGAATGAAGAACAAATCAGGAAATTCATGTATTGTATTTCCTTTCTAGAATTCTGTTTTCCAGGTCCATTCATCGTGTCTTTCAACAGAAGTTTCTCAAGTACCTACTGTACTCCTGGTGCTGTGTTGTTGTTGTTGTTGTTGTTAGGTGCCATCCAGTCAGTTCTGACTCATAGCGACCCTATGCACAACAGAACGAAACACTGCCTGGTCCTGCACCATCCTTACAATCGTTGTTGTACTCAAGCTCATTGTTGCAGCCACAGTGTCAATCCATCTCGTTGAGGGTCTTCCCCTTTTCTGCTGACCCTGTACTCTGCCAAGCATGATGTCCTTCTCCAGGGACTGATCCCTCCTGATAACATGTCCAAAGTATGTAAGACACAGTCTCGCCATCTTTGCTTCTAAGGAGCATTCTGGCTGTACTTCTTCTAAGACAGATTTGTTCATTCTTTTGGCAGTCCATGGTATATTCAATATTTTTCGCTAACACAATTCAAAGGCGTCATTTCTTCTTCGGTCTTCCTTATTCACTGTCCAGCTTTCACATGCATATGATGTGATTGAAAATACCATGGCTTGGTTCAGGTGCACCTCAATCTTCAAGGTGGCATCTTTGCTCTTTAACACTTTAAAGAGATCCTTTGCAGCACATTTACCCAATGCAACGCCATCTTTTGATTTCTTGACTGCTGTTTCCACGGCTGTTGATTGTGGATCCAAGTAAAATGAAATCCTTGACAACTTCAATCTTTTCTCCGTTTATCATGATGTTGCTCATTGGTCCAGTTGTGAGGGTTTTTGTTTTCTTCTTGTTGAGGTGCAATCCATGCTGAAGGCTATGGTCTTTCATCTTCATTAGTAAGTGCTTCAAGTCCTCTTCACTTTCAGCAAGCAAGGTTGTGTCATCTGCATAATGCAGGTTGTTAATGAGTCTTCCTCCAATCCTGATGCCCCGTTCTTCTTCATAATAGTCCAGCTTCTCGGATTATTTGCTCAGCATACAGATTGAATAGGTATGGTGAAAGAATACAACCCTGACGCACAACTTCCCTGACTTTAAACCTATCAGTATCCCCTTGTTCTGTCGGAACAACTGTCTCTTGATCTATGTAAAGGTTCCTCATGAGCCCAATTAAGTGTTCTGGAATTCCCATTCTTGGCAATGTTATCCATAATTTGTTATGATCCACACAGTCGAATGCCTTTGCATAGTCAATAGAACACAGGTAAACATCCTTCTGGTATTCTCTGCTTTTATCCAGTATCCATCTGACATCAGCCATGATATCCCTGGTTCCACGTCCTCTTCTGAAACCTGCCTGAACTTCTGTACTAGCTGCTAAACCAATTGCCGTTGGGTCAACCCCAACTGATAGCCATCCACGTGTGTTACAGTAGAATGGTGCTCTATAGAGTTTTCAATGGCTGTGATTTTTCAGAAACAGATCACCAGGCCTCTCTTCTAAGGTGCCACTCTGGGACTTGAACTGCCAACATTTTGGTTAGTAGCTGAAAGCTTAACTGTTTGCACCACCCGGGGACTCCTCTGTTACCTTAGTTTCCCACTTTTGCCTTTTCAGTTCTCCAACACCTGCTTAATGGTTCTTTATATTACATTCAGAGCCCCTGGGTAGTAAAAACTGAAAGATTGGAGGTTCAAGTTCACTCTGAAGTGCCTGGGAAGAAAGGCCTGGTAATTTACTTCTGAAAAATTAGCCATTGAAAATCTATGGAGCACAGTTCTATGCTGAAACACGTGGGGTTGCCATGAGTCGGAGTCAACTAGAGGACACCAACTGGTGGTTATGTCGGTTTGGTGTTAAACTCACTCTGTCAAAATTATGGGTGTGATTTCTGTCTCCTGACTGGCCCCTGACTGCATATGGTGATTAGTTGTTAGTTACAAAGTCCACTAAGCTCTACTAGCAATTCACAAACTCCGGTGTCACATCCACGGAATAGGCCCACGCTTGTGTGGGCAAAGACAAGGAAGGAAACCTTTTTTAAATACAACGCTGTAAAAACAAAAAGCCAGTTTAAAAACAAATACACTCATTTGTGGTTTTTCTCCCTCTCAAACCCTTGTTAGAATGGATTTACTATCTTGTTGAACCCAGGCCTGGAGTTTAAAATGTTCTAGTGCTAAAAGAAGTCACAGTGCCCCCATGTGAAACGAGTGGCAGAGCCCAAGGGGCCTTCTCCCTGGTCCCTTTCTGCTCTTCCCTTTGGGATGGACATTTATGCATCTGGGTGTTGCTCTCTGAAAGGCTGTGATTTCTTGTTTCTCACAGGCTACGTCACAGGAAATAGCAAAAGGGTTATATTTATATCTATACCATTTTCTATATACAAACATATAGATGTATATACTTATCTGCATCAATATTTAAAGGGAGTTAGAATTAGAATAAGGGGGAAGAAACCAAAATTTTAAATGTAGTTACAGGTAGGCAAATTTTGCCAATGCAATAAAGCTAAAGCAACTTGATAAATATTTTGAAAGTCATGAGGAAGTCAACTCTAGCATATGTTCAGGGATCTGCAATGCCTAGTAGCTGTCTTGTACGCTAAGGACATCAAGGGCTATGCTCCAGAAATATATTATTTATCTCTAGGCTTCAGTTCCTTGTCTACGCAGTGGGGGTAATCACAGTAACCACCTCTTAGTGTTTTTAGGAGAATCAAGCTCTTAGAATAGTGCCTGGCACACAGTCAGTACTGCATGAGTATTTGTTAAAACAAACAAATAAATTAAAAAAAATAAGTGTTTATTTAATAATAATTAACATTGGTATTTTATTTTACAACCCAGTTTCATAGCCATTAACTCATTTGATTCTTTAACAGTCTGCAAGGAAAGGGAAGCAGGCTCAGAGAAGCCGAGCAAAGTTCCACAGTTCTGTTGACGTGGGGCGTCTGTGTCAGCCCCACTGAGCCTTACTTTCTCTTTCCTCCAAACCAGCTGAGATGTCATCTTATTCTTCCATTCTGGGTGGCAATGGATACACTTAATTTCCTGATAAGGCATGTCAGGTTTCAAAATTCAGTAGTTTTCATTTAAATAATAATCTTAATTAATAAAAATATAGATCAAGACCCAAATTATTTCTTTTTCTACATGTCCTTCCCCTCCCTAGATATTAGCCACTGTCCAGTATGACACACATATATACATATCCCTTAATTTGTGTCATTTTTTTTTTTTTTTTTTAGTTTTTCAGGAAAAATTCTATTTTGGCCCATCACAATTGCACTGGATTTATCTCGTTACAGTAAACCTCTCTGCTCCCACCCTGATTTCCAGAGCCTTCTAAAAGAAGAAAAAGGGAAGCAGCCTGATAGAAAAAGAATGCATTTTGCCACACAGCTGGGAGGATTTGGAAGAGTTATTAGCCTTTTCTAGCCATGGTCTCCTTCTCAAGGGCGATAGCTACTTCATAGACTTGGTAAGTGAGATAAAGCATGTGAAAGTATCCAATACAGAGGAGGTATTTAACCGTGCGTGCGTGCGTGTGTGTGTGTGTGTGTTTCATATCAGCATCTACTTGTGGAAAATAAACTTTAGAGTTACCTCCCAGACACTAATTTTTGTGTAGAGTAACCAAAAGGAAACGAAAAATAAAAATCACAATGCATTACAAGTAGCACTGTGGTCATTTTAGCTGGGTAACAATTGTTATTGTTAATAAAGTAAGCTTAGCTGATTAAGTCCATGCTTTCTGAGGGTAATGCTCGGGTGAGTATAGCCACGCTGTGTGTTTGCGAGCTGGGTGGCTATGTTGAAGGGAGAGGATTGATTTTGTATACTCACCTCAGGTGAAAATGTGAGGCTTTCTGCCTATGCTTCCAAAGTGACAGACATTAATTTGAAAAAACAAAAATAGCTCCGTTTGTGCATCCAGGCACATAGCGTACCAGCATATAGAGTGTGTTTTAGAACCCCAGAACTTGGCAGATGGAAGGGGACACGACAAATAATCTCTCGCTGTCCCTCGTTTTATATATATATAAGCCCTAAACATCACAAGTCTAGGGCAAACACCTAGTTGGTGCTGGGCAGCCACAGAGGACAGGTTGGTGTCACTTCCCACCCCACCTCCCAGCTACCCCGTCTATCGTCCTTACAAAGTCACCAAAACAGGTCAGCTTGTATTATGAGTCTGTGGGCCATGATTTTGAGTTCACATCCCCGGCCTATTCCAGCTGGGAAGACAGTGGCTGTAAACTTTGCCTTGGGCATCTGAATGAGATATTGTTTGATGGAGATGTGTGGGCGGGGAGCTAACCCCCAGCCACTTGCCCACTACAGAGGCAAACATGCTCTCTTTATACCCCCATGCAGCTTTTGACGTAATGAGCATGGCTTCCAATTTTCCTTGCAAATAGGCACTCTGGTGACTATGGCAACTGGTGTGCTCAAAAGATGCCCTGTCGAGGGACTCTGAAAGCCCACAGACATTTGTATGAGATGGGCAGAGCCTTGCCGGCTGGTGCTTAACAAACCCCCAGCTAGGCTGCCCTCCCCCAAACAAAGCTCACAAACATTTGTGTTTCATTAAACAGAAAATAATAAGACTCCAATAGGAAGACACAAAGGGGACTTTTTTTTATATACAGCTGTGTTATGAAGTAATACAGAGGACATTTGTATGAATAATGATTACACACGTGTGTTCAATTTTTTCCTTTTACTTCTTACCCGGTCTTCTTGAGCTTTTTTTTTTTCTGTAGGTTTTTCAGAAATCAATCACAGGCTTCCCAGCTGGCCAGAGGGTTTTGACTGTTCCTTTTACAGGACAGGGCACCAATAGCACTTCTATATTTAAAAGTCACTGGGTCACTAGTACGTGTACTTCTGGAAAATTATCTCTTTCTTGATGACGAAGGACATGAGTCTAGTGGTTTGACTTTACTAGAGAGGAAAATTAATTTTTTTAAGTTCGTGTCTAGAAATAATGAGTTTCAAAATTAAAAAACAGCATAAATATGGCTTTTAGTGCAGCTAAATATGGAAAGCTTCACAAGGGAGGTATGGCGTGTCCTTTTGTAACTGTTCTTCCTTCAGTCCCCCACCTCCACCTATTTTGGGGGTTGTTTGGTTCCCCATTATAGAATGGAAGGAGAGTGGTGCAAGGTATGGGTAAACATTTTTGAAAAGGAAAATGGAGGAAAGAAAGAGAGGAAGGAAGGAAGAAGGAGAAGGAAGAGAAAGAGAAGGGAGAAGAGAGGAGAACAAAGAAAGAAGAGAAACTGAGAGAGGCCCAGTCCTTAATAAGCTGACTGTATATGCTTCAGAAGGCTGTGATGATCTCTTTCACTTCTTCAGGTAAAAAAAGAAAGATTCTTCAGGTAGATCTATCTAAATGTTTTTCTTAAAAGGAATTAGGAACAAGAAAGCGAGCATGGGGATATTGCTGGGATTCCAACCCAGCACCCAGATATAAACAAGTTTTCTATGGTTGCAGAATATTGCATTCAATTAATCCTCCCTGGTCACAGTACTTCTTGACTTACTAGCCCCCAATCTCAAATCCACGAACCACTCCTTGGAAACCCCACGGGGCAGTTCTACTCTGTCCTATAGGGTCTCTATGAGTCGGAATCCATGTCACAGCAACAGGTTTGAATTTTTTTTTTAATCTGCCATTCTAGGTTTCTTGATATCCCCCCAAATGACCACAGTTTCTGAGGCATTATCTTTTTATTTCTGCTACGTGGAATTTTGGGACCCCCCCTCCCCCCGCCAAACTTTCATGGAACTTTACTTTGTAAACACTCAAGAGCCCAGGTCTTTAGATCAGGTCTGTTTCTTTTGCCATGCTATTTGTCATTCTTGTTACTGCAAGCAAATTTTATTATTCTCTAAACCCTCTTCTCTCAGGCTGAGTTTGATCACAGGCTGTCTGGATGGGTGAGTGGGAGATAAAGCATGGATTTAGTTCCCTTTCTAGATGTGATTATAAAAAAGGAATGCTATACCTTTTGCAGGCATATCTCCAACTCTGCAAATAAGCAACACAAGTCAGCAAATGGGCAGAAGCTCCTCGGGAGCCTTCCAGGGCTGACCAGCTGTGGGAAAGAGGCATCTGGGAAGAAGAGAAGCACCCTAATCCAACAGTTGTTCACACCCAAAAAGACCCACTCTGCCATGACTTTGAAATGATTCTAGACCTTTCACCCAAACGACAAGTCTCTAAGCTATTTTATAGCTGACTTGATTCCCAAGTGTTTTTCTCCGTTACCAAAATGTGTTTTTTACCACAGGTGGAGGCAGGAGATGCCTGTAAGGGGAAAACAGGTAACGGACCTAGATTTGCAAATGTGTTGCTAGCAGTTCTGAAGGAAAGTTAAAAACATTTCAAGGTTTGTCCCCAAGACCATGATACACATTGGTCAAAGTGAGATAATGATCAGTAAACTAAAATTTCTTTTGTCCTTATTTCACCCTTGTATTTATTAGTTATCTATTGCTGCATGACACATTTCCACATAACTTAGCAGTTTAAAGCAATAAAAATTTATTATGTCACAGTTTTTGTGGATCAGGAATGCCAGTGCTGCTTAGCTGGGTGCCTATGGCTCACAGACTTTTATGAGGCTTCAGTCAAGTGGTCAACCAGGGCTGTGGCCTCATGTGAAGACTCCACTGGGGAGGAACCAGTTCCAAGTCCACCTACCTGGTTGCTGTCAGGTCTAAATTCCTCACAGACAATTGGGCTGAAGGCCTCGGTTTCATCCTGGCTATAGGCTAGCAGCCTCCCTCAGTTTCTTATTGCATAGAGCTTCCACAGGGCTTCCTCAAAATATGGCAGCTAGCATCTTCAAGACTGAATTACCCATGAGATACACACACACACACACACACGGAATGATCAGGACAGAAGCCATAGGTTTTTTATAATTTACTGTCAGAAGTGACGCCCCATTACTTCTGTTGTTCTGTTCATTGGAAGTGAGTCACTCAGTCCATCCTGCACAAGGGCTTGAACACCAGGAGGCAAGGATCATTGAAGGCCATCTTGGAGGTGGCCAATACAGCCCTTGTTTCTGAATATTATGATCCATGATGGAGAATGTCTTATATTAGTCCCACTGATACTACTGCAATAATTAAAGGTCATAGCAAATCTTAGTTCCTTTAGAAATTCATGGTATCAGAGGTGCTCAATCAACATTTAAGCACGCGCTCTTAGACAAGGGTCAATTCATCTCCCATTCTGTATTCTTCTTTTTCCTTCTCTCCATATGCATGCCTTCTATTTAAAAGGCAGTCCTTCAGCTACGTTAACAGAATTATCAGGCAGTAAAAACCTAAAACAAAAAAGAACAAAAAACAAAAAAATCAATCTGATTGACTTTATTCCAACTAGCTGTAGGGCCTTGTAAAATCACTGGACTGTCATGGGTCTTAGCCACTTCATCTTCTGAAAGACTGGTTTGAAGTCAGTTGTCTTAATTGACACAGTGGTATTGCAACAGAAGTACCACAAGTGGGTGACTTTAAAGAACAGAAATTTATTTTCTCACAATACAGGAGACTAGAAGTCCAAATATCCTTAAGTATAGATTTTAGCACAGAAAAGACCTTTCGGGGATTTGCTCTGGTTTTCGAAAAGGAATATTCAATTCATTAAAGTTTTATGTTAAAAGATGCAGTTCATCTGTTAACTTTTAAGTTCATCTTATAAACTGTCATGAATTGAATTGTGTCCCCCCAAAATACCTGTCAATTTAGCTGGGCCATGAGTCCCAGGATTGTGTGATTGTCCACCATTTTATGTGATTTCCCTATGTGTTGTAAATCCTATCACTGTGACTAAATGACATGGATTAAAAAAAAAAAAAAATGACATGGATTAGTGGCACTTAAATTGATGAGATATACAAGATTAGATAGTGTCGTAAGCCAATCTCTTTGAGATATAAAAGAGAGAAGTGAACAGAGAGACATGGGGACCTCATACCACCAAGAAAGCAGTGCCGGGAGCAGAGTGCGTCATTTGGACCTGAGGTTCCTGTGCTGAGATGCTCCCTGACCAAGGGAAGACTGATAACAAAGACCTTCCTCCAGAGCCAACAGAGAGAGAAGCCTTTCCCTGGAGACAGCACCCTGAATTTGGACTTCAGCCTACCGTACTAGGAGAGAATAAACTTCTCTTTGTTAAAGCCATCCACTTGTGGTATTTCTGTTATAGCAGCACTAGATGACTAAGGCATAAATCGTATTATTTTATTTATAAATCTTGCAAATTTTAGCAGTCACACTTAAGGGTCCTTTCAATAATATTTGGTCTCATTTTATAAAACAAGGTAATTAAAAACCTTCAAATATTTTAAATTACATTTATGAATGTAAATACTTTAAACACTTCGATTGCCCTCCCATGCATTTAAGTATTTCATATAAATCCAATCAAACTTCTAAATATGATGAATCCTAAATTCTATAAAATGTTCAAATATTGTTTACAAATTTAGTAAATACGTTAGTGAGTATAGGCTAAGCTATGGTGTGATAACAGATAAAGACTGAAATCTTGATGGCTTAACACTATAGAAGAAAATTAACCAGAGCACCATTAGTATAAGCCTTTATTAAATAATGCCAGGCATAAGAAAACTTTGAGTAGGACAGCTGAAAGTTTATAGGTCAGCCGAAGTTCAACCAGTTTTAGGAATGTTGGTCAAGGAGAGCTCTCGGAAGAGGAAGGAATTGTTCTTGTGGATTAGTAGCCATGGCTTGGGCAATTTGGATTTCATCAAGGGGGGCAAAGAGGAACAGTTAGAGGTTAAGATCATGCACAAGAAGGGAGTGGAGCAGTTATTGGGTGAATGGACATGTGAGAGCCACAGCAGAAAATTCTTTCATGGTCTCTCACACATAATACAGGTTTATTTCCCCACAGATGGGGCCAGTGTGGTTCATGTGGCTGTCCTCCATTTAGCAGTTACACAATCTTGCTTGATCCTGAAGATCCGTCTAATAGCTACAAATCCTGCTAGATCCTGAAGATCCATCTAACAGCTACATAATCCTGCTAGATCCTGAAGATCCATCTAGCAGTTACATGATCCTGAAGATTTCATGCTTCAAGGTCACCTTAGCAGGGAAATGAAGGACAAGACAGGCTTGTTCTTAAACTGCATCTACCCAGAAGTAACACAAGTCCTTTCCTCTCTCATTTCCTAGGCCAAAATGAACCATGGACACCAATTTAACAGCAAAGAAATTTGAGAAATGTAGAATATGTGGAGTATTTGGTGAACCCAAACTCTCTTTGCCACATTAAAGTTTTAACTAAAATGGCAGCTCTAAATCAATTATTCAATGACACCTTTGAAATAAACATTTTAAAGCTGACCTGTTATTCTGACAGGCCAAGTTCTCTTAAGCGCTGAACATTTATATACCAAATAAACAGATTTCTTATCATGAAAATACGAATAATACAGTTTTGATTCTCTAAAAGATGCCTATATCTTTTAGATATATAAATATATTGTTGCTGTTGTCAGTTGGTTGACTCATAGCGACACTGTGTACAACAAAATGAAACACTGTGTGGTCCTGTGCTTTACTCACAATCGTTGTTATGCTTGAGCCCATTGTTGCAGCCACTGTGTCAGTCCATCTCGTTACGGGTCTTCCTCTTCTTCACTGACCCTCTGCTTTATGAAGCATGATGTCCTTCTCCACGGGCTAGTCCCTCCTGATGACATGTCTGAAGTGTGTGAGGCGAAGTCTCACCGTCCTTACTTCTAAGGAGCATTCTGACTATACTTGTTCCAAGACAAATTGGTTCGTCCTTCTGGCAGTCCATGGTATGTTCAATATTCTTTGCCAACACCATAATTCGAAGCTGCCGATTCTTCTTTGGTCTTCCTTATTCATTTTCCAGCTTTCACATGCATATGAGGCGACTGAAAATACCATGACTGCTACCGTAGATAACTGCTTTCAAGTCAATTCCATCTTGGCAGCCCTATGAATATCAGAACTGAACTTTGCCTGGTCCTACGTCATCCTAATGATCACCAGCATGATTGAGCCCGTTCTTGTGGCTATTGTATCAATCCACTGCACCAAGAGTTCCCTTGCCCTTATTGGCCGTCTGCTTCACCAAACGCGATGTCTTCCTCCAGAGATTGATCTTTCCTGATGACGTGTCCAAAGCAAGCAAAGCAGACAATGTTCTGATGTGATGCATAAGGTTTTCATTGGCTAATTTTTGGAAGTAACTTCCCAGGCCTTTCTTCCTAGTCTGTCTTTATCTGGAAGCTCCACTGAAAACTGTCCACCATGGATGACCCTGCTGGTATTTGACATACCAGTGGCATAGCTTCCAGCATCACAGCAGCATGCAAATCATCACAGTACAACGAACTGACAGATGATGGTGACCTCAGAACCCGCATAGTCCACATCCCTGTTCTGCTCAGGGAATACGGCAGAACTCAGGCCATAACCTATCCTGGCTGCTACATCACTTGTTTGGATTTTGCATGTATTTGAACCTTGAGACATACAAATGTTTTTGTATCCAAATCAAATACCTTTGAACTTGATAGAAACCTGCATTCTTTTCATGACTTATATGGATATTCAAACAGTAAATGGAGGAAGAAGGAGGCATGTACATCTTGAAGGTGGGCAATAAGAGAAAAGAGACCACCAAGGTTGCTTAAAAATGGAATGCCTGCCCCCTCTCCACCCTTCAAAACACACAAAATACAGACTCTCACACTGTTGAGCTAAATCCCCTGTTTCTTCTTGAGCTAAAAAAAAAATCAGTTTCCTTCTCATTGTTACAAAATCCCCCTAGCCTTGGAAAGACCCACACCAGGAAGGAACACTGGGGGATCAATGCTTCTCAGTGTATCTCAGAGTGGGGAGAGAGACCAGCAACCAAGGAGTACACATACCAGGGCGGCGTGGGGCAGGAGGCGGTGCAAGGGAAGTAAGGAAGCACCTGGCGTAATTGATCAGGCTGGAGTGGGAGGGGGAGCCGCCTGCAGGTAGAAGATGTGGAAAGATGCTGCAGGTGGCGGAGGAGCAGTGCCCGGAAATGCTCCTGGACGGGTGGGGAGGGGCCGAGCTGTGAAGAACAACTACCTGTAAGGAGGAATCTGGATTCAGTCCTAAAGGTGTTTGGGAGCCATTAACATGCTAAGCAGGAAAATAACGTGGTTGAATTTGCATCTTAGGAAAATCAAAGGCTAGTGTGATTAACGGTAGGGAAGCTAGCAGAAGACAGGCTGGGGCGGTTACTCAGGTAAAGACGTGATAGGAGCCAGCATTAAAAGTATGCACGTGCAGATGGAAAAAGAAAATGAGTAAGTTTTTAGGGGATGGACATTGAAGTGAAGTGATTCTCTGGGTGAAGCAAGAATTTACAGAGTCAGGAGTTAGGGGATTATACAAGTGCCCCAAAGAGCACAATGAGAAATGAAACTCAGAAGATTCTGCAACTTGCCAGCAAGCAATTTGGTCTCTGCATAAAAATGCTCTTTGGCCACACCGCCCTCCCTGTCCCGCCCCTGTGTCCGGTCTTCCACAGTCTAGCTCTCTGATCTGCCCCGCACCTTCCCAGTGCCCTTGCCCTGGTCCGTCTTCCCTCCGTCCTCCCTCCAGAGCCTGCTCAGCCGCTGACTGGCTGTGTGACATGGGGCCATCCCATCCTCACTCCAGATCCCAGCCTCCGCATCAGTAAACTGTGACAATAGTAATGCTACCTCCCAGGTTGCTATGAGGACTAAAGAAGACAATGTTTGTGGAAGTACCTGATAAATGTCTGTAAAACATTGTGCAAATGTGAGCCTCTGGGTGAAGCAAATGGTTAAGAGCTGGCTACTGAATGAAAAGTTGGTGGTTCAAATCCACTCAGAGGCACCTCAGAAGAAAAGCCTGGTGATCTACTTTTGAAAGATCATAGTCATTGACAACTGTATGGAGTGCAGTTCTACACTGACACACATGGGGCTGCCATGAATCAGAATCAACTCAACAGCCAACTGGTCTGGTTTTAGCATCACTGACAAAGGAAAGCAAGGAAGCAGATGAGACAGGAAGTTAGGAGAAGAGGGGAGGATAGTGGATAAAACTAAGAGAAGAGATAAGAGGGAGACAAGAGGAGAGGGGAGGACAGTGGATAGAGCAACTTATGGGGCTGGTCACTGTGCATAGAGTTTGGCAAAAAGAAGAACTAAACCCACGCTGGGCTCATAGTCCAGTAGTGGGAGGAAAGCACTTCAGACAGAGTAGGATGTGGTGAAGAACACGTGGGCTTTAGACTTAAGCTGACCGGGGTTGGAATCCTGACTTCATCAATTTCTAGCTCTGTGGCCTTGAGCAAGTTACCTAACCTCTCTGAGTCCCTATTCCCTTATGTGTGATGTAAAGATAACTCATCCCTTACAGTGTCTTTGTGAGAATTAAATGAGTTAACACTTAGAAGTTAGGTAGTACACTGAAGCGGTTCAACAGATGTTGATTCCCTTCCTCCATCCCTCCTTTCTTCCTGAAAAGTAACTAAATATAGTCTTATCAGAAGTTCAGCTATTCTGAGAGTTGCTTCCAGGAAGGAAAAGGTGCTGGTTTGAATTTGCATTCTCCCTTCCACTGCAGGAGTGGTTAACTATCAACCAGAAATGACCAGACGGCCCAAGGGTCTAGATTTCTCAGAAACATGTGAACTGCCGATGAGTGCATGGTGAGTCAACAGAAGAATGGACTCGCGTAAGCCAAGGTCTTTAAGTATGCTTTAAATACATCTCTGTTAAACCCACAATCTCGGTAATTTCTGGCACAGTGTAATCCATAAGCATTTGTTCATTGTTCATAGAAGAGCTGGCAAATTGACACAATGACACCATGTCTTGGAGATGGAGGGGACACTGTTACTTTCATTTAATTTGCGGAGATTTTGCTCAAATTTCTTGAGTCCTCAGGATTTCAGATATTCTGTTAAATGCAAATAGAGAGATAATTCTTCATAAAATTAGTGCATTCACTAATTAAAAATGCAAGAGTATTAAGTCTATTAAATGGATTATAATGAAGTTTTTTTTAGGCTATAGAGGAGTTTTTCATTCAAAACTAAGGATCACTAAAGACAAGCGATTCACATGAAATGAGAAACAGCTTTTACTCTAATGACCTGAATAACACTGCACTAATGTTAATAAGATGCTTCCACACAGAGGACTTGGGATGTGGAAAGAGAATCCCAAAGGGTGCAGAGAGGGAAAAGAAAAAGAAGAGGATAGACAGAAGAGAGGGAAGAGGAGCGGGAAAGGGCAAGGTGAGAAGGGGAGGGGAGAGGAGGGAGATTAGAAGAGACTGGAGGGATTGGCTTTCTTCACACTCCAGTTCCTAACTTTGTCCTTTTCTGGCAATAGTTAGGAGGAAAAAGACAAATAGTTAGGAGGAAGAAGATGAAAAGGGAAGAAAGAGACAGAAAAAAAGAATAGGAGAAGTTCAGTCAAAGTTAAGCTTAGTAAGTTTAACAAACATATTGAACCCCTACTATGTCCAGGCACTGTGCTGAGAGCTAAGAATACAGAGGTGAAAGAGATCTTGTCGCTGTTGTTGAGGCACTCACAGGAAAAGATCAAGGATGAGCAGAAATTAAGTGAAGGCCAAGAGAACTCACGTAACGTTGATTATCAGGAGACTCAAACGAGGTCAAGTGCTTTGTTTCTATGCACTTTGGTGATAAATTCTCATTTCATCTAGTGTGGTTTTTATTGATATTAACTTTTGGATGTTTCAAAGAATTTCTGGAATTTACTGTGTAAAAAAAAAATTTTTTTTTTTTTTAGAGGGAATGGGGAGGGAGGTGGATGAGTGTAGCTTTGTACCTCAACAAGTGTCATTCCATTATCCAAACAGATGTTGTTTGGGTAGAGTATAGTAACACAGCATAAAATATGACTACTAGATTTGGCATAGAATGTTCCAATTAACCTATGTTGGTTGAGTCATGTAAAAGTAACAGGACTGAATTACCATTGGATGCTGTTTAAAGCAGGATGGTGTCAGGCCAAATTGCTCATTGCCTGTCAAGGGGAGTTCAGCACAGCTGCAGTGGCTGTGCTTCATCCCCTGCTCACTAACCCTCCGTCTGCCTGGAGCCCCATAGGATCATGTGCCAAATGAGAAACTCCCGAGATGAACCCAAGACTTAGCTGCTCCAAGTGTGTCTGCCTGGGACCTCCTCCTTCACTTTCCAAACTTTGGGAATCTCTCTTTTCCTCTGTCACTCCATTCTCCTTTTCTCTTACTTTCCCCTTTGTTCAGCACCTTCTCTTTATGTTTGTGACATTAGCAGTTCCAACACTTTCTAGGTCAAGGGCAGTGGTTCTGTAATTAAAATGATCTTAAGAAACCCATGGAATGAGAGTCAAGTACTCAGACACCAGGCCCCACCACTTATTCTAATTAAATATGTTTGGAGTATGGCATGAAAGTCTGTAGTTTAAACACACTTCCCCAGGTGATTCTGATGCAGGTGTTGTATGGACAGAAAGTTGAGAGACACTGGGCAAAGCTGTGCATAATTCAGGAGAGCTCGGAGGAAGATCTGACACCATCAAGTCCTGGTTTTTCTCCTGCCTGTCTAGTTCCTCTTCTTTGGCTCGTCTTTCTTTGCTCACCACTTAAATGTTGATGGTCCCTAGGGTCTTGTTCTGTTCATTTCTCTTACTCTGCACACTTTTCCTGATCGATTTCATCTAGCCCTGTGACTGAAAACAACACCTGCAAGTTGAAGACTTAAATGTTTATTTTTAGCTCAGATCTTGCTTCAAAGCCCCAGAGGCGTGTGTCCAGCGGGATGTCCCACAAGTACGTTAGCATCAACATGCTCAAAACTGAATTGATGGGCATTGGTTCTGGTGAAGATGGAGTAATCACATTGTACTCTGGCTCTCGCACTCAATGCACCGTTAAAACCTGGGACAGCCATCTGAGGACTCTTGAAAAGTAAATAACAGATAGATTGGGGGAGAAGACTAGAATTCAGTGTACCACTGAATGGGTGATGAGTTTCCCGTGTTTATTCCAGTATCCCCCAGCCTGGACTCAAGGCAGCATGAAAGATGCAAGTGGGGACCAGGGTGCACTCAGAAGAGGTAGTACCTCCAGTTCTGTCTTGAAGAGTGGGAAAGGGAGAGCTGAGAGTAAATCTCCATTGTCTTGTCTTCTCTCTGTTCTCAGGTGCGCATTCCCCCAGGCAATCCTTCCGCAAAGGTAGCCAGGACAGCTTCAGCAGCAGGTCCCACAGGGGCAAGCACTTTTTTGTCACCCTATGACTTGCTTTTATTTTCTTAATGGTGTGTTTTGAAGAGTAGACAGTAATTTGGACAAACTCCACTTTATCTTTTATAATTACCATTTCTAGTGTCCTTTATTCTTCCTGGACCTCTGAATTTCCTTCTGGTATTATTTTATTTTCAACTGGAAGAACATCTTTTAGAATTTCTTGTAGTGTGGGTCTCCTGGCAACATATTCTCTCAGCTTTTCTTTATCTAAAAATGTCTTTATTTCACTTATACTTTTTTTTTTTTACAGTGTATAGAATTCTGAGTGGGCAATTTTTTTTTTCCATTTAATCACTTTAAAGTTATTTTTCTATTTTCTTCTGTCCTCCAATTTTTTTCTTATGAGAAGTTAGGCATTATTCTTAGTGTTATTCCCCCTCAGATAATGTGTCTTTTTTGTTGTTGCTGCTAATGCATTTAAGGTTTGGTCTTAATCTGTGGTTTTCAGCAGTTTGACTACGATGTGCTTAGATATGCTTTTGTTTGCAATTAACCTGCGTAAGGCTTGTTCAGCTTTGTAGATCTGTGAGTTACTGTTTTGGATCAAATTTAGAAAATTGTGGGATAAATTTAGAGAATTTGGGACATCATACCATAGATCAGCAAGGCTCTGTCTATTTTAAAAAATCTTTTCTCCATCTGTGCGTCGGTTTAGATGATTCTTATTGACCTGTCTTCAAGTTCACTGACCCTTTCTTTTGTTGTGTTCAATATGCTGTTAATCCCAGCCAGTGATTTTTTTTTCATGTATTGTGTTTTTCAGTTCTAGGATTTCCATTTATTTATTTTTACAATTCACGTATGAGTTCTAACAATTCTTCACCTCTTCATCCATTATACCTGTGTTTCTCTGTAAATTCTTTACTATATTGACCATAATTATGTCAAAATCCTTAAATGTTAATTTCAACATGCAGTTAGTCTGTGGGTCTCTTCCTATTGATTGACTGTTCTCGTGAT